>NC_054474.1:167188414-167488414 GCF_017639515.1 Carcharodon carcharias | reverse complement strand
TAGTGAGTGTGGGCGCTGGGTCTGTAGTGAGTGTGGGAGCTGGGTCTGTAGCGAGTGTGGGCGCTGGGTCTAGCGAGTGTGGGCACTGGGTCTGTAGTGAGTGTGGGCGCAGCGTTTGTATCGAATGTGGGCGCTGGGTCTGTAGCGAGTGTGGGCGCTGGGTCTGTAGTGAGTGTTGTCGCTGGGTCTGTAGAGAGTGTGGTCACTGTGTCTGTAGTGAGTGTGGGTGCTGGGTCTGTAGAGAGTGTGGTCACTGTGTCTGTAGTGAGTGTGGGTGCTGGGTCTGTAGTGAGTGTGGTCACTGTGTCTGTAGTGAGTGTGGGTGCTGGGTCTGTAGAGAGTGTGGTCACTGTGTCTGTAGCGAGTCTGGGTACTGGGTCTGTAGTGAGTGTGGGCACTGGGTCTGCAGTGTGTTTGGGCTGTGGGATTGCAGCAAGTGTGGGTGCTGGGTCTGTAGTGATTGTGGCCTCTGGGATTGTAGCGAGTGTGGGCACTGGGTCTGTAGCGAGTGAAGGCGCTGTGTCTGTAGTGAGTGTGGGCACTGTGTCTGTAGTGAGTGTGGGTGCTGGGTCTGAAGTGAGTATGTTCGTTGGTCTGTTGCGAGTGTGGGCGCTGGGTCTGTAGCGAGTGTTGTCGCTGGGTCTGTTGCGAGTGTGGGTGTTGGGTCTGTCGCGAGTGTGGTCTCTTGGTCTGTAGGGAGTGTGGGCTCTGGGACTGTAGCGAGTGTGGGCGCTGGGTCTGTAGCGAGTGTGGGTGCTGGGTCTGTAGCGAGTGTGGGCGCTGGGTTTGTAGCGACAGTGGGCGCCTGGTCTGTAGTGAGTGTGGGCGTTGTGTCTGTAGTGAGTGTGGGCGCTGTGTCTGTAGTGAGTGTGGGCGCTGGGTCTGTAGTGAGTGTGGGCGATGGGTCTGTAGCGAGTGTAGGCGCTGGGTCTGTAGTGGGTGTGGGTGCTGGGTCTGTAGTGAGTGTGTGCACTGGGTCTGTAGTGAGTGTGGGTGCTGGGTCTGTAGTGAGTGTGGGCACTGGGTCTGTAGCGAGTGAAGGCGCTGTGTCTGTAGTGAGTGTGGGCACTGTGTCTGTAGTGAGTGTGGTTGCTGGGTCTGCAGTGAGTATGTTCGTTGGTCTGTTGCGAGTGTGGGCGCTGGGTCTGTAGCGTGTGGGCGCTGGGTCTGTAGCGAGTGTTGTCCCAGGGTCTGTTGCAAGTGTGGGTGTTGGGTCTGTCGCGAGTGTGGTCTCTCGGTCTCTAGGGTGTGTGGGCTCTGAGACTGTAGCGAGTGTGGGCGCTGGGTCTGTAGCGAGTGTGGGTGCTGGGTCTGTAGCGAGTGTGGGCGCTGGGTTTGTAGCGACAGTGGGCGCTGGGTCTATAGTGAGTGTGGGCGTTGTGTCTGTAGTGAGTGTGGGCGCTGTGTCTGTAGTGAGTGTGGGCGCTGGGTCTGTAGTGAGTGTGGGCGATGGGTCTGTAGCGAGTGGAGGCGCTGGGTCTGTAGTGAGTGTGGGTGCTTGGTCGGTAGTGAGTGTGGGTGCTGGGACTGTAGTGAGTGTGGGCACTGGGTCTGCCGTGTGTTTGGGCTGTGGGATTGTAGCAAGATTAGGTGCTGGGTCTGCAGTGATTGTGGGCTCTGGTATTGTAGCAAGTGTGGGCACTGGGGCTGTAGTGAGTGTGGACTCTGATTCTGTAGCGAGTGTGTGCGCTGCGACTGTAGCGAGTGTGGGCGCTGGGTCGGCATTGAGTTTGGCCTCTGGATATGTAGCGAGTGTGGTCACTGGGTCTGTAGTGGGTGTGGGCTCCGTGTCTGTATCGAGTGTGGGCGCTGAGTCTGTAGTCAGTGTGGGCTCTGGGTCTGCAGTGAGTGTGTGCGCTGGGTCTGCAGCGAGTGTGGGCGCTGTGTCTGTTGCGAGTCTGGTCTCTGGGTCTGTAGTAAGGTTGGGCGCTGGGTCTGTAGCGAATGTGGCCGCTGGGTTTGTAGTGAGTGTGGGCGCTGGGTCTGTAGCGAGTGTGGGCGCTTAGTCTGTAGCGAGTGTAGGCGCTGTGTCTGTAGTGAGTGTGGGATCTGGGTCTGTAGCGAGTATGGCCGCTGGGTCTGTAGTGTGTGTGGGTGCTGGGTCAGTAGCGAGTGTGGGCGCTGGGTCTGTAGCGAGTGTGGGCTCTGGGTCTGTAGTGAGTGTGGGCGCTGGGTCTGTAGGGAGAGTGGGCTCTGGTTCTGTAGCGAGAGTGGGCGCTGGATCTGCAGTGAGTGTGGGCGCTGTGTCTGCAGTGAGAGTGGGCGCTGTGTCTGTAGTGAGTGTGGGCGCTGGGTCTGTAGTGAGAGTGGGCGCTGGGTCTGTAGTGAGTGTGGGCGCTTGGTCTGTAGTGAGAGTGGGCGCTGGGTCTGTAGTGAGTGTGGGCGCTGGGTCTGTAGTGAGAGTGGGCGCTGGGTCTGTAGTGAGTGTGGGCGCTGGGTCTGTAGTGAGAGTGGGCGCTGGGTCTGTAGTGAGAGTGGGCGCTGGGTCTGTAGTGAGTGTGGGCGCTGGGTCTGTAGTGAGTGTGGGCGCTGGGTCTGTAGTGAGTGTGGGCGCTTGGTCTGTAGTCTGTTTGGGCTGTGGGATTGTAGCAAGTGTGGGCACTGCGTCTGATTTGTATGTGGGTTCTTGGTCTGTAGCGATTGGGGGCTCTGGGATTGTAGCGAGTGTGGGCACTGGGGCTGTAGTGAGTGTGGGCTCTGGGTCTGTTGCGAGTGTGGTCCCTGGGTCTGTAGTGGGTGTGGACTCTGGGTCTGTAGCGAGTTTGCGCCCTTGGTCTGCAGTGAGTCTGTTCGTTGGTCTGTAGCGAGTGTGTGTGCTGAGTCTATCGCGAGTGTGGTCTCTCGGTCTGTTGGGAGTGTGGGCTCTGGATATGTAGCGAGTGTGGGTGCTGGGTCTGTAGCGAGTGTTGTCGCTGGGTCTGTAGCGAGTGTGGGTGCTGAGTCTGTCGCGATTGTGTGCTCTCGGTCTGTAGGGAGTGTGGGCGCTGGATATGTAGCGAGTGTGAGCGTTGGTCTGCAGTGAATGTGGGCTCTGGAATTGTAGCGAGTGTGGTCCCTGTGTCTGTAGTGGGTGTGGGCTTTGGATATGTAGCGAGTGTGGGCGCTGGGTCTGTAGCGAGTATGGCCGCTGGGTCTGTAGTGTGTGTGGGTGCTGGGTCTGTAGCGAGTGTGGGCGCTGGGTTTGTCGCGACAGTGGGCACTGGGTCTGTAGCGACTGTGGGCGCTGGGTTTGTAGCGACAGTGGGCGCTGGGTCTGTAGCGAGTGTGGGCGCTGGGTCTGTAGTGAGTGTGGGCGCTGGGTCTGTAGCGAGTGTGGGCACTGGGTCTGTAGTGAGTGTGGGCGATGGGTCTGTAGCGAGTGTAGGCGCTGGGTCTGTAGTGAGTGTGGGTGCTTGGTCGGTAGTGAGTATGGGTGCTGGGTCTGTAGTGAGTGTGGGCACTGGGTCTGCCGTGTGTTTGGGTTGTGGGATTGTAGCAAGATTAGGTGCTGGGTCTGCAGTGATTGTGGGCTCTGGTATTGTAGCGAGTGTGGCCACTGGAGCTGTAGTGAGTGTGGGCTCTGATTCTGTAGCGAATGTGGTCCCTGTGTCTGTAGTGGGTGTGGGCTTTGGATATGTAGCGAGTTTGGGCGCTGGGTCTGTAGTGTGTGTGCGTGCTGGGTCTGTAGTGAGTGTGGGTGCTGGGTCTGTAGCGAGTGTGGTCCGTGTGTCTGTAGTGGGTGTGGGCTCTGGATATGTAGCAAGTGTGGTCGCTGGATCTGTAGTGGTTGTGGGTGCTGCGTTTGTAGTGAGTGTGGGCACTGGATCTGTAGCGAGTGTGGGTGCTGGGTCTGTAGCGAGTGTGGGCGCTGGGTCTGTAGTGAGTGTGGGCACTGTGTCTGTAGTGAGTGTGGGTGCTGCGTCTGTAGTGAGTATGTTCGTTGGTGTGTTGTGAGTGTGGGCGCTGGGTGTGTAGTGATAGTGGGCTATGGATATGTAGCGAGTGAGGGCGCTGGGTCTGTAGTGAGTGTGGGCGCTGGGTCTGTAGCGAGTGTGGGCACTGGGTCTGTAGTGAGTGTGGGCGCTGGGTCTGTAGCGAGTGTGGGCGCTGCGTCTGTAGTGAGTGTGGTCTCTGGTTCTGTAGAGAGTGTGGTTACTGGGTCTGTAGCGAGTGTGGGCGCTGGGTCTGTAGTGAGTGTGGGCGCGTTTGTATCGAATGTGGGCGCTGTGTCTGTAGCGAGTGTTGTCGCTGGGTCTGTAGAGAGTGTGGTCACTGTGTCTGTAGTGTGTGTGGGTGCTGGGTCTGTAGAGAGTGTGGTCACTGTGTCTGTAGCGAGTGTGGGCGCTGGGTCTGTAGAGAGTGTGGTCACTGTCTCTGTAGTGGGTGTGGGTGCTGGGTCTGTAGTGAGTGTGGTCACTGTGTCTGTAGTGAGTGTGGTCACTGTGTCTGTAGTGAGTGTGGGCGCTGGGTCTGTAGTGAGTGTGGTCACTGTGTCTGTAGCGAGTCTGGGTACTGGGTCTGTAGTGAGTGTGGGCTCTGGGTCTGCAGCGAGTGTGGGCGCTGTGTCTGTTGCGAGTCTGGTCTCTGGGTCTGTAGTAAGGTTGGGCGCTGGGTCTGTAGCGAATGTGGCCGCTGGGTTTGTAGTGAGTGTGGGCGCTGGGTCTGTAGCGAGTGTGGGCGCTTAGTCTGTAGCGAGTGTAGGCGCTGTGTCTGTAGTGAGTGTGGGCACTGTGTCTGTGGTGAGTGTGGGCGATGTGTCTGTAGTGAGTGTGGGCGCTGGGTCTGTAGTGAGTGTGGGCGCTTGGTCTGTATTCTGTTTGGGCTGTGGGATTGTAGCAAGTGTGGGCACTGCGTCTGATTTGTATGTGGGTTCTTGGTCTGTAGCGATTGGGGGCTCTGGGATTGTAGCGAGTGTGGGCACTGGGGCTGTAGTGAGTATGGGCTCTGGGTCTGTTGCGAGTGTGGTCCCTGGGTCTGTAGTGGGTGTGTACTCTGGGTCTGTAGCGAGTGTGGGTGCTGGGTCTGTAGCGAGTGTTGTCGCTGGGTCTGTAGCAAGTGTGGGTGCTGAGTCTGTCGCGATTGTGTGCTCTCGGTCTGTAGGGAGTGTGGGCGCTGGATATGTAGCGAGTGTGAGCGTTGGTCTGCAGTGAATGTGGGCTCTGGAATTGTAGTGAGTGTGGGCGCTGGGTCTGTAGCGAGTGTGGTCCCTTTGTCTGTAGTGGGTGTGGGCTTTGGATATGTAGCGAGTGTGGGCGCTGGGTCTGTAGTGTGTGTGGGCGCTGGGTCTGTAGCGAGTATGGGTGCTGGGTCTGTAGCGAGGGTGGGCGCTGGGTTTGTCGCGACAGTGGGCACTGGGTCTGTAGCCAGTGTGGGCGCTGGGTTTGTAGCGACAGTGGGCGCTGGGTCTGTAGCGAGTGTGGGCGCTGGGTCTGTAGTGAGTGTGGGCGATGGGTCTGTAGCGAGTGTAGGCGCTGGGTCTGTAGTGAGTGTGGGTGCTTGGTCGGTAGTGAGTGTGGGTGCTGGGACTGTAGTGAGTGTGGGCACTGGGTCTGCCGTGTGTTTGGGCTGTGGGATTGTAGCAAGATTAGGTGCTGGGTCTGCAGTGATTGTGGGCTCTGGTATTGTAGTGAGTGTGGGCACTGGGGCTCTAGTGAGTGTGGGCTCAGATTCTGTCGCGAATGTGGTCCCTGTGACTGTAGTGGGTGTGGGCTTTGGATATGTAGCAAGTGTGGGCACTGGGTCTGTAGTGTGTGTGGGCGCTGGGTCTGCAGTGAGTATGGGCGCTGGTTCGGTAGTGAGTGTGCGTGCTGGGTCTGTAGTGAGTGTGGGTGCTGGGTCTGTAGCGAGTGTGGTCCGTGTGTCTGTAGTGGGTGTGGGCTCTGGATATGTAGCAAGTGTGCGCGCTGGGTCTGTAGCGAGTGTGGGTGCTGAGTCTGTCACGAGTGTGGGCGCTGGGTCTGTAGCGTGTGTGGTCGCTGGGTCTGTAGTGGTTGTGGGCTCTGGATATGTAGCGAATGTGGGCGCTGTGTCTGTAGCGAGTGTGGTCGCTGGATCTGTAGTGGTTGTGGGCTCTGGATATGTAGCGAGTGTGGGCGCTGGATCTGTAGCGAGTGTGGGTGCTGGGTCTGTAGCGAGTGTGGGCGCTGGGTCTGTAGTGAGTGTGGGCGCTGGGTCTGTAGCGAGTGTAGGTGCTGGGTCTGTAGTGAGTGTGGGCACTGCGTCTGTAGTGAGTGTGGGTGCTGGGTCTGCAGTAAGTATGTTCGTTGGTCTGTTGAGAGTGTGGGCGCTGGGTCTGTAGTGAGTGTGGGCACTGCGTCTGTAGTGAGTGTGGGTGCTGGGTCTGCAGTGAGTATGTTCGTTGGTCTGTTGAGAGTGTGGGCGCTGGGTCTGTAGCGAGTGTGGGCGCTGGGTCTAGCGAGTGTGGGCACTGGGTCTGTAGTGAGTGTGGGCGCAGCGTTTGTATCGAATGTGGGCGCTGGGTCTGTAGCGAGTGTGGGCGCTGGGTCTGTAGTGAGTGTTGTCGCTGGGTCTGTAGAGAGTGTGGTCACTGTGTCTGTAGTGAGTGTGGGTGCTGGGTCTGTAGAGAGTGTGGTCACTGTGTCTGTAGTGAGTGTGGGTGCTGGGCCTGTAGTGAGTGTGGTCACTGTGTCTGTAGTGAGTGTGGGTGCTGGGTCTGTAGAGAGTGTGGTCACTGTGTCTGTAGCGAGTCTGGGTACTGGGTCTGTAGTGAGTGTGGGCACTGGGTCTGCAGTGTGTTTGGGCTGTGGGATTGCAGCAAGTGTGGGTGCTGGGTCTGTAGTGATTGTGGCCTCTGGGATTGTAGCGAGTGTGGGCACTGGGTCTGTAGCGAGTGAAGGCGCTGTGTCTGTAGTGAGTGTGGGCACTGTGTCTGTAGTGAGTGTGGGTGCTGGGTCTACAGTGAGTATGTTCGTTGGTCTGTTGCGAGTGTGGGCGCTGGGTCTGTAGCGAGTGTTGTCGCTGGGTCTGTTGCGAGTGTGGGTGTTGGGTCTGTCGCGAGTGTGGTCTCTTGGTCTGTAGGGAGTGTGGGCTCTGGGACTGTAGCGAGTGTGGGCGCTGGGTCTGTAGCGAGTGTGGGTGCTGGGTCTGTAGCGAGTGTGGGCGCTGGGTTTGTAGCGACAGTGGGCGCTGGGTCTGTAGTGAGTGTGGGCGTTGTGTCTGTAGTGAGTGTGGGCGCTGTGTCTGTAGTGAGTGTGGGTGCTGGGTCTGTAGTGAGTGTGGGCGATGGGTCTGTAGCGAGTGTAGGCGCTGGGTCTGTAGTGAGTGTGGGTGCTTGGTCGGTAGTGAGTGTGGGTGCTGGGTCTGCAGTGATTGTGGGCTCTGGTATTGTAGCGAGTGTGGGCACTGGGGCTGTAGTGAGTGTGGACTCTGATTCTGTAGCGAGTGTGTGCGCTGCGACTGTAGCGAGTGTGGGCGCTGGGTCGGCATTGAGTTTGGCCTCTGGATATGTAGCGAGTGTGGTCACTAGGTCTGTAGTGGGTGTGGGCTCTGGATATGTAGCGAGTGTGGTCACTGGGTCTGTAGTGGGTGTGGGCTCCGTGTCTGTATCGAGTGTGGGCGCTGAGTCTGTAGTCAGTGTGGGCTCTGGGTCTGCAGTGAGTGTGTGCGCTGGGTCTGTAGCGAGTGTGGGCGCTGTGTCTGTTGCGAATCTGGGCTCTGGGCCTGTAGTAAGTTTAGGCGCTGGGTCTGTAGCGAATGTGGTCACTGGGTCTGTTACGGGTCTGGTCTCTGGGTCTGCAGTGAGTGTGGGCACTCGGTCTGTAGGGAGCTTGGGCTCTGGATATGTAGCGAGTGTGGGTGCTGGGTCTGTAGTGAGTGTGGGCACTTTGTATGTTGCAAGTGTGGTCACTGGGTCTGTAGAGAGTGTGGGCGATGGGTCTGTAGTGAGTGTGGGCAATTGGTCTGTAGCGAGTGTGGGTGCTGGGTCTGTAGTGAGTGTGGGCGCTGGGTCTGTAGTGAGTGTGGGCTCTGGGTCTGTATCAAGTGTGGGTGCTGGGTCTGCAGCGAGTGTTGTCACTAGGTCTGAAGCAAGTGTGTTCACTGGGTCTGTAGTGAGTATGGGCACTTAGTCTGTAGCGAGTGTGGTCACTAGGTCTGAAGCGAGTGTGGGCGCTGGGTCTGTAGTGAGTGTGGGCGCCTGGTCTGTAGTGAGTGCGCGTTCTGGGTCTGTAGTGAGTGTGGGTGCTTGGTCTGTAGTGAGTGTGGGCTCTGGGTCTGTAGCATGTGTGGGTGATAGGTCTGAAGTGAGTGTGGGCGCTGGGTCTGTAGTGAGTGTGGGCGCTGGGTCTGTGGTGTGTGTGGGCACTGGGTCTGTAGTGAGTGTGGGCGCTGGGTCTGTAGTGAGTGTGGGCGCTGGGTCTGTAGCGTGTGTGGGTGCTGGGTCTGTAGTGAGTGTGGGCGCTTGGTCTGTAGTGAGTGTGGGCGCTGGGTCTGTAGTGAGTGTGGGCGCTGGGTCTGTAGTGAGTGTGGGAGCTGGTTCTGCAGTGTGTTTGGAAACTGGGATTGTAGCAATTGTGGGCGCTGGGTCTGTAGCGAGTGTTGTCGCTGGGTCTGCAGGGAGTGTGGTCTCTCGGTCTGTAGGGAACTTGGGCTCTGGATATGTAGCGAGTGTGGGCGCTGGGTATGTAGCGAGTGTTGTCGCTGGATCTGTAGCGGTTGTGGGTGCTGAGTCTGTCGCGATTGTGTGCTCTCGGTCTGTAGGGAGTGTGGGCGCTGGGTCTGTATTGAGTGTGGGCGCTGGGTCTGTATCGAGTGTGGGCTCTGGGTCTGTATCGAGTGTGGGCTCTGGGTCTGTATCGAGTGTGGGCGCTGGGTCTGTATCGAGTGTGGGCGCTGGGTCTGTAGTGAGTGTGGGCGCTGGGTCTGTATCGAGTGTGGGCTCTGGGTCTGTATCGAGTGTGGGCGCTGGGTCTGTATCGAGTGTGGGCGCTGGGTCTGTAGTGAGTGTGGGCGCTAGGTCTGTATCGAGTGTGGGCACTGGGTCTGTAGTGAGTGTGGGCGCGGGGTCTGTAGTGAGTGTGGGTGCTGGGTCTGTATTGAGTGTGGGCGCTGGGTCTGTAGTTAGTGTGGGCGCTGGGTCAGTAGTGAGTGTGGGCGCTGGGTCTGTATCGAGTGTGGGCGCTGGGTCTGTAGCGTGTGTGGGTGCTGGGTCTGAAGTGAGTGTGGGCACTGGGTCTGTAGTGAGTGTGGGTGCTGGATCTGTAGTGTGTGTGGGCACTGGGTCTGTAGTGAGTGTGGGCGCTGGGTCTGTAGTGAGTGTGGGCGCTGGGTCTGTAGCGTGTGTGGGTTCTGGGTCTGAAGTGAGTGTGGGCGCTGGGTCTGTAGTGAGTGTGGGCACTTGGTCTGTAGTGTGTGTGGGCGCTGGGTCTGTAGTGAGTGTTGGCGCTTGGTCTGTAGTGACTGTGGGCACTGGGTCTGTAGTGAGTGTGGGCGCTGGGTCTGTAGCGAGTGTGGGCGCTGGGTCTGCAGTGAGTGTGGGCGCTGGGTCTGCAGCGAGTGTGGGCACTGGCTCTGTAGCGAGTGTGGGCGCTGCGTTTGTAGCGACAGTGGGCGCTGGGTCTGTAGTCAGTGTAGGCAGTGTGTCTGTAGCGAGTGTAGGCGCTGTGTCTGTAGTGAGTGTGGGCGCTGTGTCTGTAGTGAGTGTGTGTGCTGTGTCTGTAGTGAGCGTGAGCGCTGGGTCTGTAGTGAGTGTGGGTGCTTGGTCTGTAGTGAGTGTGGTCACTGTGTCTGTTGCGAGTCTGTGCTCTGGGTTTGTAGTAAGTTTGCGCACTGGTTCTGTAGTGAGTGTGGGCGCTGGGTTTGTAGTGAGTGTGGGCGCTGGGTCTGTAGCGAGTGTGGGCGCTGGGTCTGTATCGAGTGTCGACGCTGGGTCAGTATCGAGTGTGGGCGCTGGGTCTGTAGTGAGTGTGGGCGCTGGGTCTGTATCGAGTGTGGGCAATGGGTCTGTAGCGTATGTCTGTTCTCGGTCTGTAGTGCATGTGGGCGCTGGGTCTGTAGCGTGTGTGGGTGCTGTGTCTGTAGTGAGTATGGGCTCTGGGTCTGTAACGAGTGTGGGTGCTAGGTATGTAGTGAGTGTGGGCTCTGGGTATGTTGCAAGTGTGGGCGCTGGGTCTATAGCGAGTATGGGCGCTTGGTCTGTAGTGATTGTGGGCTCTCGGTCTGTAGTGAGTGTGGGCGCTGTGTCTATAGTGAATGTGGGCTCTCGGTCTGTAGTGAGTGTGGGCGCTGGGTCTGTTGTGAGTGTGGTCTCTGGGTCTGTAGCGAGTGTGGGCGCTGGGTATGTAGTGAGTGTGGGCTCTGGGTATGTTGCAAGTGTGGGCGCTGTGTCTATAGCGAGTGTGGGCGCTTGGTGTGTAGTGATTGTGTGTGCTGTGCCTCTAGTGAGTGTGGGCTCTCAGTCTGTAGTGAGTGTGGATGCTGGGTCTGTAGTGATTGTGGGCGCTGGGTTTGTAGCGAGTGTGGGCGCTGGGTCTGTAGCGAATGTGGGCGCTGGGTCTGCAGCGAGTGTGGGCTCTGGGTCTGTAGCGAGTTTTAGCGCTGGGTATGTAGCAAGTGTGGGCGCTGGGTCTGTAGCGAGTGTGGGTGCTGGGTCTGTAGTGAGTGTGGGCGCTGTGTCTGTAGTGAGTGTGGGTGCTGGGACCGGAGTGAGTGTGGGTGCTGTTTCTGTAGTGAGTGAGGGTGCTGGGTTGGTTGTTAGTGTGGTCACTGTGTCTGTAGTGAGTGTGGGTGCTGTTTCTGTAGTGAGTGAGGGTGCTGGGTTGGTTGTTAGTGTGGTCACTGTGTCTGTAGTGAGTGTGGGTACTGGGTCTGTAGTGAGTGTGGGCTCTGGGTCTGTAGTGAGTGTGGGCTCTGGGTATGTAGCAAGTGTGGGCGCTGGTTCTGTAGTGAATGTGGGCTCTGGGTATGTAGCAACTGTGAGTTCTGGGTCTGTAGCGAGAGTGGGCGCTTGGTGTGTTGTGATTGTGGGTGCTATGTCTGTTGTGAGTGTGGGCTCTTGTTCTGTAGTGAGTGTGAGTGATGGATCTGTAGTGATTGTGGGTGCTGGGTCTGTAGTGAGTGTGGGCACTGGGTCTGTAGCGAGTGAAGGCGCTGTGTCTGTAGTGAGTGTGGGCACTGTGTCTGTAGTGAGTGTGGTTGCTGGGTCTGCAGTGAGTATGTTCGTTGGTCTGTTGCGAGTGTGGGCGCTGGGTCTGTAGCGTGTGGGCGCTGGGTCTGTAGCGAGTGTTGTCCCAGGGTCTGTTGCAAGTGTGGGTGTTGGGTCTGTCGCGAGTGTGGTCTCTCGGTCTCTAGGGTGTGTGGGCTCTGAGACTGTAGCGAGTGTGGGCGCTGGGTCTGTAGCGAGTGTGGGTGCTGGGTCTGTAGCGAGTGTGGGCGCTGGGTTTGTAGCGACAGTGGGCGCTGGGTCTATAGTGAGTGTGGGCGTTGTGTCTGTAGTGAGTGTGGGCGCTGTGTCTGTAGTGAGTGTGGGCGCTGGGTCTGTAGTGAGTGTGGGCGATGGGTCTGTAGCGAGTGGAGGCGCTGGGTCTGTAGTGAGTGTGGGTGCTTGGTCGGTAGTGAGTGTGGGTGCTGGGACTGTAGTGAGTGTGGGCACTGGGTCTGCCGTGTGTTTGGGCTGTGGGATTGTAGCAAGATTAGGTGCTGGGTCTGCAGTGATTGTGGGCTCTGGTATTGTAGCAAGTGTGGGCACTGGGGCTGTAGTGAGTGTGGACTCTGATTCTGTAGCGAGTGTGTGCGCTGCGACTGTAGCGAGTGTGGGCGCTGGGTCGGCATTGAGTTTGGCCTCTGGATATGTAGCGAGTGTGGTCACTGGGTCTGTAGTGGGTGTGGGCTCCGTGTCTGTATCGAGTGTGGGCGCTGAGTCTGTAGTCAGTGTGGGCTCTGGGTCTGCAGTGAGTGTGTGCGCTGGGTCTGCAGCGAGTGTGGGCGCTGTGTCTGTTGCGAGTCTGGTCTCTGGGTCTGTAGTAAGGTTGGGCGCTGGGTCTGTAGCGAATGTGGCCGCTGGGTTTGTAGTGAGTGTGGGCGCTGGGTCTGTAGCGAGTGTGGGCGCTTAGTCTGTAGCGAGTGTAGGCGCTGTGTCTGTAGTGAGTGTGGGATCTGGGTCTGTAGCGAGTATGGCCGCTGGGTCTGTAGTGTGTGTGGGTGCTGGGTCAGTAGCGAGTGTGGGCGCTGGGTCTGTAGCGAGTGTGGGCTCTGGGTCTGTAGTGAGTGTGGGCGCTGGGTCTGTAGGGAGAGTGGGCTCTGGTTCTGTAGCGAGAGTGGGCGCTGGATCTGCAGTGAGTGTGGGCGCTGTGTCTGCAGTGAGAGTGGGCGCTGTGTCTGTAGTGAGTGTGGGCGCTGGGTCTGTAGTGAGAGTGGGCGCTGGGTCTGTAGTGAGTGTGGGCGCTTGGTCTGTAGTCTGTTTGGGCTGTGGGATTGTAGCAAGTGTGGGCACTGCGTCTGATTTGTATGTGGGTTCTTGGTCTGTAGCGATTGGGGGCTCTGGGATTGTAGCGAGTGTGGGCACTGGGGCTGTAGTGAGTGTGGGCTCTGGGTCTGTTGCGAGTGTGGTCCCTGGGTCTGTAGTGGGTGTGGACTCTGGGTCTGTAGCGAGTTTGCGCCCTTGGTCTGCAGTGAGTCTGTTCGTTGGTCTGTAGCGAGTGTGTGTGCTGAGTCTATCGCGAGTGTGGTCTCTCGGTCTGTTGGGAGTGTGGGCTCTGGATATGTAGCGAGTGTGGGTGCTGGGTCTGTAGCGAGTGTTGTCGCTGGGTCTGTAGCGAGTGTGGGTGCTGAGTCTGTCGCGATTGTGTGCTCTCGGTCTGTAGGGAGTGTGGGCGCTGGATATGTAGCGAGTGTGAGCGTTGGTCTGCAGTGAATGTGGGCTCTGGAATTGTAGCGAGTGTGGTCCCTGTGTCTGTAGTGGGTGTGGGCTTTGGATATGTAGCGAGTGTGGGCGCTGGGTCTGTAGCGAGTATGGCCGCTGGGTCTGTAGTGTGTGTGGGTGCTGGGTCTGTAGCGAGTGTGGGCGCTGGGTTTGTCGCGACAGTGGGCACTGGGTCTGTAGCGACTGTGGGCGCTGGGTTTGTAGCGACAGTGGGCGCTGGGTCTGTAGCGAGTGTGGGCGCTGGGTCTGTAGTGAGTGTGGGCGCTGGGTCTGTAGCGAGTGTGGGCACTGGGTCTGTAGTGAGTGTGGGCGATGGGTCTGTAGCGAGTGTAGGCGCTGGGTCTGTAGTGAGTGTGGGTGCTTGGTCGGTAGTGAGTATGGGTGCTGGGTCTGTAGTGAGTGTGGGCACTGGGTCTGCCGTGTGTTTGGGTTGTGGGATTGTAGCAAGATTAGGTGCTGGGTCTGCAGTGATTGTGGGCTCTGGTATTGTAGCGAGTGTGGCCACTGGAGCTGTAGTGAGTGTGGGCTCTGATTCTGTAGCGAATGTGGTCCCTGTGTCTGTAGTGGGTGTGGGCTTTGGATATGTAGCGAGTTTGGGCGCTGGGTCTGTAGTGTGTGTGCGTGCTGGGTCTGTAGTGAGTGTGGGTGCTGGGTCTGTAGCGAGTGTGGTCCGTGTGTCTGTAGTGGGTGTGGGCTCTGGATATGTAGCAAGTGTGGTCGCTGGATCTGTAGTGGTTGTGGGTGCTGCGTTTGTAGTGAGTGTGGGCACTGGATCTGTAGCGAGTGTGGGTGCTGGGTCTGTAGCGAGTGTGGGCGCTGGGTCTGTAGTGAGTGTGGGCACTGTGTCTGTAGTGAGTGTGGGTGCTGCGTCTGTAGTGAGTATGTTCGTTGGTGTGTTGTGAGTGTGGGCGCTGGGTGTGTAGTGATAGTGGGCTATGGATATGTAGCGAGTGAGGGCGCTGGGTCTGTAGTGAGTGTGGGCGCTGGGTCTGTAGCGAGTGTGGGCACTGGGTCTGTAGTGAGTGTGGGCGCTGGGTCTGTAGCGAGTGTGGGCGCTGCGTCTGTAGTGAGTGTGGTCTCTGGTTCTGTAGAGAGTGTGGTTACTGGGTCTGTAGCGAGTGTGGGCGCTGGGTCTGTAGTGAGTGTGGGCGCGTTTGTATCGAATGTGGGCGCTGTGTCTGTAGCGAGTGTTGTCGCTGGGTCTGTAGAGAGTGTGGTCACTGTGTCTGTAGTGTGTGTGGGTGCTGGGTCTGTAGAGAGTGTGGTCACTGTGTCTGTAGCGAGTGTGGGCGCTGGGTCTGTAGAGAGTGTGGTCACTGTCTCTGTAGTGAGTGTGGGTGCTGGGTCTGTAGTGAGTGTGGTCACTGTGTCTGTAGTGAGTGTGGTCACTGTGTCTGTAGTGAGTGTGGGCGCTGGGTCTGTAGTGAGTGTGGTCACTGTGTCTGTAGCGAGTCTGGGTACTGGGTCTGTAGTGAGTGTGGGCTCTGGGTCTGCAGCGAGTGTGGGCGCTGTGTCTGTTGCGAGTCTGGTCTCTGGGTCTGTAGTAAGGTTGGGCGCTGGGTCTGTAGCGAATGTGGCCGCTGGGTTTGTAGTGAGTGTGGGCGCTGGGTCTGTAGCGAGTGTGGGCGCTTAGTCTGTAGCGAGTGTAGGCGCTGTGTCTGTAGTGAGTGTGGGCACTGTGTCTGTGGTGAGTGTGGGCGATGTGTCTGTAGTGAGTGTGGGCGCTGGGTCTGTAGTGAGTGTGGGCGCTTGGTCTGTATTCTGTTTGGGCTGTGGGATTGTAGCAAGTGTGGGCACTGCGTCTGATTTGTATGTGGGTTCTTGGTCTGTAGCGATTGGGGGCTCTGGGATTGTAGCGAGTGTGGGCACTGGGGCTGTAGTGAGTATGGGCTCTGGGTCTGTTGCGAGTGTGGTCCCTGGGTCTGTAGTGGGTGTGTACTCTGGGTCTGTAGCGAGTGTGGGTGCTGGGTCTGTAGCGAGTGTTGTCGCTGGGTCTGTAGCAAGTGTGGGTGCTGAGTCTGTCGCGATTGTGTGCTCTCGGTCTGTAGGGAGTGTGGGCGCTGGATATGTAGCGAGTGTGAGCGTTGGTCTGCAGTGAATGTGGGCTCTGGAATTGTAGTGAGTGTGGGCGCTGGGTCTGTAGCGAGTGTGGTCCCTTTGTCTGTAGTGGGTGTGGGCTTTGGATATGTAGCGAGTGTGGGCGCTGGGTCTGTAGTGTGTGTGGGCGCTGGGTCTGTAGCGAGTATGGGTGCTGGGTCTGTAGCGAGGGTGGGCGCTGGGTTTGTCGCGACAGTGGGCACTGGGTCTGTAGCCAGTGTGGGCGCTGGGTTTGTAGCGACAGTGGGCGCTGGGTCTGTAGCGAGTGTGGGCGCTGGGTCTGTAGTGAGTGTGGGCGATGGGTCTGTAGCGAGTGTAGGCGCTGGGTCTGTAGTGAGTGTGGGTGCTTGGTCGGTAGTGAGTGTGGGTGCTGGGACTGTAGTGAGTGTGGGCACTGGGTCTGCCGTGTGTTTGGGCTGTGGGATTGTAGCAAGATTAGGTGCTGGGTCTGCAGTGATTGTGGGCTCTGGTATTGTAGTGAGTGTGGGCACTGGGGCTCTAGTGAGTGTGGGCTCAGATTCTGTCGCGAATGTGGTCCCTGTGACTGTAGTGGGTGTGGGCTTTGGATATGTAGCAAGTGTGGGCACTGGGTCTGTAGTGTGTGTGGGCGCTGGGTCTGCAGTGAGTATGGGCGCTGGTTCGGTAGTGAGTGTGCGTGCTGGGTCTGTAGTGAGTGTGGGTGCTGGGTCTGTAGCGAGTGTGGTCCGTGTGTCTGTAGTGGGTGTGGGCTCTGGATATGTAGCAAGTGTGCGCGCTGGGTCTGTAGCGAGTGTGGGTGCTGAGTCTGTCACGAGTGTGGGCGCTGGGTCTGTAGCGTGTGTGGTCGCTGGGTCTGTAGTGGTTGTGGGCTCTGGATATGTAGCGAATGTGGGCGCTGTGTCTGTAGCGAGCGTGGTCGCTGGATCTGTAGTGGTTGTGGGCTCTGGATATGTAGCGAGTGTGGGCGCTGGATCTGTAGCGAGTGTGGGTGCTGGGTCTGTAGCGAGTGTGGGCGCTGGGTCTGTAGTGAGTGTGGGCGCTGGGTCTGTAGCGAGTGTAGGTGCTGGGTCTGTAGTGAGTGTGGGCACTGCGTCTGTAGTGAGTGTGGGTGCTGGGTCTGCAGTAAGTATGTTCGTTGGTCTGTTGAGAGTGTGGGCGCTGGGTCTGTAGTGAGTGTGGGCACTGCGTCTGTAGTGAGTGTGGGTGCTGGGTCTGCAGTGAGTATGTTCGTTGGTCTGTTGAGAGTGTGGGCGCTGGGTCTGTAGCGAGTGTGGGCGCTGGGTCTAGCGAGTGTGGGCACTGGGTCTGTAGTGAGTGTGGGCGCAGCGTTTGTATCGAATGTGGGCGCTGGGTCTGTAGCGAGTGTGGGCGCTGGGTCTGTAGTGAGTGTTGTCGCTGGGTCTGTAGAGAGTGTGGTCACTGTGTCTGTAGTGAGTGTGGGTGCTGGGTCTGTAGAGAGTGTGGTCACTGTGTCTGTAGTGAGTGTGGGTGCTGGGCCTGTAGTGAGTGTGGTCACTGTGTCTGTAGTGAGTGTGGGTGCTGGGTCTGTAGAGAGTGTGGTCACTGTGTCTGTAGCGAGTCTGGGTACTGGGTCTGTAGTGAGTGTGGGCACTGGGTCTGCAGTGTGTTTGGGCTGTGGGATTGCAGCAAGTGTGGGTGCTGGGTCTGTAGTGATTGTGGCCTCTGGGATTGTAGCGAGTGTGGGCACTGGGTCTGTAGCGAGTGAAGGCGCTGTGTCTGTAGTGAGTGTGGGCACTGTGTCTGTAGTGAGTGTGGGTGCTGGGTCTACAGTGAGTATGTTCGTTGGTCTGTTGCGAGTGTGGGCGCTGGGTCTGTAGCGAGTGTTGTCGCTGGGTCTGTTGCGAGTGTGGGTGTTGGGTCTGTCGCGAGTGTGGTCTCTTGGTCTGTAGGGAGTGTGGGCTCTGGGACTGTAGCGAGTGTGGGCGCTGGGTCTGTAGCGAGTGTGGGTGCTGGGTCTGTAGCGAGTGTGGGCGCTGGGTTTGTAGCGACAGTGGGCGCTGGGTCTGTAGTGAGTGTGGGCGTTGTGTCTGTAGTGAGTGTGGGCGCTGTGTCTGTAGTGAGTGTGGGTGCTGGGTCTGTAGTGAGTGTGGGCGATGGGTCTGTAGCGAGTGTAGGCGCTGGGTCTGTAGTGAGTGTGGGTGCTTGGTCGGTAGTGAGTGTGGGTGCTGGGTCTGCAGTGATTGTGGGCTCTGGTATTGTAGCGAGTGTGGGCACTGGGGCTGTAGTGAGTGTGGACTCTGATTCTGTAGCGAGTGTGTGCGCTGCGACTGTAGCGAGTGTGGGCGCTGGGTCGGCATTGAGTTTGGCCTCTGGATATGTAGCGAGTGTGGTCACTAGGTCTGTAGTGGGTGTGGGCTCTGGATATGTAGCGAGTGTGGTCACTGGGTCTGTAGTGGGTGTGGGCTCCGTGTCTGTATCGAGTGTGGGCGCTGAGTCTGTAGTCAGTGTGGGCTCTGGGTCTGCAGTGAGTGTGTGCGCTGGGTCTGTAGCGAGTGTGGGCGCTGTGTCTGTTGCGAATCTGGGCTCTGGGCCTGTAGTAAGTTTAGGCGCTGGGTCTGTAGCGAATGTGGTCACTGGGTCTGTTACGGGTCTGGTCTCTGGGTCTGCAGTGAGTGTGGGCACTCGGTCTGTAGGGAGCTTGGGCTCTGGATATGTAGCGAGTGTGGGTGCTGGGTCTGTAGTGAGTGTGGGCACTTTGTATGTTGCAAGTGTGGTCACTGGGTCTGTAGAGAGTGTGGGCGATGGGTCTGTAGTGAGTGTGGGCAATTGGTCTGTAGCGAGTGTGGGTGCTGGGTCTGTAGTGAGTGTGGGCGCTGGGTCTGTAGTGAGTGTGGGCTCTGGGTCTGTATCAAGTGTGGGTGCTGGGTCTGCAGCGAGTGTTGTCACTAGGTCTGAAGCAAGTGTGTTCACTGGGTCTGTAGTGAGTATGGGCACTTAGTCTGTAGCGAGTGTGGTCACTAGGTCTGAAGCGAGTGTGGGCGCTGGGTCTGTAGTGAGTGTGGGCGCCTGGTCTGTAGTGAGTGCGCGTTCTGGGTCTGTAGTGAGTGTGGGTGCTTGGTCTGTAGTGAGTGTGGGCTCTGGGTCTGTAGCATGTGTGGGTGATAGGTCTGAAGTGAGTGTGGGCGCTGGGTCTGTAGTGAGTGTGGGCGCTGGGTCTGTGGTGTGTGTGGGCACTGGGTCTGTAGTGAGTGTGGGCGCTGGGTCTGTAGTGAGTGTGGGCGCTGGGTCTGTAGCGTGTGTGGGTGCTGGGTCTGTAGTGAGTGTGGGCGCTTGGTCTGTAGTGAGTGTGGGCGCTGGGTCTGTAGTGAGTGTGGGCGCTGGGTCTGTAGTGAGTGTGGGAGCTGGTTCTGCAGTGTGTTTGGAAACTGGGATTGTAGCAATTGTGGGCGCTGGGTCTGTAGCGAGTGTTGTCGCTGGGTCTGCAGGGAGTGTGGTCTCTCGGTCTGTAGGGAACTTGGGCTCTGGATATGTAGCGAGTGTGGGCGCTGGGTATGTAGCGAGTGTTGTCGCTGGATCTGTAGCGGTTGTGGGTGCTGAGTCTGTCGCGATTGTGTGCTCTCGGTCTGTAGGGAGTGTGGGCGCTGGGTCTGTATTGAGTGTGGGCGCTGGGTCTGTATCGAGTGTGGGCTCTGGGTCTGTATCGAGTGTGGGCTCTGGGTCTGTATCGAGTGTGGGCGCTGGGTCTGTATCGAGTGTGGGCGCTGGGTCTGTAGTGAGTGTGGGCGCTGGGTCTGTATCGAGTGTGGGCTCTGGGTCTGTATCGAGTGTGGGCGCTGGGTCTGTATCGAGTGTGGGCGCTGGGTCTGTAGTGAGTGTGGGCGCTAGGTCTGTATCGAGTGTGGGCACTGGGTCTGTAGTGAGTGTGGGCGCGGGGTCTGTAGTGAGTGTGGGTGCTGGGTCTGTATTGAGTGTGGGCGCTGGGTCTGTAGTTAGTGTGGGCGCTGGGTCAGTAGTGAGTGTGGGCGCTGGGTCTGTATCGAGTGTGGGCGCTGGGTCTGTAGCGTGTGTGGGTGCTGGGTCTGAAGTGAGTGTGGGCACTGGGTCTGTAGTGAGTGTGGGTGCTGGGTCTGTAGTGAGTGTGGGCGCTGGGTCTGTAGTGAGTGTTGGCGCTGTGTCTGTAGTGAGTGTGGGCGCTGGGTCTGTAGCGTGTGTGGGTTCTGGGTCTGAAGTGAGTGTGGGCGCTGGGTCTGTAGTGAGTGTGGGCACTTGGTCTGTAGTGTGTGTGGGCGCTGGGTCTGTAGTGAGTGTTGGCGCTTGGTCTGTAGTGAGTGTGGACGCTGGGTCTGTAGAGTGTGTTGGAGCTGGGTCTGTAGTGAATGTGGGCGCTTGGGCTGTAGTGAGTGTAGATGCTTGGTCTCTAGTGAGTGTGGGCGTTTGGTCTGTAGTGAGTGTGGGTTCTGGGTCTGTAGGGAGTGTGGGTGCTGTGTCTGTTGCGTGTGTTGGTGCTGGGTCTGTAGTGATTGTGGGCACTGGGTCTGGAGTGTGTTTGGGCTGTGGGATTGTAGAAAGTGTGGGTGCTGGTACTGTAGTGATTGTGGGCGCTGGGTCTGTAGCGAGTTTGGGCTCTGGCTGTGTAGCGAGTGTTGTCGCTGGGTCTGCAGTGAGTGTGGGCTCTCGGTCTGTAGGGAGTGTGGTCTCTCGGTCTGTAGGGAGTTTGGGCTCTGGATATGTAGCGAGTGTGGGTGCTGGGTCTGTAGCGAGTGTTGTCGGTGGGTCTGTAGCGAGTGTGCGTACTGAGTCTATCGCGAGTGTGGTCTCTCGGTCTGTAGGGAGTTTGGGCTCTGGATATGTAGCGAGTGTTGTCGGTGGGTCTGTAGCGAGTGTGGGTACTGAGTCTATCGCGAGTGTGGTCTCTCGGTCTGTAGGGAGCTTGGGCTCTGGATATGTAGCGAGTGTGGGCGCTGGGTCTGTAGCGAGTGTTGTCGCTGGATCTGTAGCGGTTGTGGGTGCTGAGTCTGTCGCGATTGTGTGCTCTCGGTCTGTAGGGAGTGTGGGCGCTGGGTCTGTAGTGAGTGTTGTCGCTGGGTCTGTAGAGAGTGTGGTCACTGTGTCTGTAGTGAGTGTGGGTGCTGGGTCTGTAGAGAGTGTGGTCACTGTGTCTGTAGTGAGTGTGGGTGCTGGGCCTGTAGTGAGTGTGGTCACTGTGTCTGTAGTGAGTGTGGGTGCTGGGTCTGTAGAGAGTGTGGTCACTGTGTCTGTAGCGAGTCTGGGTACTGGGTCTGTAGTGAGTGTGGGCACTGGGTCTGCAGTGTGTTTGGGCTGTGGGATTGCAGCAAGTGTGGGTGCTGGGTCTGTAGTGATTGTGGCCTCTGGGATTGTAGCGAGTGTGGGCACTGGGTCTGTAGCGAGTGAAGGCGCTGTGTCTGTAGTGAGTGTGGGCACTGTGTCTGTAGTGAGTGTGGGTGCTGGGTCTACAGTGAGTATGTTCGTTGGTCTGTAGCGAGTGTGGGCGCTGGGTCTGTAGCGAGTGTTGTCGCTGGGTCTGTTGCGAGTGTGGGTGTTGGGTCTGTCGCGAGTGTGGTCTCTTGGTCTGTAGGGAGTGTGGGCTCTGGGACTGTAGCGAGTGTGGGCGCTGGGTCTGTAGCGAGTGTGGGTGCTGGGTCTGTAGCGAGTGTGGGCGCTGGGTTTGTAGCGACAGTGGGCGCTGGGTCTGTAGTGAGTGTGGGCGTTGTGTCTGTAGTGAGTGTGGGCGCTGTGTCTGTAGTGAGTGTGGGTGCTGGGTCTGTAGTGAGTGTGGGCGATGGGTCTGTAGCGAGTGTAGGCGCTGGGTCTGTAGTGAGTGTGGGTGCTTGGTCGGTAGTGAGTGTGGGTGCTGGGTCTGCAGTGATTGTGGGCTCTGGTATTGTAGCGAGTGTGGGCACTGGGGCTGTAGTGAGTGTGGACTCTGATTCTGTAGCGAGTGTGTGCGCTGCGACTGTAGCGAGTGTGGGCGCTGGGTCGGCATTGAGTTTGGCCTCTGGATATGTAGCGAGTGTGGTCACTAGGTCTGTAGTGGGTGTGGGCTCTGGATATGTAGCGAGTGTGGTCACTGGGTCTGTAGTGGGTGTGGGCTCCGTGTCTGTATCGAGTGTGGGCGCTGAGTCTGTAGTCAGTGTGGGCTCTGGGTCTGCAGTGAGTGTGTGCGCTGGGTCTGTAGCGAGTGTGGGCGCTGTGTCTGTTGCGAATCTGGGCTCTGGGCCTGTAGTAAGTTTAGGCGCTGGGTCTGTAGCGAATGTGGTCACTGGGTCTGTTACGGGTCTGGTCTCTGGGTCTGCAGTGAGTGTGGGCACTCGGTCTGTAGGGAGCTTGGGCTCTGGATATGTAGCGAGTGTGGGTGCTGGGTCTGTAGTGAGTGTGGGCACTTTGTATGTTGCAAGTGTGGTCACTGGGTCTGTAGAGAGTGTGGGCGATGGGTCTGTAGTGAGTGTGGGCAATTGGTCTGTAGCGAGTGTGGGTGCTGGGTCTGTAGTGAGTGTGGGCGCTGGGTCTGTAGTGAGTGTGGGCTCTGGGTCTGTATCAAGTGTGGGTGCTGGGTCTGCAGCGAGTGTTGTCACTAGGTCTGAAGCAAGTGTGTTCACTGGGTCTGTAGTGAGTATGGGCACTTAGTCTGTAGCGAGTGTGGTCACTAGGTCTGAAGCGAGTGTGGGCGCTGGGTCTGTAGTGAGTGTGGGCGCCTGGTCTGTAGTGAGTGCGCGTTCTGGGTCTGTAGTGAGTGTGGGTGCTTGGTCTGTAGTGAGTGTGGGCTCTGGGTCTGTAGCATGTGTGGGTGATAGGTCTGAAGTGAGTGTGGGCGCTGGGTCTGTAGTGAGTGTGGGCGCTGGGTCTGTGGTGTGTGTGGGCACTGGGTCTGTAGTGAGTGTGGGCGCTGGGTCTGTAGTGAGTGTGGGCGCTGGGTCTGTAGCGTGTGTGGGTGCTGGGTCTGTAGTGAGTGTGGGCGCTTGGTCTGTAGTGAGTGTGGGCGCTGGGTCTGTAGTGAGTGTGGGCGCTGGGTCTGTAGTGAGTGTGGGAGCTGGTTCTGCAGTGTGTTTGGAAACTGGGATTGTAGCAATTGTGGGCGCTGGGTCTGTAGCGAGTGTTGTCGCTGGGTCTGCAGGGAGTGTGGTCTCTCGGTCTGTAGGGAACTTGGGCTCTGGATATGTAGCGAGTGTGGGCGCTGGGTATGTAGCGAGTGTTGTCGCTGGATCTGTAGCGGTTGTGGGTGCTGAGTCTGTCGCGATTGTGTGCTCTCGGTCTGTAGGGAGTGTGGGCGCTGGGTCTGTATTGAGTGTGGGCGCTGGGTCTGTATCGAGTGTGGGCTCTGGGTCTGTATCGAGTGTGGGCTCTGGGTCTGTATCGAGTGTGGGCGCTGGGTCTGTATCGAGTGTGGGCGCTGGGTCTGTAGTGAGTGTGGGCGCTGGGTCTGTATCGAGTGTGGGCTCTGGGTCTGTATCGAGTGTGGGCGCTGGGTCTGTATCGAGTGTGGGCGCTGGGTCTGTAGTGAGTGTGGGCGCTAGGTCTGTATCGAGTGTGGGCACTGGGTCTGTAGTGAGTGTGGGCGCGGGGTCTGTAGTGAGTGTGGGTGCTGGGTCTGTATTGAGTGTGGGCGCTGGGTCTGTAGTTAGTGTGGGCGCTGGGTCAGTAGTGAGTGTGGGCGCTGGGTCTGTATCGAGTGTGGGCGCTGGGTCTGTAGCGTGTGTGGGTGCTGGGTCTGAAGTGAGTGTGGGCACTGGGTCTGTAGTGAGTGTGGGTGCTGGGTCTGTAGTGAGTGTGGGCGCTGGGTCTGTAGTGAGTGTTGGCGCTGTGTCTGTAGTGAGTGTGGGCGCTGGGTCTGTAGCGTGTGTGGGTTCTGGGTCTGAAGTGAGTGTGGGCGCTGGGTCTGTAGTGAGTGTGGGCACTTGGTCTGTAGTGTGTGTGGGCGCTGGGTCTGTAGTGAGTGTTGGCGCTTGGTCTGTAGTGAGTGTGGACGCTGGGTCTGTAGAGTGTGTTGGAGCTGGGTCTGTAGTGAATGTGGGCGCTTGGGCTGTAGTGAGTGTAGATGCTTGGTCTCTAGTGAGTGTGGGCGTTTGGTCTGTAGTGAGTGTGGGTTCTGGGTCTGTAGGGAGTGTGGGTGCTGTGTCTGTTGCGTGTGTTGGTGCTGGGTCTGTAGTGATTGTGGGCACTGGGTCTGGAGTGTGTTTGGGCTGTGGGATTGTAGAAAGTGTGGGTGCTGGTACTGTAGTGATTGTGGGCGCTGGGTCTGTAGCGAGTTTGGGCTCTGGCTGTGTAGCGAGTGTTGTCGCTGGGTCTGCAGTGAGTGTGGGCTCTCGGTCTGTAGGGAGTGTGGTCTCTCGGTCTGTAGGGAGTTTGGGCTCTGGATATGTAGCGAGTGTGGGTGCTGGGTCTGTAGCGAGTGTTGTCGGTGGGTCTGTAGCGAGTGTGCGTACTGAGTCTATCGCGAGTGTGGTCTCTCGGTCTGTAGGGAGTTTGGGCTCTGGATATGTAGCGAGTGTTGTCGGTGGGTCTGTAGCGAGTGTGGGTACTGAGTCTATCGCGAGTGTGGTCTCTCGGTCTGTAGGGAGCTTGGGCTCTGGATATGTAGCGAGTGTGGGCGCTGGGTCTGTAGCGAGTGTTGTCGCTGGATCTGTAGCGGTTGTGGGTGCTGAGTCTGTCGCGATTGTGTGCTCTCGGTCTGTAGGGAGTGTGGGCGCTGGGTCTGTAGTGAGTGTGGGCGCTGGGTCTGTAGCGAGTGTGGGCGCTGGGTCTGTAGCGAGTGTGGGCGCTGGGTTTGTAGCGACAGTGGGCGCTGGGTCTGTAGAGAGTGTGGGTGCTGCATTTGTAGCGGTTGTGGGTGCTGAGTCTGTCGCGATTGTGTGCTCTCGGTCTGTAGTGAGTGTGGGCACTGGGTCTGGAGTGTGTTTGGGCTGTGGGATTGTAGAAAGTGTGGGTGCTGGGTCTGTAGTGATTGTGGGCTCTGGCTCTGTAGCGAGTGTTTGCTCTGGGTCTGTAGTGAGTGTGGGCGCTGGGTCTGTAGCGAGTGTGGGCGCTGGGTCTGTAGTGGGTGTGGGCTCTGGATATGTAGCGAGTGTTGGCGCTGGCACTGTAGTGAGTGTGGGTGCTGGGTCTGCAGTGTGTGGGCATTGGTCAGTAGCAATTGTAGGCGCTGGGTCTGTCGTGATTGTGGCCGCTGGGCCTGTAGCGAGTGTGGGCGCATGGTCTGTAGTGATTGTGGGTGCTTGGTCTGTAATGAGTGTGGGCGCTGGATCTGTAGTGATTGTGGGTGCTTGGTCTGTAGTGAGTGACGGTGCTGGGTCGGTAGTGAGTGTGGTCACTGTGTCTGTAGAGAGTGTGGGTGCTGGGTCTGTAGCGAGTGTGGGCGCTGGGTCTGTAGTGATTGTGGGCTCTGGGTATGTAGCAATTGTGGGCACTGTTTCTGTAGCGAGTGTGGGCGCTGGGTCTGTAATGAGTGTGGGCGATGGGTCTGTAGTGAGTGTGGGCGCTGGGTCTGTAGTGAATGTGGGCGCTGGGTCTGTAGCAACTGTGGGTTCTGGGTCTGTAGCGAGTGTGGGCGCTTGGTGTGTTGTGATTGTGGGTGCTGGATCTGTAGTGATTGTGGGTGCTGGGTCTGTAGTGATTTTGGGCACTGATACTGTAGTGAGTGTGGGCGCTGTGTCTGCAGCGAGTGTGGGCGCTGGGTCTGTAGCGAGTTTTGGCGCTGGGTCTGTAGTGAGTGTGGGTGCTGGGTCTGTAGCGAGTGTGGGCAGTGTGTCTGTAGCGAGTGTGGGTACTGGGTCTGTAGTGAGTGTGGGCGCTGGGTCTGTAGCGAGTGTGGGCGCTGGGTCTGTAGTGACTGTGGGCACTGGGTCTGTAGTGAGTGTGGGCGCTGGGTCTGTAGCGAGTGTGGGCGCTGGGTCTGCAGTGAGTGTGGGCGCTGGGTCTGCAGCGAGTGTGGGCACTGGCTCTGTAGCGAGTGTGGGCGCTGCGTTTGTAGCGACAGTGGGCGCTGGGTCTGTAGTCAGTGTAGGCGGTGTGTCTGTAGCGTGTGTAGGCGCTGTGTCTGTAGTGAGTGTGGGCGCTGTGTCTGTAGTGAGTGTGTGTGCTGTGTCTGTAGTGAGCGTGAGCGCTGGGTCTGTAGTGAGTGTGGGTGCTTGGTCTGTAGTGAGTGTGGTCACTGTGTCTGTTGCGAGTCTGTGCTCTGGGTTTGTAGTAAGTTTGCGCACTGGTTCTGTAGTGAGTGTGGGCGCTGTGTCTGTAGTGAGTGTGGGTGCTGGGTCTGTAGTGAGTGTGGGCGATGGGTCTGTAGCGAGTGTAGGCGCTGGGTCTGTAGTGAGTGTGGGTGCTTGGTCGGTAGTGAGTGTGGGTGCTGGGTCTGCAGTGATTGTGGGCTCTGGTATTGTAGCGAGTGTGGGCACTGGGGCTGTAGTGAGTGTGGACTCTGATTCTGTAGCGAGTGTGTGCGCTGCGACTGTAGCGAGTGTGGGCGCTGGGTCGGCATTGAGTTTGGCCTCTGGATATGTAGCGAGTGTGGTCACTAGGTCTGTAGTGGGTGTGGGCTCTGGATATGTAGCGAGTGTGGTCACTGGGTCTGTAGTGGGTGTGGGCTCCGTGTCTGTAACGAGTGTGGGCGCTGAGTCTGTAGTCAGTGTGGGCTCTGGGTCTGCAGTGAGTGTGTGCGCTGGGTCTGTAGCGAGTGTGGGCGCTGTGTCTGTTGCGAATCTGGGCTCTGGGCCTGTAGTAAGTTTAGGCGCTGGGTCTGTAGCGAATGTGGTCACTGGGTCTGTTACGGGTCTGGTCTCTGGGTCTGCAGTGAGTGTGGGCACTCGGTCTGTAGGGAGCTTGGGCTCTGGATATGTAGCGAGTGTGGGTGCTGGGTCTGTAGTGAGTGTGGGCACTTTGTATGTTGCAAGTGTGGTCACTGGGTCTGTAGAGAGTGTGGGCGATGGGTCTGTAGTGAGTGTGGGCAATTGGTCTGTAGCGAGTGTGGGTGCTGGGTCTGTAGTGAGTGTGGGCGCTGGGTCTGTAGTGAGTGTGGGCTCTGGGTCTGTATCAAGTGTGGGTGCTGGGTCTGCAGCGAGTGTTGTCACTAGGTCTGAAGCAAGTGTGTTCACTGGGTCTGTAGTGAGTATGGGCACTTAGTCTGTAGCGAGTGTGGTCACTAGGTCTGAAGCGAGTGTGGGCGCTGGGTCTGTAGTGAGTGTGGGCGCCTGGTCTGTAGTGAGTGCGCGTTCTGGGTCTGTAGTGAGTGTGGGTGCTTGGTCTGTAGTGAGTGTGGGCTCTGGGTCTGTAGCATGTGTGGGTGATAGGTCTGAAGTGAGTGTGGGCGCTGGGTCTGTAGTGAGTGTGGGCGCTGGGTCTGTGGTGTGTGTGGGCACTGGGTCTGTAGTGAGTGTGGGCGCTGGGTCTGTAGTGAGTGTGGGCGCTGGGTCTGTAGCGTGTGTGGGTGCTGGGTCTGTAGTGAGTGTGGGCGCTTGGTCTGTAGTGAGTGTGGGCGCTGGGTCTGTAGTGAGTGTGGGCGCTGGGTCTGTAGTGAGTGTGGGAGCTGG
This sequence comes from Carcharodon carcharias, assembly GCF_017639515.1. NCBI lineage: Eukaryota > Metazoa > Chordata > Chondrichthyes > Lamniformes > Lamnidae > Carcharodon > Carcharodon carcharias. The sequence goes on along the minus strand of NC_054474.1, from coordinate 167,461,984 downwards.
TTCTGCAGTGTGTTTGGAAACTGGGATTGTAGCAATTGTGGGCGCTGGGTCTGTAGCGAGTGTTGTCGCTGGGTCTGCAGGGAGTGTGGTCTCTCGGTCTGTAGGGAACTTGGGCTCTGGATATGTAGCGAGTGTGGGCGCTGGGTATGTAGCGAGTGTTGTCGCTGGATCTGTAGCGGTTGTGGGTGCTGAGTCTGTCGCGATTGTGTGCTCTCGGTCTGTAGGGAGTGTGGGCGCTGGGTCTGTATTGAGTGTGGGCGCTGGGTCTGTATCGAGTGTGGGCTCTGGGTCTGTATCGAGTGTGGGCTCTGGGTCTGTATCGAGTGTGGGCGCTGGGTCTGTATCGAGTGTGGGCGCTGGGTCTGTAGTGAGTGTGGGCGCTGGGTCTGTATCGAGTGTGGGCTCTGGGTCTGTATCGAGTGTGGGCGCTGGGTCTGTATCGAGTGTGGGCGCTGGGTCTGTAGTGAGTGTGGGCGCTAGGTCTGTATCGAGTGTGGGCACTGGGTCTGTAGTGAGTGTGGGCGCGGGGTCTGTAGTGAGTGTGGGTGCTGGGTCTGTATTGAGTGTGGGCGCTGGGTCTGTAGTTAGTGTGGGCGCTGGGTCAGTAGTGAGTGTGGGCGCTGGGTCTGTATCGAGTGTGGGCGCTGGGTCTGTAGCGTGTGTGGGTGCTGGGTCTGAAGTGAGTGTGGGCACTGGGTCTGTAGTGAGTGTGGGTGCTGGGTCTGTAGTGAGTGTGGGCGCTGGGTCTGTAGTGAGTGTTGGCGCTGTGTCTGTAGTGAGTGTGGGCGCTGGGTCTGTAGCGTGTGTGGGTTCTGGGTCTGAAGTGAGTGTGGGCGCTGGGTCTGTAGTGAGTGTGGGCACTTGGTCTGTAGTGTGTGTGGGCGCTGGGTCTGTAGTGAGTGTTGGCGCTTGGTCTGTAGTGAGTGTGGACGCTGGGTCTGTAGAGTGTGTTGGAGCTGGGTCTGTAGTGAATGTGGGCGCTTGGGCTGTAGTGAGTGTAGATGCTTGGTCTCTAGTGAGTGTGGGCGTTTGGTCTGTAGTGAGTGTGGGTTCTGGGTCTGTAGGGAGTGTGGGTGCTGTGTCTGTTGCGTGTGTTGGTGCTGGGTCTGTAGTGATTGTGGGCACTGGGTCTGGAGTGTGTTTGGGCTGTGGGATTGTAGAAAGTGTGGGTGCTGGTACTGTAGTGATTGTGGGCGCTGGGTCTGTAGCGAGTTTGGGCTCTGGCTGTGTAGCGAGTGTTGTCGCTGGGTCTGCAGTGAGTGTGGGCTCTCGGTCTGTAGGGAGTGTGGTCTCTCGGTCTGTAGGGAGTTTGGGCTCTGGATATGTAGCGAGTGTGGGTGCTGGGTCTGTAGCGAGTGTTGTCGGTGGGTCTGTAGCGAGTGTGCGTACTGAGTCTATCGCGAGTGTGGTCTCTCGGTCTGTAGGGAGTTTGGGCTCTGGATATGTAGCGAGTGTTGTCGGTGGGTCTGTAGCGAGTGTGGGTACTGAGTCTATCGCGAGTGTGGTCTCTCGGTCTGTAGGGAGCTTGGGCTCTGGATATGTAGCGAGTGTGGGCGCTGGGTCTGTAGCGAGTGTTGTCGCTGGATCTGTAGCGGTTGTGGGTGCTGAGTCTGTCGCGATTGTGTGCTCTCGGTCTGTAGGGAGTGTGGGCGCTGGGTCTGTAGTGAGTGTGGGCGCTGGGTCTGTAGCGAGTGTGGGCGCTGGGTCTGTAGCGAGTGTGGGCGCTGGGTTTGTAGCGACAGTGGGCGCTGGGTCTGTAGAGAGTGTGGGTGCTGCATTTGTAGCGGTTGTGGGTGCTGAGTCTGTCGCGATTGTGTGCTCTCGGTCTGTAGTGAGTGTGGGCACTGGGTCTGGAGTGTGTTTGGGCTGTGGGATTGTAGAAAGTGTGGGTGCTGGGTCTGTAGTGATTGTGGGCTCTGGCTCTGTAGCGAGTGTTTGCTCTGGGTCTGTAGTGAGTGTGGGCGCTGGGTCTGTAGCGAGTGTGGGCGCTGGGTCTGTAGTGGGTGTGGGCTCTGGATATGTAGCGAGTGTTGGCGCTGGCACTGTAGTGAGTGTGGGTGCTGGGTCTGCAGTGTGTGGGCATTGGTCAGTAGCAATTGTAGGCGCTGGGTCTGTCGTGATTGTGGCCGCTGGGCCTGTAGCGAGTGTGGGCGCATGGTCTGTAGTGATTGTGGGTGCTTGGTCTGTAATGAGTGTGGGCGCTGGATCTGTAGTGATTGTGGGTGCTTGGTCTGTAGTGAGTGACGGTGCTGGGTCGGTAGTGAGTGTGGTCACTGTGTCTGTAGAGAGTGTGGGTGCTGGGTCTGTAGCGAGTGTGGGCGCTGGGTCTGTAGTGATTGTGGGCTCTGGGTATGTAGCAATTGTGGGCACTGTTTCTGTAGCGAGTGTGGGCGCTGGGTCTGTAATGAGTGTGGGCGATGGGTCTGTAGTGAGTGTGGGCGCTGGGTCTGTAGTGAATGTGGGCGCTGGGTCTGTAGCAACTGTGGGTTCTGGGTCTGTAGCGAGTGTGGGCGCTTGGTGTGTTGTGATTGTGGGTGCTGGATCTGTAGTGATTGTGGGTGCTGGGTCTGTAGTGATTTTGGGCACTGATACTGTAGTGAGTGTGGGCGCTGTGTCTGCAGCGAGTGTGGGCGCTGGGTCTGTAGCGAGTTTTGGCGCTGGGTCTGTAGTGAGTGTGGGTGCTGGGTCTGTAGCGAGTGTGGGCAGTGTGTCTGTAGCGAGTGTGGGTACTGGGTCTGTAGTGAGTGTGGGCGCTGGGTCTGTAGCGAGTGTGGGCGCTGGGTCTGTAGTGACTGTGGGCACTGGGTCTGTAGTGAGTGTGGGCGCTGGGTCTGTAGCGAGTGTGGGCGCTGGGTCTGCAGTGAGTGTGGGCGCTGGGTCTGCAGCGAGTGTGGGCACTGGCTCTGTAGCGAGTGTGGGCGCTGCGTTTGTAGCGACAGTGGGCGCTGGGTCTGTAGTCAGTGTAGGCGGTGTGTCTGTAGCGTGTGTAGGCGCTGTGTCTGTAGTGAGTGTGGGCGCTGTGTCTGTAGTGAGTGTGTGTGCTGTGTCTGTAGTGAGCGTGAGCGCTGGGTCTGTAGTGAGTGTGGGTGCTTGGTCTGTAGTGAGTGTGGTCACTGTGTCTGTTGCGAGTCTGTGCTCTGGGTTTGTAGTAAGTTTGCGCACTGGTTCTGTAGTGAGTGTGGGCGCTGTGTCTGTAGTGAGTGTGGGTGCTGGGTCTGTAGTGAGTGTGGGCGATGGGTCTGTAGCGAGTGTAGGCGCTGGGTCTGTAGTGAGTGTGGGTGCTTGGTCGGTAGTGAGTGTGGGTGCTGGGTCTGCAGTGATTGTGGGCTCTGGTATTGTAGCGAGTGTGGGCACTGGGGCTGTAGTGAGTGTGGACTCTGATTCTGTAGCGAGTGTGTGCGCTGCGACTGTAGCGAGTGTGGGCGCTGGGTCGGCATTGAGTTTGGCCTCTGGATATGTAGCGAGTGTGGTCACTAGGTCTGTAGTGGGTGTGGGCTCTGGATATGTAGCGAGTGTGGTCACTGGGTCTGTAGTGGGTGTGGGCTCCGTGTCTGTAACGAGTGTGGGCGCTGAGTCTGTAGTCAGTGTGGGCTCTGGGTCTGCAGTGAGTGTGTGCGCTGGGTCTGTAGCGAGTGTGGGCGCTGTGTCTGTTGCGAATCTGGGCTCTGGGCCTGTAGTAAGTTTAGGCGCTGGGTCTGTAGCGAATGTGGTCACTGGGTCTGTTACGGGTCTGGTCTCTGGGTCTGCAGTGAGTGTGGGCACTCGGTCTGTAGGGAGCTTGGGCTCTGGATATGTAGCGAGTGTGGGTGCTGGGTCTGTAGTGAGTGTGGGCACTTTGTATGTTGCAAGTGTGGTCACTGGGTCTGTAGAGAGTGTGGGCGATGGGTCTGTAGTGAGTGTGGGCAATTGGTCTGTAGCGAGTGTGGGTGCTGGGTCTGTAGTGAGTGTGGGCGCTGGGTCTGTAGTGAGTGTGGGCTCTGGGTCTGTATCAAGTGTGGGTGCTGGGTCTGCAGCGAGTGTTGTCACTAGGTCTGAAGCAAGTGTGTTCACTGGGTCTGTAGTGAGTATGGGCACTTAGTCTGTAGCGAGTGTGGTCACTAGGTCTGAAGCGAGTGTGGGCGCTGGGTCTGTAGTGAGTGTGGGCGCCTGGTCTGTAGTGAGTGCGCGTTCTGGGTCTGTAGTGAGTGTGGGTGCTTGGTCTGTAGTGAGTGTGGGCTCTGGGTCTGTAGCATGTGTGGGTGATAGGTCTGAAGTGAGTGTGGGCGCTGGGTCTGTAGTGAGTGTGGGCGCTGGGTCTGTGGTGTGTGTGGGCACTGGGTCTGTAGTGAGTGTGGGCGCTGGGTCTGTAGTGAGTGTGGGCGCTGGGTCTGTAGCGTGTGTGGGTGCTGGGTCTGTAGTGAGTGTGGGCGCTTGGTCTGTAGTGAGTGTGGGCGCTGGGTCTGTAGTGAGTGTGGGCGCTGGGTCTGTAGTGAGTGTGGGAGCTGGTTCTGCAGTGTGTTTGGAAACTGGGATTGTAGCAATTGTGGGCGCTGGGTCTGTAGCGAGTGTTGTCGCTGGGTCTGCAGGGAGTGTGGTCTCTCGGTCTGTAGGGAACTTGGGCTCTGGATATGTAGCGAGTGTGGGCGCTGGGTATGTAGCGAGTGTTGTCGCTGGATCTGTAGCGGTTGTGGGTGCTGAGTCTGTCGCGATTGTGTGCTCTCGGTCTGTAGGGAGTGTGGGCGCTGGGTCTGTATTGAGTGTGGGCGCTGGGTCTGTATCGAGTGTGGGCTCTGGGTCTGTATCGAGTGTGGGCTCTGGGTCTGTATCGAGTGTGGGCGCTGGGTCTGTATCGAGTGTGGGCGCTGGGTCTGTAGTGAGTGTGGGCGCTGGGTCTGTATCGAGTGTGGGCTCTGGGTCTGTATCGAGTGTGGGCGCTGGGTCTGTATCGAGTGTGGGCGCTGGGTCTGTAGTGAGTGTGGGCGCTAGGTCTGTATCGAGTGTGGGCACTGGGTCTGTAGTGAGTGTGGGCGCGGGGTCTGTAGTGAGTGTGGGTGCTGGGTCTGTATTGAGTGTGGGCGCTGGGTCTGTAGTTAGTGTGGGCGCTGGGTCAGTAGTGAGTGTGGGCGCTGGGTCTGTATCGAGTGTGGGCGCTGGGTCTGTAGCGTGTGTGGGTGCTGGGTCTGAAGTGAGTGTGGGCACTGGGTCTGTAGTGAGTGTGGGTGCTGGGTCTGTAGTGAGTGTGGGCGCTGGGTCTGTAGTGAGTGTTGGCGCTGTGTCTGTAGTGAGTGTGGGCGCTGGGTCTGTAGCGTGTGTGGGTTCTGGGTCTGAAGTGAGTGTGGGCGCTGGGTCTGTAGTGAGTGTGGGCACTTGGTCTGTAGTGTGTGTGGGCGCTGGGTCTGTAGTGAGTGTTGGCGCTTGGTCTGTAGTGAGTGTGGACGCTGGGTCTGTAGAGTGTGTTGGAGCTGGGTCTGTAGTGAATGTGGGCGCTTGGGCTGTAGTGAGTGTAGATGCTTGGTCTCTAGTGAGTGTGGGCGTTTGGTCTGTAGTGAGTGTGGGTTCTGGGTCTGTAGGGAGTGTGGGTGCTGTGTCTGTTGCGTGTGTTGGTGCTGGGTCTGTAGTGATTGTGGGCACTGGGTCTGGAGTGTGTTTGGGCTGTGGGATTGTAGAAAGTGTGGGTGCTGGTACTGTAGTGATTGTGGGCGCTGGGTCTGTAGCGAGTTTGGGCTCTGGCTGTGTAGCGAGTGTTGTCGCTGGGTCTGCAGTGAGTGTGGGCTCTCGGTCTGTAGGGAGTGTGGTCTCTCGGTCTGTAGGGAGTTTGGGCTCTGGATATGTAGCGAGTGTGGGTGCTGGGTCTGTAGCGAGTGTTGTCGGTGGGTCTGTAGCGAGTGTGCGTACTGAGTCTATCGCGAGTGTGGTCTCTCGGTCTGTAGGGAGTTTGGGCTCTGGATATGTAGCGAGTGTTGTCGGTGGGTCTGTAGCGAGTGTGGGTACTGAGTCTATCGCGAGTGTGGTCTCTCGGTCTGTAGGGAGCTTGGGCTCTGGATATGTAGCGAGTGTGGGCGCTGGGTCTGTAGCGAGTGTTGTCGCTGGATCTGTAGCGGTTGTGGGTGCTGAGTCTGTCGCGATTGTGTGCTCTCGGTCTGTAGGGAGTGTGGGCGCTGGGTCTGTAGTGAGTGTGGGCGCTGGGTCTGTAGCGAGTGTGGGCGCTGGGTCTGTAGCGAGTGTGGGCGCTGGGTTTGTAGCGACAGTGGGCGCTGGGTCTGTAGAGAGTGTGGGTGCTGCATTTGTAGCGGTTGTGGGTGCTGAGTCTGTCGCGATTGTGTGCTCTCGGTCTGTAGTGAGTGTGGGCACTGGGTCTGGAGTGTGTTTGGGCTGTGGGATTGTAGAAAGTGTGGGTGCTGGGTCTGTAGTGATTGTGGGCTCTGGCTCTGTAGCGAGTGTTTGCTCTGGGTCTGTAGTGAGTGTGGGCGCTGGGTCTGTAGCGAGTGTGGGCGCTGGGTCTGTAGTGGGTGTGGGCTCTGGATATGTAGCGAGTGTTGGCGCTGGCACTGTAGTGAGTGTGGGTGCTGGGTCTGCAGTGTGTGGGCATTGGTCAGTAGCAATTGTAGGCGCTGGGTCTGTCGTGATTGTGGCCGCTGGGCCTGTAGCGAGTGTGGGCGCATGGTCTGTAGTGATTGTGGGTGCTTGGTCTGTAATGAGTGTGGGCGCTGGATCTGTAGTGATTGTGGGTGCTTGGTCTGTAGTGAGTGACGGTGCTGGGTCGGTAGTGAGTGTGGTCACTGTGTCTGTAGAGAGTGTGGGTGCTGGGTCTGTAGCGAGTGTGGGCGCTGGGTCTGTAGTGATTGTGGGCTCTGGGTATGTAGCAATTGTGGGCACTGTTTCTGTAGCGAGTGTGGGCGCTGGGTCTGTAATGAGTGTGGGCGCTGGGTCTGTAGTGAGTGTGGGCGCTGGGTCTGTAGTGAATGTGGGCGCTGGGTCTGTAACGAGTGTGGGTGCTGGGTCTGTAGCGAGTGTGGGCGCTTGGTGTGTTGTGATTGTGGGTGCTGGATCTGTAGTGATTGTGGGTGCTGGGTCTGTAGTGATTTTGGGCACTGATACTGTAGTGAGTGTGGGCGCTGTGTCTGCAGCGAGTGTGGGCGCTGGGTCTGTAGCGAGTTTTGGCGCTGGGTCTGTAGTGAGTGTGGGTGCTGGGTCTGTAGCGAGTGTGGGCAGTGTGTCTGTAGCGAGTGTGGGCGCTGTGTCTGTAGCGAGTGTGGGTACTGGGTCTGTAGTGAGTGTGGGCGCTGGGTCTGTAGCGAGTGTGGGCGCTGGGTCTGTAGCGATTGTGGGCACTGGGTCTGTAGTGAGTGTGGGCGCTGGGTCTGTACCGAGTGTGGGCGCTGGGTCTGCAGTGAGTGTGGGCGCTGGGTCTGCAGCGAGTGTGGGCACTGGCTCTGTAGCGAGTGTGGGCGCTGCGTTTGTAGCGACAGTGGGCGCTGGGTCTGTAGTCAGTGTAGGCGGTGTGTCTGTAGCGAGTGTAGGCGCTGTGTCTGTAGTGAGTGTGGGCGCTGTGTCTGTAGTGAGTGTGTGTGCTGTGTCTGTAGTGAGCGTGAGCGCTGGGTCTGTAGTGAGTGTGGGTGCTTGGTCTGTAGTGAGTGTGGTCACTGTGTCTGTTGCGAGTCTGTGCTCTGGGTTTGTAGTAAGTTTGCGCACTGGTTCTGTAGTGAGTGTGGGCGCTGGGTTTGTAGTGAGTGTGGGCGCTGGGTCTGTAGCGAGTGTGGGCGCTGGGTCTGTATCGAGTGTCGACGCTGGGTCAGTATCGAGTGTGGGCGCTGGGTCTGTAGTGAGTGTGGGCGCTGGGTCTGTATCGAGTGTGGGCAATGGGTCTGTAGCGTATGTCTGTTCTCGGTCTGTAGTGCATGTGGGCGCTGGGTCTGTAGCGTGTGTGGGTGCTGTGTCTGTAGTGAGTATGGGCTCTGGGTCTGTAACGAGTGTGGGTGCTAGGTATGTAGTGAGTGTGGGCTCTGGGTATGTTGCAAGTGTGGGCGCTGGGTCTATAGCGAGTATGGGCGCTTGGTCTGTAGTGATTGTGGGCTCTCGGTCTGTAGTGAGTGTGGGCGCTGTGTCTATAGTGAATGTGGGCTCTCGGTCTGTAGTGAGTGTGGGCGCTGGGTCTGTTGTGAGTGTGGTCTCTGGGTCTGTAGCGAGTGTGGGCGCTGGGTATGTAGTGAGTGTGGGCTCTGGGTATGTTGCAAGTGTGGGCGCTGTGTCTATAGCGAGTGTGGGCGCTTGGTGTGTAGTGATTGTGTGTGCTGTGCCTCTAGTGAGTGTGGGCTCTCAGTCTGTAGTGAGTGTGGATGCTGGGTCTGTAGTGATTGTGGGCGCTGGGTTTGTAGCGAGTGTGGGCGCTGGGTCTGTAGCGAATGTGGGCGCTGGGTCTGCAGCGAGTGTGGGCTCTGGGTCTGTAGCGAGTTTTAGCGCTGGGTATGTAGCAAGTGTGGGCGCTGGGTCTGTAGCGAGTGTGGGTGCTGGGTCTGTAGTGAGTGTGGGCGCTGTGTCTGTAGTGAGTGTGGGTGCTGGGACCGGAGTGAGTGTGGGTGCTGTTTCTGTAGTGAGTGAGGGTGCTGGGTTGGTTGTTAGTGTGGTCACTGTGTCTGTAGTGAGTGTGGGTGCTGTTTCTGTAGTGAGTGAGGGTGCTGGGTTGGTTGTTAGTGTGGTCACTGTGTCTGTAGTGAGTGTGGGTACTGGGTCTGTAGTGAGTTTGGGCTCTGGGTCTGTAGTGAGTGTGGGCTCTGGGTATGTAGCAAGTGTGGGCGCTGGTTCTGTAGAGAATGTGGGCTCTGGGTATGTAGCAACTGTGAGTTCTGGGTCTGTAGCGAGAGTGGGCGCTTGGTGTGTTGTGATTGTGGGTGCTATGTCTGTTGTGAGTGTGGGCTCTTGTTCTGTAGTGAGTGTGAGTGATGGATCTGTAGTGATTGTGGGTGCTGGGTCTGTAGTGATTGTGGGTGCTGCGTCTGTAGTGATTTTGGGCACTGATTCTGTAGCGAGTGTGGGTGCTGGGTCTGTAGTGAGTGTGGGTGCTGGGTCTGTAGCGAGTGTGGGCGCTGGGTCTGTAGCGAGTGTGGGCGCTGGGTCTGTAGCGAGTGTGGGTGCTGGGTCTGTAGCGAGTGTGGGCGCTGGGTCTGTAGCGAGTGTGGGCGCTGGGTCTGCAGCGAGTGTGGGCGCTGGGTCTGTAGCGAGTGTGGGCGCTGGGTCTGTAGCGAGTGTGGGCTCTGGATATGTAGCGAGTGTGGGCGCTGGGTCTGTAGCGAGTGTTGTCGGTGGGTCTGCAGCGAGTGTGTGTCTGAGTGTCGCGAGTGTGGTCTCTCGGTCTGTAGGGAGTGTGGGCTCTGGATATGTAGCGAGTGTGGGCGCTGGGTCTGTAGCGAGTGTAGGCGGTGTGTCTGTAGTAGGTGTAGGCGGTGTGTCTGTAGTGAGTGCGGGCGCTGCGTCTGTAGTGAGTGTGTGAGCTGCGTCTGTAGTGAGTGTGGTCACTGTGTCTGTTGCGAGTCTGTGCTCTGGGTTTGTAGTAAGTTTGCGCACTGGTTCTGTAGTGAGTGTGGGCGCTGGGTTTGTAGTGAGTGTGGGCGCTGGGTCTGTAGCGAGTGTGGGCGCTGGGTCTGTATCGAGTGTGGGCGCTGGGTCAGTAACGAGTGTGGGCGCTGGGTCTGTAGTGAGTGTGGGCGCTGGGTCTGTGTCGAGTGTGGGCAATGGGTCTGTAGCGTATGTCTGTTCTCGGTCTGTAGTGCATGTGGGCGCTGGGTCTGTAGAGTGTGTGGGTGCTGTGTCTGTAGTAAGTGTGGGCACTGTGGTCTGCAGTGTGTTTGGGCTGTGGGATTGTAGCAAGTGTGGGTGCTGGGTCTGTATTGAGTGTGGGCGCTGGGTCTGTATCGAGTGTGGGCTCTGGGTCTGTATCGAGTGTGGGCTCTGGGTCTGTATCGAGTGTGGGCGCTGGGTCTGTATCGAGTGTGGGCGCTGGGTCTGTAGTGAGTGTGGGCGCTGGGTCTGTATCGAGTGTGGGCTCTGGGTCTGTATCGAGTGTGGGCGCTGGGTCTGTATCGAGTGTGGGCGCTGGGTCTGTAGTGAGTGTGGGCGCTAGGTCTGTATCGAGTGTGGGCACTGGGTCTGTAGTGAGTGTGGGCGCGGGGTCTGTAGTGAGTGTGGGTGCTGGGTCTGTATTGAGTGTGGGCGCTGGGTCTGTAGTTAGTGTGGGCGCTGGGTCAGTAGTGAGTGTGGGCGCTGGGTCTGTATCGAGTGTGGGCGCTGGGTCTGTAGCGTGTGTGGGTGCTGGGTCTGAAGTGAGTGTGGTCACTGGGTCTGTAGTGAGTGTGGGTGCTGGATCTGTAGTGTGTGTGGGCACTGGGTCTGTAGTGAGTGTGGGCGCTGGGTCTGTAGTGAGTGTGGGCGCTGGGTCTGTAGCTTGTGTGGGTTCTGGGTCTGAAGTGAGTGTGGGCGCTGGGTCTGTAGTGAGTGTGGGCACTTGGTCTGTAGTGTGTGTGGGCGCTGGGTCTGTAGTGAGTGTTGGCGCTTGGTCTGTAGTGAGTGTGGACGCTGGGTCTGTAGAGTGTGTTGGAGCTGGGTCTGTAGTGAATGTGGGCGCTTGGGCTGTAGTGAGTGTAGATGCTTGGTCTCTAGTGAGTGTGGGCGTTTGGTCTGTAGTGAGTGTGGGTTCTGGGTCTGTAGGGAGTGTGGGTGCTGTGTCTGTTGCGTGTGTTGGTGCTGGGTCTGTAGTGATTGTGGGCACTGGGTCTGGAGTGTGTTTGGGCTGTGGGATTGTAGAAAGTGTGGGTGCTGGTACTGTAGTGATTGTGGGCGCTGGGTCTGTAGCGAGTTTGGGCTCTGGCTGTGTAGCGAGTGTTGTCGCTGGGTCTGCAGTGAGTGTGGGCTCTCGGTCTGTAGGGAGTGTGGTCTCTCGGTCTGTAGGGAGTTTGGGCTCTGGATATGTAGCGAGTGTGGGTGCTGGGTCTGTAGCGAGTGTTGTCGGTGGGTCTGTAGCGAGTGTGCGTACTGAGTCTATCGCGAGTGTGGTCTCTCGGTCTGTAGGGAGTTTGGGCTCTGGATATGTAGCGAGTGTTGTCGGTGGGTCTGTAGCGAGTGTGGGTACTGAGTCTATCGCGAGTGTGGTCTCTCGGTCTGTAGGGAGCTTGGGCTCTGGATATGTAGCGAGTGTGGGCGCTGGGTCTGTAGCGAGTGTTGTCGCTGGATCTGTAGCGGTTGTGGGTGCTGAGTCTGTCGCGATTGTGTGCTCTCGGTCTGTAGGGAGTGTGGGCGCTGGGTCTGTAGTGAGTGTGGGCGCTGGGTCTGTAGCGAGTGTGGGCGCTGGGTCTGTAGCGAGTGTGGGCGCTGGGTTTGTAGCGACAGTGGGCGCTGGGTCTGTAGAGAGTGTGGGTGCTGCATTTGTAGCGGTTGTGGGTGCTGAGTCTGTCGCGATTGTGTGCTCTCGGTCTGTAGTGAGTGTGGGCACTGGGTCTGGAGTGTGTTTGGGCTGTGGGATTGTAGAAAGTGTGGGTGCTGGGTCTGTAGTGATTGTGGGCTCTGGCTCTGTAGCGAGTGTTTGCTCTGGGTCTGTAGTGAGTGTGGGCGCTGGGTCTGTAGCGAGTGTGGGCGCTGGGTCTGTAGTGGGTGTGGGCTCTGGATATGTAGCGAGTGTTGGCGCTGGCACTGTAGTGAGTGTGGGTGCTGGGTCTGCAGTGTGTGGGCATTGGTCAGTAGCAATTGTAGGCGCTGGGTCTGTCGTGATTGTGGCCGCTGGGTCTGTAGCGAGTGTGGGCGCATGGTCTGTAGTGATTGTGGGTGCTTGGTCTGTAATGAGTGTGGGCGCTGGATCTGTAGTGATTGTGGGTGCTTGGTCTGTAGTGAGTGACGGTGCTGGGTCGGTAGTGAGTGTGGTCACTGTGTCTGTAGAGAGTGTGGGTGCTGGGTCTGTAGCGAGTGTGGGCGCTGGGTCTGTAGTGATTGTGGGCTCTGGGTATGTAGCAATTGTGGGCACTGTTTCTGTAGCGAGTGTGGGCGCTGGGTCTGTAATGAGTGTGGGCGATGGGTCTGTAGTGAGTGTGGGCGCTGGGTCTGTAGTGAATGTGGGCGCTGGGTCTGTAGCAACTGTGGGTTCTGGGTCTGTAGCGAGTGTGGGCGCTTGGTGTGTTGTGATTGTGGGTGCTGGATCTGTAGTGATTGTGGGTGCTGGGTCTGTAGTGATTTTGGGCACTGATACTGTAGTGAGTGTGGGCGCTGTGTCTGCAGCGAGTGTGGGCGCTGGGTCTGTAGCGAGTTTTGGCGCTGGGTCTGTAGTGAGTGTGGGTGCTGGGTCTGTAGCGAGTGTGGGCAGTGTGTCTGTAGCGAGTGTGGGCGCTGTGTCTGTAGCAAGCGTGGGTACTGGGTCTGTAGTGAGTGTGGGCGCTGGGTCTGTAGCGAGTGTGGGCGCTGGGTCTGTAGTGACTGTGGGCACTGGGTCTGTAGTGAGTGTGGGCGCTGGGTCTGTAGCGAGTGTGGGCGCTGGGTCTGCAGTGAGTGTGGGCGCTGGGTCTGCAGCGAGTGTGGGCACTGGCTCTGTAGCGAGTGTGGGCGCTGCGTTTGTAGCGACAGTGGGCGCTGGGTCTGTAGTCAGTGTAGGCAGTGTGTCTGTAGCGAGTGTAGGCGCTGTGTCTGTAGTGAGTGTGGGCGCTGTGTCTGTAGTGAGTGTGTGTGCTGTGTCTGTAGTGAGCGTGAGCGCTGGGTCTGTAGTGAGTGTGGGTGCTTGGTCTGTAGTGAGTGTGGTCACTGTGTCTGTTGCGAGTCTGTGCTCTGGGTTTGTAGTAAGTTTGCGCACTGGTTCTGTAGTGAGTGTGGGCGCTGGGTTTGTAGTGAGTGTGGGCGCTGGGTCTGTAGCGAGTGTGGGCGCTGGGTCTGTATCGAGTGTCGACGCTGGGTCAGTATCGAGTGTGGGCGCTGGGTCTGTAGCGTATGTCTGTTCTCGGTCTGTAGTGCATGTGGGCGCTGGGTCTGTAGCGTGTGTGGGTGCTGTGTCTGTAGTGAGTATGGGCTCTGGGTCTGTAACGAGTGTGGGTGCTAGGTATGTAGTGAGTGTGGGCTCTGGGTATGTTGCAAGTGTGGGCGCTGGGTCTATAGCGAGTATGGGCGCTTGGTCTGTAGTGATTGTGGGCTCTCGGTCTGTAGTGAGTGTGGGCGCTGTGTCTATAGTGAATGTGGGCTCTCGGTCTGTAGTGAGTGTGGGCGCTGGGTCTGTTGTGAGTGTGGTCTCTGGGTCTGTAGCGAGTGTGGGCGCTGGGTATGTAGTGAGTGTGGGCTCTGGGTATGTTGCAAGTGTGGGCGCTGTGTCTATAGCGAGTGTGGGCGCTTGGTGTGTAGTGATTGTGTGTGCTGTGCCTCTAGTGAGTGTGGGCTCTCAGTCTGTAGTGAGTGTGGATGCTGGGTCTGTAGTGATTGTGGGCGCTGGGTTTGTAGCGAGTGTGGGCGCTGGGTCTGTAGCGAATGTGGGCGCTGGGTCTGCAGCGAGTGTGGGCTCTGGGTCTGTAGCGAGTTTTAGCGCTGGGTATGTAGCAAGTGTGGGCGCTGGGTCTGTAGCGAGTGTGGGTGCTGGGTCTGTAGTGAGTGTGGGCGCTGTGTCTGTAGTGAGTGTGGGTGCTGGGACCGGAGTGAGTGTGGGTGCTGTTTCTGTAGTGAGTGAGGGTGCTGGGTTGGTTGTTAGTGTGGTCACTGTGTCTGTAGTGAGTGTGGGTGCTGTTTCTGTAGTGAGTGAGGGTGCTGGGTTGGTTGTTAGTGTGGTCACTGTGTCTGTAGTGAGTGTGGGTACTGGGTCTGTAGTGAGTGTGGGCTCTGGGTCTGTAGTGAGTGTGGGCTCTGGGTATGTAGCAAGTGTGGGCGCTGGTTCTGTAGTGAATGTGGGCTCTGGGTATGTAGCAACTGTGAGTTCTGGGTCTGTAGCGAGAGTGGGCGCTTGGTGTGTTGTGATTGTGGGTGCTATGTCTGTTGTGAGTGTGGGCTCTTGTTCTGTAGTGAGTGTGAGTGATGGATCTGTAGTGATTGTGGGTGCTGGGTCTGTAGTGAGTGTGGGCACTGGGTCTGTAGCGAGTGAAGGCGCTGTGTCTGTAGTGAGTGTGGGCACTGTGTCTGTAGTGAGTGTGGTTGCTGGGTCTGCAGTGAGTATGTTCGTTGGTCTGTTGCGAGTGTGGGCGCTGGGTCTGTAGCTTGTGGGCGCTGGGTCTGTAGCGAGTGTTGTCCCAGGGTCTGTTGCAAGTGTGGGTGTTGGGTCTGTCGCGAGTGTGGTCTCTCGGTCTCTAGGGTGTGTGGGCTCTGAGACTGTAGCGAGTGTGGGCGCTGGGTCTGTAGCGAGTGTGGGTGCTGGGTCTGTAGCGAGTGTGGGCGCTGGGTTTGTAGCGACAGTGGGCGCTGGGTCTATAGTGAGTGTGGGCGTTGTGTCTGTAGTGAGTGTGGGCGCTGTGTCTGTAGTGAGTGTGGGCGCTGGGTCTGTAGTGAGTGTGGGCGATGGGTCGGTAGTGAGTGTGGGTGCTGGGACTGTAGTGAGTGTGGGCACTGGGTCTGCCGTGTGTTTGGGCTGTGGGATTGTAGCAAGATTAGGTGCTGGGTCTGCAGTGATTGTGGGCTCTGGTATTGTAGCAAGTGTGGGCACTGGGGCTGTAGTGAGTGTGGACTCTGATTCTGTAGCGAGTGTGTGCGCTGCGACTGTAGCGAGTGTGGGCGCTGGGTCGGCATTGAGTTTGGCCTCTGGATATGTAGCGAGTGTGGTCACTGGGTCTGTAGTGGGTGTGGGCTCCGTGTCTGTATCGAGTGTGGGCGCTGAGTCTGTAGTCAGTGTGGGCTCTGGGTCTGCAGTGAGTGTGTGCGCTGGGTCTGCAGCGAGTGTGGGCGCTGTGTCTGTTGCGAGTCTGGTCTCTGGGTCTGTAGTAAGGTTGGGCGCTGGGTCTGTAGCGAATGTGGCCGCTGGGTTTGTAGTGAGTGTGGGCGCTGGGTCTGTAGCGAGTGTGGGCGCTTAGTCTGTAGCGAGTGTAGGCGCTGTGTCTGTAGTGAGTGTGGGATCTGGGTCTGTAGCGAGTATGGCCGCTGGGTCTGTAGTGTGTGTGGGTGCTGGGTCAGTAGCGAGTGTGGGCGCTGGGTCTGTAGCGAGTGTGGGCTCTGGGTCTGTAGTGAGTGTGGGCGCTGGGTCTGTAGGGAGAGTGGGCTCTGGTTCTGTAGCGAGAGTGGGCGCTGGATCTGCAGTGAGTGTGGGCGCTGTGTCTGCAGTGAGAGTGGGCGCTGTGTCTGTAGTGAGTGTGGGCGCTGGGTCTGTAGTGAGAGTGGGCGCTGGGTCTGTAGTGAGTGTGGGCGCTTGGTCTGTAGTCTGTTTGGGCTGTGGGATTGTAGCAAGTGTGGGCACTGCGTCTGATTTGTATGTGGGTTCTTGGTCTGTAGCGATTGGGGGCTCTGGGATTGTAGCGAGTGTGGGCACTGGGGCTGTAGTGAGTGTGGGCTCTGGGTCTGTTGCGAGTGTGGTCCCTGGGTCTGTAGTGGGTGTGGACTCTGGGTCTGTAGCGAGTTTGCGCCCTTGGTCTGCAGTGAGTCTGTTCGTTGGTCTGTAGCGAGTGTGTGTGCTGAGTCTATCGCGAGTGTGGTCTCTCGGTCTGTTGGGAGTGTGGGCTCTGGATATGTAGCGAGTGTGGGTGCTGGGTCTGTAGCGAGTGTTGTCGCTGGGTCTGTAGCGAGTGTGGGTGCTGAGTCTGTCGCGATTGTGTGCTCTCGGTCTGTAGGGAGTGTGGGCGCTGGATATGTAGCGAGTGTGAGCGTTGGTCTGCAGTGAATGTGGGCTCTGGAATTGTAGCGAGTGTGGTCCCTGTGTCTGTAGTGGGTGTGGGCTTTGGATATGTAGCGAGTGTGGGCGCTGGGTCTGTAGCGAGTATGGCCGCTGGGTCTGTAGTGTGTGTGGGTGCTGGGTCTGTAGCGAGTGTGGGCGCTGGGTTTGTCGCGACAGTGGGCACTGGGTCTGTAGCGACTGTGGGCGCTGGGTTTGTAGCGACAGTGGGCGCTGGGTCTGTAGCGAGTGTGGGCGCTGGGTCTGTAGTGAGTGTGGGCGCTGGGTCTGTAGCGAGTGTGGGCACTGGGTCTGTAGTGAGTGTGGGCGATGGGTCTGTAGCGAGTGTAGGCGCTGGGTCTGTAGTGAGTGTGGGTGCTTGGTCGGTAGTGAGTATGGGTGCTGGGTCTGTAGTGAGTGTGGGCACTGGGTCTGCCGTGTGTTTGGGTTGTGGGATTGTAGCAAGATTAGGTGCTGGGTCTGCAGTGATTGTGGGCTCTGGTATTGTAGCGAGTGTGGCCACTGGAGCTGTAGTGAGTGTGGGCTCTGATTCTGTAGCGAATGTGGTCCCTGTGTCTGTAGTGGGTGTGGGCTTTGGATATGTAGCGAGTTTGGGCGCTGGGTCTGTAGTGTGTGTGCGTGCTGGGTCTGTAGTGAGTGTGGGTGCTGGGTCTGTAGCGAGTGTGGTCCGTGTGTCTGTAGTGGGTGTGGGCTCTGGATATGTAGCAAGTGTGGTCGCTGGATCTGTAGTGGTTGTGGGTGCTGCGTTTGTAGTGAGTGTGGGCACTGGATCTGTAGCGAGTGTGGGTGCTGGGTCTGTAGCGAGTGTGGGCGCTGGGTCTGTAGTGAGTGTGGGCACTGTGTCTGTACTGAGTGTGGGTGCTGCGTCTGTAGTGAGTATGTTCGTTGGTGTGTTGTGAGTGTGGGCGCTGGGTGTGTAGTGATAGTGGGCTATGGATATGTAGCGAGTGAGGGCGCTGGGTCTGTAGTGAGTGTGGGCGCTGGGTCTGTAGCGAGTGTGGGCACTGGGTCTGTAGTGAGTGTGGGCGCTGGGTCTGTAGCGAGTGTGGGCGCTGCGTCTGTAGTGAGTGTGGTCTCTGGTTCTGTAGAGAGTGTGGTTACTGGGTCTGTAGCGAGTGTGGGCGCTGGGTCTGTAGTGAGTGTGGGCGCGTTTGTATCGAATGTGGGCGCTGTGTCTGTAGCGAGTGTTGTCGCTGGGTCTGTAGAGAGTGTGGTCACTGTGTCTGTAGTGTGTGTGGGTGCTGGGTCTGTAGAGAGTGTGGTCACTGTGTCTGTAGCGAGTGTGGGCGCTGGGTCTGTAGAGAGTGTGGTCACTGTCTCTGTAGTGAGTGTGGGTGCTGGGTCTGTAGTGAGTGTGGTCACTGTGTCTGTAGTGAGTGTGGTCACTGTGTCTGTAGTGAGTGTGGGCGCTGGGTCTGTAGTGAGTGTGGTCACTGTGTCTGTAGCGAGTCTGGGTACTGGGTCTGTAGTGAGTGTGGGCTCTGGGTCTGCAGCGAGTGTGGGCGCTGTGTCTGTTGCGAGTCTGGTCTCTGGGTCTGTAGTAAGGTTGGGCGCTGGGTCTGTAGCGACTGTGGCCGCTGGGTTTGTAGTGAGTGTGGGCGCTGGGTCTGTAGCGAGTGTGGGCGCTTAGTCTGTAGCGAGTGTAGGCGCTGTGTCTGTAGTGAGTGTGGGCACTGTGTCTGTGGTGAGTGTGGGCGATGTGTCTGTAGTGAGTGTGGGCGCTGGGTCTGTAGTGAGTGTGGGCGCTTGGTCTGTATTCTGTTTGGGCTGTGGGATTGTAGCAAGTGTGGGCACTGCGTCTGATTTGTATGTGGGTTCTTGGTCTGTATTCGCTTGGTCTGTAGCGATTGGGGGCTCTGGGATTGTAGCGAGTGTGGGCACTGGGGCTGTAGTGAGTGTGGGCTCTGGGTCTGTTGCGAGTGTGGTCCCTGGGTCTGTAGTGGGTGTGTACTCTGGGTCTGTAGCGAGTGTGGGTGCTGGGTCTGTAGCGAGTGTTGTCGCTGGGTCTGTAGCAAGTGTGGGTGCTGAGTCTGTCGCGATTGTGTGCTCTCGGTCTGTAGGGAGTGTGGGCGCTGGATATGTAGCGAGTGTGAGCGTTGGTCTGCAGTGAATGTGGGCTCTGGAATTGTAGTGAGTGTGGGCGCTGGGTCTGTAGCGAGTGTGGTCCCTTTGTCTGTAGTGGGTGTGGGCTTTGGATATGTAGCGAGTGTGGGCGCTGGGTCTGTAGTGTGTGTGGGCGCTGGGTCTGTAGCGAGTATGGGTGCTGGGTCTGTAGCGAGGGTGGGCGCTGGGTTTGTCGCGACAGTGGGCACTGGGTCTGTAGCCAGTGTGGGCGCTGGGTTTGTAGCGACTGTGGGCGCTGGGTCTGTAGCGAGTGTGGGCGCTGGGTCTGTAGTGAGTGTGGGCGCTGTGTCTGTAGCGAGTGTAGGCGCTGGGTCTGTAGTGAGTGTGGGCCCTGGGTCTGTTGTCAGAGTGGGTGCTGGGACTGTAGCGAGTGTGGGCACTGGGTCTGCCGTGTGTTTGGGCTGTGGGATTGTAGCAAGATTAGGTGCTGGGTCTGCAGTGATTGTGGGCTCTGGTATTGTAGTGAGTGTGGGCACTGGGGCTCTAGTGAGTGTGGGCTCAGATTCTGTCGCGAATGTGGTCCCTGTGACTGTAGTGGGTGTGGGCTTTGGATATGTAGCAAGTGTGGGCACTGGGTCTGTAGTGTGTGTGGGCGCTGGGTCTGCAGTGAGTATGGGCGCTGGTTCGGTAGTGAGTGTGCGTGCTGGGTCTGTAGTGAGTGTGGGTGCTGGGTCTGTAGCGAGTGTGGTCCGTGTGTCTGTAGTGGGTGTGGGCTCTGGATATGTAGCAAGTGTGCGCGCTGGGTCTGTAGCGAGTGTGGGTGCTGAGTCTGTCACGAGTGTGGGCGCTGGGTCTGTAGCGTGTGTGGTCGCTGGGTCTGTAGTGGTTGTGGGCTCTGGATATGTAGCGAATGTGGGCGCTGTGTCTGTAGCGAGTGTGGTCGCTGGATCTGTAGTGGTTGTGGGCTCTGGATATGTAGGCGCTGGATCTGTAGCGAGTGTGGGTGCTGGGTCTGTAGCGAGTGTGGGCGCTGGGTCTGTAGTGAGTGTGGGCGCTGGGTCTGTAGCGAGTGTAGGTGCTGGGTCTGTAGTGAGTGTGGGCACTGCGTCTGTAGTGAGTGTGGGTGCTGGGTCTGCAGTAAGTATGTTCGTTGGTCTGTTGAGAGTGTGGGCGCTGGGTCTGTAGTGAGTGTGGGCACTGCGTCTGTAGTGAGTGTGGGTGCTGGGTCTGCAGTGAGTATGTTCGTTGGTCTGTTGAGAGTGTGGGCGCTGGGTCTGTAGTGAGTGTGGGCGCTGGGTCTGTAGTGAGTGTGGGAGCTGGGTCTGTAGCGAGTGTGGGCGCTGGGTCTAGCGAGTGTGGGCACTGGGTCTGTAGTGAGTGTGGGCGCAGCGTTTGTATCGAATGTGGGCGCTGGGTCTGTAGCGAGTGTGGGCGCTGGGTCTGTAGTGAGTGTTGTCGCTGGGTCTGTAGAGAGTGTGGTCACTGTGTCTGTAGTGAGTGTGGGTGCTGGGTCTGTAGAGAGTGTGGTCACTGTGTCTGTAGTGAGTGTGGGTGCTGGGCCTGTAGTGAGTGTGGTCACTGTGTCTGTAGTGAGTGTGGGTGCTGGGTCTGTAGAGAGTGTGGTCACTGTGTCTGTAGCGAGTCTGGGTACTGGGTCTGTAGTGAGTGTGGGCACTGGGTCTGCAGTGTGTTTGGGCTGTGGGATTGCAGCAAGTGTGGGTGCTGGGTCTGTAGTGATTGTGGCCTCTGGGATTGTAGCGAGTGTGGGCACTGGGTCTGTAGCGAGTGAAGGCGCTGTGTCTGTAGTGAGTGTGGGCACTGTGTCTGTAGTGAGTGTGGGTGCTGGGTCTACAGTGAGTATGTTCGTTGGTCTGTTGCGAGTGTGGGCGCTGGGTCTGTAGCGAGTGTTGTCGCTGGGTCTGTTGCGAGTGTGGGTGTTGGGTCTGTCGCGAGTGTGGTCTCTTGGTCTGTAGGGAGTGTGGGCTCTGGGACTGTAGCGAGTGTGGGCGCTGGGTCTGTAGCGAGTGTGGGTGCTGGGTCTGTAGCGAGTGTGGGCGCTGGGTTTGTAGCGACAGTGGGCGCTGGGTCTGTAGTGAGTGTGGGCGTTGTGTCTGTAGTGAGTGTGGGCGCTGTGTCTGTAGTGAGTGTGGGTGCTGGGTCTGTAGTGAGTGTGGGCGATGGGTCTGTAGCGAGTGTAGGCGCTGGGTCTGTAGTGAGTGTGGGTGCTTGGTCGGTAGTGAGTGTGGGTGCTGGGTCTGCAGTGATTGTGGGCTCTGGTATTGTAGCGAGTGTGGGCACTGGGGCTGTAGTGAGTGTGGACTCTGATTCTGTAGCGAGTGTGTGCGCTGCGACTGTAGCGAGTGTGGGCGCTGGGTCGGCATTGAGTTTGGCCTCTGGATATGTAGCGAGTGTGGTCACTAGGTCTGTAGTGGGTGTGGGCTCTGGATATGTAGCGAGTGTGGTCACTGGGTCTGTAGTGGGTGTGGGCTCCGTGTCTGTATCGAGTGTGGGCGCTGAGTCTGTAGTCAGTGTGGGCTCTGGGTCTGCAGTGAGTGTGTGCGCTGGGTCTGTAGCGAGTGTGGGCGCTGTGTCTGTTGCGAATCTGGGCTCTGGGCCTGTAGTAAGTTTAGGCGCTGGGTCTGTAGCGAATGTGGTCACTGGGTCTGTTACGGGTCTGGTCTCTGGGTCTGCAGTGAGTGTGGGCACTCGGTCTGTAGGGAGCTTGGGCTCTGGATATGTAGCGAGTGTGGGTGCTGGGTCTGTAGTGAGTGTGGGCACTTTGTATGTTGCAAGTGTGGTCACTGGGTCTGTAGAGAGTGTGGGCGATGGGTCTGTAGTGAGTGTGGGCAATTGGTCTGTAGCGAGTGTGGGTGCTGGGTCTGTAGTGAGTGTGGGCGCTGGGTCTGTAGTGAGTGTGGGCTCTGGGTCTGTATCAAGTGTGGGTGCTGGGTCTGCAGCGAGTGTTGTCACTAGGTCTGAAGCAAGTGTGTTCACTGGGTCTGTAGTGAGTATGGGCACTTAGTCTGTAGCGAGTGTGGTCACTAGGTCTGAAGCGAGTGTGGGCGCTGGGTCTGTAGTGAGTGTGGGCGCCTGGTCTGTAGTGAGTGCGCGTTCTGGGTCTGTAGTGAGTGTGGGTGCTTGGTCTGTAGTGAGTGTGGGCTCTGGGTCTGTAGCATGTGTGGGTGATAGGTCTGAAGTGAGTGTGGGCGCTGGGTCTGTAGTGAGTGTGGGCGCTGGGTCTGTGGTGTGTGTGGGCACTGGGTCTGTAGTGAGTGTGGGCGCTGGGTCTGTAGTGAGTGTGGGCGCTGGGTCTGTAGCGTGTGTGGGTGCTGGGTCTGTAGTGAGTGTGGGCGCTTGGTCTGTAGTGAGTGTGGGCGCTGGGTCTGTAGTGAGTGTGGGCGCTGGGTCTGTAGTGAGTGTGGGAGCTGGTTCTGCAGTGTGTTTGGAAACTGGGATTGTAGCAATTGTGGGCGCTGGGTCTGTAGCGAGTGTTGTCGCTGGGTCTGCAGGGAGTGTGGTCTCTCGGTCTGTAGGGAACTTGGGCTCTGGATATGTAGCGAGTGTGGGCGCTGGGTATGTAGCGAGTGTTGTCGCTGGATCTGTAGCGGTTGTGGGTGCTGAGTCTGTCGCGATTGTGTGCTCTCGGTCTGTAGGGAGTGTGGGCGCTGGGTCTGTATTGAGTGTGGGCGCTGGGTCTGTATCGAGTGTGGGCTCTGGGTCTGTATCGAGTGTGGGCTCTGGGTCTGTATCGAGTGTGGGCGCTGGGTCTGTATCGAGTGTGGGCGCTGGGTCTGTAGTGAGTGTGGGCGCTGGGTCTGTATCGAGTGTGGGCTCTGGGTCTGTATCGAGTGTGGGCGCTGGGTCTGTATCGAGTGTGGGCGCTGGGTCTGTAGTGAGTGTGGGCGCTAGGTCTGTATCGAGTGTGGGCACTGGGTCTGTAGTGAGTGTGGGCGCGGGGTCTGTAGTGAGTGTGGGTGCTGGGTCTGTATTGAGTGTGGGCGCTGGGTCTGTAGTTAGTGTGGGCGCTGGGTCAGTAGTGAGTGTGGGCGCTGGGTCTGTATCGAGTGTGGGCGCTGGGTCTGTAGCGTGTGTGGGTGCTGGGTCTGAAGTGAGTGTGGGCACTGGGTCTGTAGTGAGTGTGGGTGCTGGATCTGTAGTGTGTGTGGGCACTGGGTCTGTAGTGAGTGTGGGCGCTGGGTCTGTAGTGAGTGTGGGCGCTGGGTCTGTAGCGTGTGTGGGTTCTGGGTCTGAAGTGAGTGTGGGCGCTGGGTCTGTAGTGAGTGTGGGCACTTGGTCTGTAGTGTGTGTGGGCGCTGGGTCTGTAGTGAGTGTTGGCGCTTGGTCTGTAGTGAGTGTGGACGCTGGGTCTGTAGAGTGTGTTGGAGCTGGGTCTGTAGTGAATGTGGGCGCTTGGGCTGTAGTGAGTGTAGATGCTTGGTCTCTAGTGAGTGTGGGCGTTTGGTCTGTAGTGAGTGTGGGTGCTTGGTCTGTAGTGAGTGTGGGCTCTGGGTCTGTAGCATGTGTGGGTGATAGGTCTGAAGTGAGTGTGGGCGCTGGGTCTGTAGTGAGTGTGGGCGCTGGGTCTGTGGTGTGTGTGGGCACTGGGTCTGTAGTGAGTGTGGGCGCTGGGTCTGTAGTGAGTGTGGGCGCTGGGTCTGTAGCGTGTGTGGGTGCTGGGTCTGTAGTGAGTGTGGGCGCTTGGTCTGTAGTGAGTGTGGGCGCTGGGTCTGTAGTGAGTGTGGGCGCTGGGTCTGTAGTGAGTGTGGGAGCTGGTTCTGCAGTGTGTTTGGAAACTGGGATTGTAGCAATTGTGGGCGCTGGGTCTGTAGCGAGTGTTGTCGCTGGGTCTGCAGGGAGTGTGGTCTCTCGGTCTGTAGGGAACTTGGGCTCTGGATATGTAGCGAGTGTGGGCGCTGGGTATGTAGCGAGTGTTGTCGCTGGATCTGTAGCGGTTGTGGGTGCTGAGTCTGTCGCGATTGTGTGCTCTCGGTCTGTAGGGAGTGTGGGCGCTGGGTCTGTATTGAGTGTGGGCGCTGGGTCTGTATCGAGTGTGGGCTCTGGGTCTGTATCGAGTGTGGGCTCTGGGTCTGTATCGAGTGTGGGCGCTGGGTCTGTATCGAGTGTGGGCGCTGGGTCTGTAGTGAGTGTGGGCGCTGGGTCTGTATCGAGTGTGGGCTCTGGGTCTGTATCGAGTGTGGGCGCTGGGTCTGTATCGAGTGTGGGCGCTGGGTCTGTAGTGAGTGTGGGCGCTAGGTCTGTATCGAGTGTGGGCACTGGGTCTGTAGTGAGTGTGGGCGCGGGGTCTGTAGTGAGTGTGGGTGCTGGGTCTGTATTGAGTGTGGGCGCTGGGTCTGTAGTTAGTGTGGGCGCTGGGTCAGTAGTGAGTGTGGGCGCTGGGTCTGTATCGAGTGTGGGCGCTGGGTCTGTAGCGTGTGTGGGTGCTGGATCTGAAGTGAGTGTGGGCACTGGGTCTGTAGTGAGTGTGGGCGCTGGGTCTGTAGTGAGTGTGGGCGCTGGGTCTGTAGCGTGTGTGGGTTCTGGGTCTGAAGTGAGTGTGGGCGCTGGGTCTGTAGTGAGTGTGGGCACTTGGTCTGTAGTGTGTGTGGGCGCTGGGTCTGTAGTGAGTGTTGGCGCTTGGTCTGTAGTGAGTGTGGACGCTGGGTCTGTAGAGTGTGTTGGAGCTGGGTCTGTAGTGAATGTGGGCGCTTGGGCTGTAGTGAGTGTAGATGCTTGGTCTCTAGTGAGTGTGGGCGTTTGGTCTGTAGTGAGTGTGGGTTCTGGGTCTGTAGGGAGTGTGGGTGCTGTGTCTGTTGCGTGTGTTGGTGCTGGGTCTGTAGTGATTGTGGGCACTGGGTCTGGAGTGTGTTTGGGCTGTGGGATTGTAGAAAGTGTGGGTGCTGGTACTGTAGTGATTGTGGGCGCTGGGTCTGTAGCGAGTTTGGGCTCTGGCTGTGTAGCGAGTGTTGTCGCTGGGTCTGCAGTGAGTGTGGGCTCTCGGTCTGTAGGGAGTGTGGTCTCTCGGTCTGTAGGGAGTTTGGGCTCTGGATATGTAGCGAGTGTGGGTGCTGGGTCTGTAGCGAGTGTTGTCGGTGGTCTGTAGCGAGTGTGCGTACTGAGTCTATCGCGAGTGTGGTCTCTCGGTCTGTAGGGAGTTTGGGCTCTGGATATGTAGCGAGTGTTGTCGGTGGGTCTGTAGCGAGTGTGGGTACTGAGTCTATCGCGAGTGTGGTCTCTCGGTCTGTAGGGAGCTTGGGCTCTGGATATGTAGCGAGTGTGGGCGCTGGGTCTGTAGCGAGTGTTGTCGCTGGATCTGTAGCGGTTGTGGGTGCTGAGTCTGTCGCGATTGTGTGCTCTCGGTCTGTAGGGAGTGTGGGCGCTGGGTCTGTAGTGAGTGTGGGCGCTGGGTCTGTAGCGAGTGTGGGCGCTGGGTCTGTAGCGAGTGTGGGCGCTGGGTTTGTAGCGACAGTGGGCGCTGGGTCTGTAGAGAGTGTGGGTGCTGCATTTGTAGCGGTTGTGGGTGCTGAGTCTGTCGCGATTGTGTGCTCTCGGTCTGTAGTGAGTGTGGGCACTGGGTCTGGAGTGTGTTTGGGCTGTGGGATTGTAGAAAGTGTGGGTGCTGGGTCTGTAGTGATTGTGGGCTCTGGCTCTGTAGCGAGTGTTTGCTCTGGGTCTGTAGTGAGTGTGGGCGCTGGGTCTGTAGCGAGTGTGGGCGCTGGGTCTGTAGTGGGTGTGGGCTCTGGATATGTAGCGAGTGTTGGCGCTGGCACTGTAGTGAGTGTGGGTGCTGGGTCTGCAGTGTGTGGGCATTGGTCAGTAGCAATTGTAGGCGCTGGGTCTGTCGTGATTGTGGCCGCTGGGTCTGTAGCGAGTGTGGGCGCATGGTCTGTAGTGATTGTGGGTGCTTGGTCTGTAATGAGTGTGGGCGCTGGATCTGTAGTGATTGTGGGTGCTTGGTCTGTAGTGAGTGACGGTGCTGGGTCGGTAGTGAGTGTGGTCACTGTGTCTGTAGAGAGTGTGGGTGCTGGGTCTGTAGCGAGTGTGGGCGCTGGGTCTGTAGTGATTGTGGGCTCTGGGTATGTAGCAATTGTGGGCACTGTTTCTGTAGCGAGTGTGGGCGCTGGGTCTGTAATGAGTGTGGGCGATGGGTCTGTAGTGAGTGTGGGCGCTGGGTCTGTAGTGAATGTGGGCGCTGGGTCTGTAGCAACTGTGGGTTCTGGGTCTGTAGCGAGTGTGGGCGCTTGGTGTGTTGTGATTGTGGGTGCTGGATCTGTAGTGATTGTGGGTGCTGGGTCTGTAGTGATTTTGGGCACTGATACTGTAGTGAGTGTGGGCGCTGTGTCTGCAGCGAGTGTGGGCGCTGGGTCTGTAGCGAGTTTTGGCGCTGGGTCTGTAGTGAGTGTGGGTGCTGGGTCTGTAGCGAGTGTGGGCAGTGTGTCTGTAGCGAGTGTGGGTACTGGGTCTGTAGTGAGTGTGGGCGCTGGGTCTGTAGCGAGTGTGGGCGCTGGGTCTGTAGTGACTGTGGGCACTGGGTCTGTAGTGAGTGTGGGCGCTGGGTCTGTAGCGAGTGTGGGCGCTGGGTCTGCAGTGAGTGTGGGCGCTGGGTCTGCAGCGAGTGTGGGCACTGGCTCTGTAGCGAGTGTGGGCGCTGCGTTTGTAGCGACAGTGGGCGCTGGGTCTGTAGTCAGTGTAGGCGGTGTGTCTGTAGCGAGTGTAGGCGCTGTGTCTGTAGTGAGTGTGGGCGCTGTGTCTGTAGTGAGTGTGTGTGCTGTGTCTGTAGTGAGCGTGAGCGCTGGGTCTGTAGTGAGTGTGGGTGCTTGGTCTGTAGTGAGTGTGGTCACTGTGTCTGTTGCGAGTCTGTGCTCTGGGTTTGTAGTAAGTTTGCGCACTGGTTCTGTAGTGAGTGTGGGCGCTGGGTTTGTAGTGAGTGTGGGCGCTGGGTCTGTAGCGAGTGTGGGCGCTGGGTCTGTATCGAGTGTCGACGCTGGGTCAGTATCGAGTGTGGGCGCTGGGTCTGTAGTGAGTGTGGGCGCTGGGTCTGTATCGAGTGTGGGCAATGGGTCTGTAGCGTATGTCTGTTCTCGGTCTGTAGTGCATGTGGGCGCTGGGTCTGTAGCGTGTGTGGGTGCTGTGTCTGTAGTGAGTATGGGCTCTGGGTCTGTAACGAGTGTGGGTGCTAGGTATGTAGTGAGTGTGGGCTCTGGGTATGTTGCAAGTGTGGGCGCTGGGTCTATAGCGAGTATGGGCGCTTGGTCTGTAGTGATTGTGGGCTCTCGGTCTGTAGTGAGTGTGGGCGCTGTGTCTATAGTGAATGTGGGCTCTCGGTCTGTAGTGAGTGTGGGCGCTGGGTCTGATGTGAGTGTGGTCTCTGGGTCTGTAGCGAGTGTGGGCGCTGGGTATGTAGTGAGTGTGGGCTCTGGGTATGTTGCAAGTGTGGGCGCTGTGTCTATAGCGAGTGTGGGCGCTTGGTGTGTAGTGATTGTGTGTGCTGTGCCTCTAGTGAGTGTGGGCTCTCAGTCTGTAGTGAGTGTGGATGCTGGGTCTGTAGTGATTGTGGGCGCTGGGTTTGTAGCGAGTGTGGGCGCTGGGTCTGTAGCGAATGTGGGCGCTGGGTCTGCAGCGAGTGTGGGCTCTGGGTCTGTAGCGAGTTTTAGCGCTGGGTATGTAGCAAGTGTGGGCGCTGGGTCTGTAGCGAGTGTGGGTGCTGGGTCTGTAGTGAGTGTGGGCGCTGTGTCTGTAGTGAGTGTGGGTGCTGGGACCGGAGTGAGTGTGGGTGCTGTTTCTGTAGTGAGTGAGGGTGCTGGGTTGGTTGTTAGTGTGGTCACTGTGTCTGTAGTGAGTGTGGGTGCTGTTTCTGTAGTGAGTGAGGGTGCTGGGTTGGTTGTGAGTGTGGTCACTGGGTCTGTAGTGAGTGTGGGTGCTGGGACTGTAGTGGCTGTGGGCTCTGGGTCTGTAGTGAGTGTGGGCACTGGGTTTGTATCAAGTGTGGGCGCTGGTTCTGTAGTGAATGTGGGCTCTGGGTATGTAGCAACTGTGAGTTCTGGGTCTGTAGCGAGAGTGGGCGCTTGGTGTGTTGTGATTGTGGGTGCTATGTCTGTTGTGAGTGTGGGCTCTTGTTCTGTAGTGAGTGTGAGTGATGGATCTGTAGTGATTGTGGGTGCTGGGTCTGTAGTGATTGTGGGTGCTGCGTCTGTAGTGATTTTGGGCACTGATTCTGTAGCGAGTGTGGGTGCTGGGTCTGTAGTGAGTGTGGGTGCTGGGTCTGTAGTGAGTGTGGGTGCTGGGTCTGTAGCGAGTGTGGGCGCTGGGTCTGTAGCGAGTGTGGGCGCTGGGTCTGTAGCGAGTGTGGGTGCTGGGTCTGTAGCGAGTGTGGGCGCTGGGTCTGTAGCGAGTGTGGGCGCTGGGTCTGCAGCGAGTGTGGGCGCTGGGTCTGTAGCGAGTGTGGGCGCTGGGTCTGTAGCGAGTGTGGGCTCTGGATATGTAGCGAGTGTGGGCGCTGGGTCTGTAGCGAGTGTTGTCGGTGGGTCTGCAGCGAGTGTGTGTCTGAGTGTCGCGAGTGTGGTCTCTCGGTCTGTAGGGAGTGTGGGCTCTGGATATGTAGCGAGTGTGGGCGCTGGGTCTGTAGCGAGTGTAGGCGGTGTGTCTGTAGTAGGTGTAGGCGGTGTGTCTGTAGTGAGTGCGGGCGCTGCGTCTGTAGTGAGTGTGTGAGCTGCGTCTGTAGTGAGTGTGGTCACTGTGTCTGTTGCGAGTCTGTGCTCTGGGTTTGTAGTAAGTTTGCGCACTGGTTCTGTAGTGAGTGTGGGCGCTGGGTTTGTAGTGAGTGTGGGCGCTGGGTCTGTAGCGAGTGTGGGCGCTGGGTCTGTATCGAGTGTGGGCGCTGGGTCAGTATCGAGTGTGGGCGCTGGGTCTGTAGTGAGTGTGGGCGCTGGGTCTGTGTCGAGTGTGGGCAATGGGTCTGTAGCGTATGTCTGTTCTCGGTCTGTAGTGCATGTGGGCGCTGGGTCTGTAGAGTGTGTGGGTGCTGTGTCTGTAGTAAGTGTGGGCACTGTGGTCTGCAGTGTGTTTGGGCTGTGGGATTGTAGCAAGTGTGGGTGCTGGGTCTGTAGTGAGTGTGGGCTCTGGATATGTAGCGAGTGTGGGCGCTGGGTCTGTTGCGAGTGTGGGCGCAGGGTCTGCAGCGAGTGTGGTCACTGGGTCTGTATCGAGTGTGGGCGCTGGGTCTGTAGAGAGTGTGGGCGATGGGTCTGTAGTGAGTGTGGGCTCTGGGTCTGTAGCGAGTGTGGGTGCTGGGTATGTAGTGAGTGTGTGCTCTGGGTCTGTAGCGAGTGTGGGTGCTGGGTATGTAGGGAGTGTGGGCTCTGGGTAGGTTGCAAGTGTGGGCGCTGGGTCTATAGCGAGTATGGGCGCTTGGTCTGTAGTGATTGTGGGCTCTCGGTCTGTAGTGAGTGTGGGCGCTGTGTCTGTAGTGAATGTGGGCTCTCGGTCTGTAGTGAGTGTGGGCGCTGGGTCTGTAGTGAGTGTGGGCTCTGGGTCTGTAGCGATTGTGGGCGCTGGGTATGTAGTGAGTGTGAGCTCTGGGTATGTTGCAAGTGTGGGCGCTGTGTCTATAGCGAGTGTGGGCGCTTGGTGTGTAGTGATTGTGTGTGCTGTGCCTCTAGTGAGTGTGGGCTCTCAGTCTGTAGTGAGTGTGGATGCTGGGTGTGTAGTGATTGTGGGCGCTGGGTTTGTAGCGAGAGTGGGCGCTGGGTCTGTAGTGAGTGTGGGCGCTGGGTCTGTAGTGAGTGTGGGCGCTGGGTCTGTAGCGAATGTGGGCGCTGGGTCTGCAGCGAGTGTGGGCTCTGGGTCTGTAGCGAGTTTTAGCGCTGGGTATGTAGCAAGTGTGGGCGCTGGGTCTGTAGCGAGTGTGGGTGCTGGGTCTGTAGTGAGTGTGGGCGCTGTGTCTGTAGTGAGTGTGGGTGCTGGGACCGGAGTGAGTGTGGGTGCTGTTTCTGTAGTGAGTGAGGGTGCTGGGTTGGTTGTTAGTGTGGTCACTGTGTCTGTAGTGAGTGTGGGTGCTGGGATGGGAATGAGTGTGGGTGCTGTGTCTGTAGTGAGTGAGGGTGCTGGGTTGGTTGTTAGTGTGGTCACTGTGTCTGTAGTGAGTGTGGGTGCTGGGTCTGTAGTGAGTGAGGGCGCTGGGTCTGTAGTGAGTGAGGGCGCTGGGTCTGTAGCGAGTGTGGGCTCTGGGTATGTAGCAAGTGTGGGCGCTGGTTCTGTAGTGAATGTGGGCTCTGGGTATGTAGCAACTGTGAGTTCTGGGTCTGTAGCGAGTGTGGGCGCTTGGTGTGTTGTGATTGTGGGTGCTATGTCTGTTGTGAGTGTGGGCTCTTGTTCTGTAGTGAGTGTGCGTGATGGATCTGTAGTGATTGTGGGTGCTGGGTCTGTAGTGATTGTGGGTGCTGCGTCTTTAGTGATTTTGGGCACTGATTCTGTAGCGAGTGTGGGCGCTGGGTTTGTAGTAAGTGTGGGCGCTGGGTTTGTAGCGAGTTTTAGTGCTGGGTATGTAGCAAGTGTGGGCGCTGGGTCTGTAGCGAGTGTAGGCGCTGGGTCTGTAGTGTGTGTGGGCGCTGGGTCTGTAGTGAGTGTGGGCGCTGGGTCTGTAGCGAGTGTTGTCGCTGGGTCTGCAGTGAGTGTGGGCTCTCGGTCTGTAGGGAGTGTGGTCTCTCGGTCTGTAGGGAGTTTGGGCTCTGGATATGTAGCGAGTGTGGGCGCTGGGTCTGTAGCGAGTGTTGTCGCTGGATCTGTAGCGGTTGTGGATGCTGAGTCTGTCGCGAATGTGTGCTCTCGGTCTGTAGGGAGTATGGGCGCTGTGTCTGTAGCGTGTGTGGGTGCTGGGTCTGTAGTGAGTGTGGGCACTGGGTCTGGAGTGTGTTTGGGCTGTGGGATTGTAGAAAGTGTGGGTGCTGGGTCTGTAGTGATTGTGGGCTCTGAGTCTGTAGCGAGTTTGGGCTCTGGCTCTGTAGCGAGTTTTTGCTCTGGGTCTGTATTGAGTGTGGGCGCTGGGTCTGTAGTGAGTGTGGGCGCTGCGTCTGTAGTGGGTGTGGGATCTGGATATGTAGCGAGTGTGGGCGTTGGGTCTGTAGCGAGTGTGGGCGCTGGGTCTGTAGTGAATGTGGATCTGGGTCTGTAGTGAGTGTGGACGCTCGCTCTGTAGTGAGTGTGGGCGCTTGGTCTGTAGTGAGTGTGGGTTCTGGGTCTGTAGTGAGTGGTGGTGCTGGTTCTGTAGTGTTTGTGGGTGCTGGGTCTGTAGTGAGTGTGGGCTCTGGGTCTGTAGCGAGTGTGGGTGCTGGGTATGTAGTGAGTGTGGGCGCTGGGTATGTAGTGAGTGTGTGCTCTGGGTATGTTGCAAGTGTGGGCGCTGGGTCTATAGGAAGTATGGGCGCTTGGTCTGTAGTGATTGTGGGCTCTCGGTCTGTAGTGAGTGTGGGCGCTGTGTCTGTAGTGAATGTGGGCTCTTGGTCTGTAGTGAGTGTGGGCGCTGGGTCTGTGGTGAGTGTGGGCTCTGGGTCTGTAGCGAGTGTGGGCGCTGGGTATGTAGTGAATGTGGGCTCTGGGTATGTTGCAAGTGTGGGCGCTGTGTCTATAGCGAGTGTGGGCGCTTGTGTGTAGTGATTGTGTGTGCTGTGCCTCTAGTGAGTGTGGGCTCTCAGTCTGTAGTGAGTGTGGATGCTGGGTGTGTAGTGATTGTGGGCGCTGGGTTTCTAGCGAGTGTGGGCGCTGGGTCTGTAGTGAGTGTGGGCGCTGGGTCTGTAGCGAATGTGGGCGCTGGGTCTGCAGCGAGTGTGGGCTCTGGGTCTGTAGCGAGTTTTAGCACTGGGTATGTAGCGAGTGTGGGTGCTGGGTCTGTAGTGAGTGTGGGTGCTGGGACCGGAGTGAGTGTGGGTGCTGTCTCTGTAGTGAGTGAGGGCGCTGGGTCTGTAGAGAGTGTGGGCGCTGGGTCTGTAGTGAGTGTGGGCTCTGGGTATGTAGCAAGTGTGGGCGCTGGTTCTGTAGTGAATGTGGGCTCTGGGTATGTAGCAACTGTGAGTTCTGGGTCTGTAGCGAGTGTGGGCGCTTGGTGTGTTGTGATTGTGGGTGCTATGTCTTTTGTGAGTGTGGGCTCTTGTTCTGTAGTGAGTGTGCGTGATGGATCTGTAGTGATTGTGGGTGCTGGGTCTGTCGTGATTGTGGGTGCTGCGTCTGTAGTGATTTTGGGCACTGATTCTGTAGCGAGTGTGGGCGCTGGGTTTGTAGTGAGTGTGGGCACTGGGTTTGTAGCGAGTTTTAGCGCTGGGTATGTAGCAAGTGTGGGCGCTGGGTCTGTAGCGAGTGTGGGCGCTGGGTCTGTAGTGAGTGTGGGCTTTGAGTATGTAGCAAGTGTGAGCGCTGGATCTGTCGCGAGTGTGGGTGCTGGGTCTGTAGCGAGTGTGGGTGCTGGGTCTGTAGTGAGTGTGGGCTTTGAGTATGTAGCATGTGTGGGCGCTGGGTCTGTAGCGAGTGTGGGTGCTGGGTCTGTAGTGAGTGTGGGCTTTGAGTATGTAGCAAGTGTGAGCGCTGGGTCTGTAGTGAGTGTGGGCGCTGGGTCTGTAGTGAGTGTGGGCGGTGGGTCTGTAGCGAGTGTGGGCGCTGGGTCAGTAGTGAGTGTGGGCGCTGGGTCTGTAGCGAGTGTGGGCTCTGGGTCTGTAGTGAGTGTGGGCGCTGGGTCTGTAGCGAGTGTGGCGCTGTGTCTGTAGCGAGTGTGGGCTCTGGCTCTGTAGCGAGTGTGGGCGCTGCGTTTGTAGCAACAGTGGGTGCTGGGTCTGTAGTGAGTGTAGGCGGTGTGTCTGTAGCGAGTGTAGGCGCTGTGTCTGTAGTGAGTTTGGGCACTGTGTCTGTAGTGAGTGTGTGTGCTGTGTCTGTAGTGAGTGTGGGCGCTGGGTCTGTAGTGAGTGTGGGCGCTGGGTCTGCAGTGTGTTTGGGCTGTGGACTTGTAGCAAGTGTGGGTGCTGGGGCTGTAGTGAGTGTGGGCTCTGGCTCTGTAGCGAGTGTGGTCCCTGGGTCTGTAGTGGGTGTGGGCTCTGGATATGTAGCGAGTGTGGGCGCTGGGTCTGTAGTGGGTGTGGGCGCAGGGTCTGCATTGAGTGTGGCCTCTGGAAATGTAGCGAGTGTGGTCACTGGGTCTGTATCGAGTGTGGGTGCTGAGTCTGTCGTGAGTGTGGGCTCTGTGTATGTTGCAAGTGTGGGCGCTGGGTCTGTAGAGAGTGTGGGCGATGGGTCTGTAGTGAGTGTGGGCAGTTGGTCTGTAGCGAGTGTGGGCACTGGGTCTGTAGTGAGTTTGGGCTCTGGGTCTGCAGTGAGTGTGGGCTCTGGGTCTGTAGCGAGTGTGGGTGCTGGGTGTGTAGTGAGTGTGCGCGCTGGGTATGTAGTGAGTGTGGGTGCTGGGTGTGTAGTGAGTGTGGGCGCTGGGTCTGTAGTGAGTGTGGGTGCTGTATCTGTAGCGAGTGTGGGCGCTGGGTATGTAGTGCGTGTGGGCTCTGGGTATGTTGCAAGTGTGGGCGCTGTGTCTATAGCGAGTGTGGGCGCTTGCTGTGTAGTGATTGTGTGTGCTGTGCCTCTAGTGAGTGTGGGATCTCAGTCTGTAGTGAGTGTGGATGCTGGGTCTGTAGTGATTGTGGGCGCTGGGTCTGTAGCGAGTGTGGGCGCTGCGTCTGTAGTGAGTGTGGGTGCTGGGACCAGAGTGAGTGTGGGTGCTGTGTCTGTAGTGAGTGAGGGTGCTGGGTCGGTAGTTAGTGTGGTCACTGTGTCTGTAGTGAGTGTGGGTGCTGGGACCGGAGTGAGTGTGGGTGCTGTGTCTGTAGTGAGTGAGGGTGCTGGGTTGGTAGTTAGTGTGGTCACTGTGTCTGTAGTGAGTGAGGGCGCTGGGTCTGTAGCGAGTGTGGGCGCTGGGTCTGTAGCGAGTGTGGGCTCTGGGTATGTAGCAAGTGTGGGCGCTGGTTCTGTAGCGAGCGTGGGTGCTGGGTCTGTAGTGAGTGTCGGCACTGGGTCTGTAGCGAGTGTGGGCGCTGGGTCTGTAGTAAATGTGGGCTCTGGGTATGTAGCATCTGAGTTCTGGGTCTGTAGCGAGTGTGGGCGCTTGGTGTGTTGTGATTGTAGGTGCTATGTTTGTTGTGAGTGTGGGCTCTTGTTCTGTAGTGAGTCTGCATGATGGATCTGTAGTGATTGTGGGTGCTGGGTCTGTAGCGAGTATGGGCACTGGATCTGTAAAGATTGTGGGCGCTGGTTCTCTAGTGAGTGTGGGCACTGTGTCTGTAGAGAGAATGGGTGCTGGTTCTGCAGCGACTGTGGTCACTGTGTCTGTAGTGAGTGTGGGCGCTGGGGCTATAGCGAGTGTGGCGTTGGTTTTGTAGTGATTGTGGCTGCTGGATCTGTAGCGCGTGTGGGCGCTGTGTATGTAGTGAGTGTGGTCTCTGGGTATGTTGCAAGTGTGGGTGCTGGGTCTATAGCGAGTGTGGGCAATTGGTCTGTAGTGATTGTGGGTGCTGCGTCTGTTGTGAGTGTGGGCTCTTGGTCTGTAGTGAGTGTGGGTGCTGGGTCTGTAGTGATTGTGATTGTGGGCGCTGGATCTGTAGTGATTGTGGGTGCCTGGTCTCTAGTGATTGTGGTCGTTGGGTCTTTAGTGAGTGTGAGTGTTGTGTCTGTAGTGAGTGTGGGCACTGGGTGTGTACCGAGTGTGGGCGCTGTGTATGTAGTGAGTGTGGGCGCTGGATCTGTAGCGAGTGTGGGCGCTGCGTATGTAGTGAGTGTGGGTGCTGGGTCAGTATCGAGTGTTGGCAATGGGTCTGTAGCGTATGTCTGTGCTTGGTCTGTAGTGCGTGTGGGCGCTGGGTCTGTAGCGAGTGTGGGCGCTGGGTCTGTAGTGAGTGTGGGCGCTGGGTCTGGAGTGAGTGTGGGCGCTGGGTCTGTGGCGAGTGTGGGCGCTGGGTCTGTAGTGAGTGTGGGCGCTGGGTCTGTATCGAGTGTGGTCCCTGGGTCTGTAGTGGGTGTGGGCTCTGGATATGTAGCGAGTGTGGGCGCTGGGTCTGTTGCGAGTGTGGGCGCAGGGTCTGCATTGAGCGTGGCCTCTGGAAATGTAGCGAGTGTGGTCACTGGGTCTGTATCGAATGTGGGCGCTGGGTCAGTAGCGAGTGTGGGTGCTGAGTCTGTCCTGAGTGTGGGCGCTGGGTCTGTAGAGAGTGTGGGCGATGGGTCTGTAGTGAGTGTGGGCAATTGGTCTGTAGCGATTGTGGGCACTGGGTCTGTAGCGAGTGTGGGCTCTGGGTATGTAGTGAGTGTGGTCGCTGTGTCTGTAGCGAGTGAGGGCGCTGGGTATGTAGCGAGTATGGGCGCTTGGTCTGTAGTGATTGTGGGTGCTGTGTCTGTAGTGAATGTGGGCTCTCGGTCTGTTGTGAGTGTGGGTGCTGGGTCTGTAGTGAGTGTGGGCGCTGGATCTGTATTGATTGTAAGTGCTCGGTCTCAAGTGATTGTGTGCGCTGTGTCTGTAGCGAGTGTGGGTGCTGGGTCTGCAGTGAGCGTGGGCGCTGGATCTGTAGTGAATGAGGTTGTTGTGTCTGTAGTGAGTGTGGTCACTGTGTCTGTAGCAAGTGTGTTCACTGGGTCTGTAGTGAGTGTGGGCACTTAGTCTGTAGCGAGTGTGGTCACTAGGTCTGAAGCGAGTGTGGGCACTGGGTCTGTAGTGGGTGTGGGCTCTGGATATGTAGCGAGTGTGAGCGCTGGGTCTGTAGCGAGTGTAGGCGCTGGGTCTGTAGCGAGTGTTGTCGCTGGGTCTGTAGTGAGTGTGGGCACTGGGTCTGTAGCGAGTGTAGGTGTTGGGTCTGTAGTGAGAGTGGGCACTGGGTCTGTAGCGAGTGTGGGCACTGGGTATGTAGTGAGTTTGGGTTCTGGGTATGTTGCAAGTGAGGGTGCTGGGTCTGAAGCGAGTGTGGGCGCTGGGTCTGTTGCAAGTGTGGGCACTGGTTCTGTAGCGAGTGTGGGCGCTGAGTCTGTAGCGAGTGTAGGCGCTGGGTCTGTATCGAGTGTAGGCGCTGGGTCAGTAGCGAGTGTGGGCGATGGGTCTGTAGCGAGTGTCGGCGCTGGGTTTGTAGAGAGGGTGGGCGCAGGGTCTGTAGTGAGTGCAGGCGTTGGGTCTGTAACGAGTCTGGGCTCTGGGTCTGTAGCGAGTATGGGCGCTTGGTCTGTATTGATTGTGGGTGCTGTGTCTGTAACGAGTGTGTGTTCTGGGTCTGTAGTGAGTGTGGGCGCTGGGTCTGTAGTGAGTGTGGGCGCTGTGTATGTAGCCAGTGTGGGCGCTGGGTCTGTAAAGAGTGTGGGCTCTGGATCTGTAGTGAGTGTGGGTGCTGGGTCTGTAGTGAGTGTGGGTGCTGGGTCTGTAGTGAGTGTGGGTGCTGGGTCTGCAGTGAGTGTGGGCACTGGGTATGTAGTGAGTGTGGGCGCTGGGTCTGTATTGAGTGTGGGCGCTGGGTCTGTAGTGAGTGTGGGCGCTGGGTATGTAGTGAGTGTGGGCGCTGGGTATGTAGTGAGTGTGGGCGCTGGGTCTGTATTGAGTGAGGGCGATGGGTATGTAGTGAGTGTGGGCTCTGGGTATGTTGCAAGTGTAGGCGCTGGGTCTGTAGTGAGTGTGGGTGCTGGGTCTGTAGTGAGTGTGGTCACTGTGTCTGTAGTGAGTGTGGGCGCTGGGTCTGTAGCGAGAGTGGGCGCTGGGTCTGTAGTGAGTGTGGGCTCTGGGTATGTAGCAAGTGTGGGCACTGGTTCTGTAGCGAGTGTGGGTGCTGGGTCTGTAGTGAGTGTGGGCGCTGGGTCTGTAGCGAGTGTGGGCGCTGGGTCTGTAGTGAATGTGGGCTTTGGGTATGTAGCAACTGTGGGTTCTGGGTCTGTAGCGAGTGTGGGCGCTTGGTGTGTTGTTATTGTGGGTGCTATATCTGTTGTGAGTGTGGGCTCTTGTTCTGTAGTGAGTGTGCGTGATGGATCTGTAGTGATTGTGGGTGCTGGGTCTGTAGTGATTTTGGGCACAGATTCTGTAGCGAGTGTGGGCGCTGGGTTTGTAGTGAGTGTGGGCGCTGGGTCTGTAGTGAGTGTGGGCGCTGGGTCTGTAGTGAGTGTGGGCTTTGAGTATGTAGCAAGTGTGGGCGCTGGGTCTGTAGCGAGTGTGGGCGCTGGGGCTATAGCGAGTGTGGGCGCTAGTTCTGTAGCGAGTGTGGGCGTTGGGTTTGTAGTGATTGTGGCCGCTGGATCTGTAGCACGTGTGGGCGCTGTGTATGTAGTGAGTGTGGTCTCTGGGTATGTTGCAAGTGTGGGCGCTGGGTCTATAGCGAGTGTGGGCAATTGGTCTGTAGTGATTGTGGGTGCTGCGTCTGTAGTGAGTGTGGGCTCTTGGTCTGTAGTGAGTGTGGGTGCTGGGTCTGTAGTGATTGTGGGCGCTGGATCTGTAGTGATTGTGGGTGCCTGGTCTCTAGTGATTGTGGTCGTTGGGTCTTTAGTGAGTGTGAGTGTTGTGTCTGTAGTGAGTGTGGGCACTGGGTGTGTAGCGAGTGTGGGCGCTGTGTATGTAGTGAGTGTGGGCGCTGGATCTGTAGCGAGTGTGGGCGCTGCGTATGTAGTGATTGTGGGTGCTGGGTCTGTAGCGAGTGTGGACACTGGGTCTGTAGCGAGTGTGGGCACTGGGTCTGTAGCGAATGTGGGCACTGTGTATGTAGTGATTGTGGTTGCTGGATCTATAGCGAGTGTGGGCGCTGGGTCTATCTGAGTGTGGGCACTGGGATTGTAGCGAGTGTGGGCGCTTGGTCTGTAGTGAGTGTGGGCTCTGGGTCTATAGTGAGTGTGGGCACTGGGTCTGTAGTGATTGTGGGCGCTGGATCTCTAGTGAGTGTGGGCGCTGGGTCTGTAGCGAGTGTGTGTGCTGGGTCTGTAGTGAGTGTGGGCGGTAGATCTGGAGTGATTGTGGGTGATGTGTCTGTAGCTAGTGTGGGTGCGTGGTCGGAAGTGAGTGTGTGTGCTGGGTCTGTAGTGAGTGAGGGTGCTGGGTCGTTAGTGAGTGTGGTCACTGTTTCTGTCGCGAGTGTGGGCTCTCGGTCTGTAGTGAGTCTGGGCGCTGCGTCTGTAGCGTGTGTGGGTGCTGGGTCTGCAGCAACTGTGGGCGCTGGATCTGTAGTGAGTGTGGGCGCTGAATCTGTAGTGAGTGTGGGTTCTGGGTCTGTAGTGAGTGTGGGCACTTGGCCTGTAGTCAGTGTGGGCGCTGGGTCTGCAGCGAGTGTGGGCTCTCGGTCTGTAGTGATTGTGGGCGCTGGGTTTGTAGCGACAGTGGGCGCTGGGTCTGTAGTGAGTGTGGGCTCTGGGTCTATAGCGAGTGTGATCGCTGGGTCTGTAGTGAGTGTGGGCTCTGGGTCTGTAGCGAGTGTGATCGCTGGGTCTGTAGTGAGTGAGGGCTCTGGGTCTATAGCGAGTGTGATCGCTGGGTCTGTAATGAGCGTGGGCTCTGGGTCTATAGCGAGTGTGATCGCTGGGTCTGTAGTGAGGGTGGGCTCTGGGTCTGTAGTGAGTGTGGACACTTGGTCTGTAGCGAGTGTAGGTGCTGGGTCTGTAGTGAGTGTGGGCATTGGGTCTGAAACGTGTGGGTGCTCTGGGTCTGTAGTGAGTGTGGGCTCTGGCTGTGTAGCGAGTGTGGGCGCTGGGTATGTAGTGAGTGTGGGCTCTGGGTATGTTGCAAGTGTAGGCGCTGGGTCTGTAGTGAGTGTGGGTGCTGGGTCTGTAGTGAGTGTGGGCGCTGGGTCTGTAGCGCGTGTGGGCGCTGGATCTGTAGTTATTGTGGGTGCTGCGTCTGTCGTGAGTGTGGGCGCTGGGTCTCTAGCGAGTGTAGGCACTGGATCTGTAGTGAGTGTGGGCTTTGTGTCTGTAGCGAGTATGGGCTCTGGGTCTGTAGTGAGTGTGGGCGCTGGATCTGTCGTGAGTGTGGGCGCTGGATCTGTAGTGAGTGTGGGTTCTGGGTCTGTAGTGAGTGTGGGCGCTGGGTCTGCAGCGAGTGTAGGCTCTCGGTCTGTAGTGACTGTGGGCGCTGGGTTTGTAGCGACAGTGGGCGCTGGGTCTGTAGTGAGTGTGGGCTCTGGGTCTATAGCGAGTGTGATCGCTGGGTCTGTAGTGAGTGTGGGCTCTGGGTCTGTAGCGAGTGTGATCGCTGGGTCTGTAGTGAGTGAGGGCTCTGGGTCTATAGCGAGTGTGATCGCTGGGTCTGTAATGAGCGTGGGCTCTGGGTCTATAGCGAGTGTGATCGCTGGGTCTGTAGTGAGTGTGGGCTCTGGGTCTGTAGTGAGTGTGGGTGCTGGGTCTGTAGTGAGTGTAGGCGCTGGGACTGTAGTGAGTGTGGGCACTAGGTCTGTAGCGAGTGTAGGTGCTGGGTCTGTAGTGAGTGTGGGCATTGAGTCTGTAGCGAGTGTAGGCGGTGGGACTGTTGCGAGTGTAGGCACTGGGTCTGTAGTGAGTGTGGGCATTGGGTCTGAAACGTGTGGGTGCTCTGGGTCTGTAGTGAGTGTGGGCTCTGGCTGTGTAGCGAGTGTGGGCGCTGGGTATGTAGTGAGTGTGGGCTCTGGGTCTGTAGCGTGTGTGGTCACTGAGTCTGTAGCGAGTGTGCGCACTTTTTCTGTAGAGAGTGTGGTCACTAGGTCTGAAGTGAGTGTGGGCACTGGGTCTGTAGTGAGTGTGGGCGCTGGGTCTGCAGCGAGTGTGGGGGCTGCGTCTGCAGCGAGTGTGGGCACTGGGTCTGTAGCGAGTGTGGGCGCTGGGTCTGTAGTGAGTGTGGGCGCTGGGTCTGTAGTGAGTGTGGGCTCTGGGTCTGTAGTGAGTGTGGGAGCTGCGTCTGTAGTGAGTGTGGGCGTTGGGTCTGTAGTGAGTGTGGGCACAGTGTCTGTAGTGAATGTGGGTTCTGTGTCTGTAGTGAGTGTGGGCATTGAGTCTGTAGCGAGTGTGGGCACTGGGACTGTAGCGAGTGTAGGCACTGGGTGTGTAGCGAGTGTAGGCGCTGGGTCTGTAGTGTGTGTGGGCATTGGGTCTGAAACGTGTGGGTGCTCTGGGTCTGTAGTGAGTGTGGGCTCTGGCTGTGTAGCGAGTGTGGGCGCTGGGTCTATAGCGAGTGAGGTCACTAGGTCTGAAGCGAGTGTTTGCACTGGGTCTGTAGCGAGTGTGGTCACTAGGTCTGAAACGCGTGTGGTCACTGAGTCTGTAGCAAGTGTGCGCACTTTGTCTGTAGCGAGTGTGGTCACTAGGTCTGAAGTGAGTGTGGGCACTTTGTCTGCAGCGAGTGTGGGCACTGGGTCTATAGCGAGTGTGGGCGCTATGTCTAAAGCGAGTGTGGGCGCTGGGTCTGTAGTGATTTTGGGTGCGGATGTCAGTCGCGAGTGCGGGCTCTGGGTCAGTAGTGAGTGTGGGCTCTGGGTCTGTAGCGAGTGTGGGTATTGGGTCTGCAGTGTGTGGGCATTGGTCTGTAGCGAGTGTAGGCGCTGGGTCTGTAGTGAGTGTGGGCGTTGGGTCTGTAGTGAGTGTGGGCGCTGGGTCTGTAGTGAGTGTGGGCTCTGGGTCTGTAGTGAGTGTGGGCTCTGGGTCTGTAGTGACTGTGGGAGCAGCGTCTGTAGCGAGTGAGGGTGCTGGATCTGTAGTGAATGTGGGTTCTGGGTCTGTAGTGAGTGTGGGCGCTGGGTCTGTAGTGAGTGTGGGCGCTGGGTCTATAGTGAGTGTGAGCGCTGGGTCTGTAGCGAGTGTGAGCGCTGGGTCTGTAATGAGTGTGGGCGCTGGGACTGTAGCGAGTGTAGGCGCTGTATCTGAAGTGAGTGTGGGCACTGTTTCTGAAGCGAGTGTAGGCACAGGGTCTGTAGCGAGTGTAGGCGCTGGGTCTGTCGTGAGTGTGGGCATTGGGTCTGAAACGAGTGGGTGCTCTGGGTCTGTAGTGAGTGTGTGCTCTGGTTGTGTAGCGATAGTGGGCGCTGTGTCTGTAGCAAGTGAGGTCACTAGGTCTGAAGCGAGTGTTTGCACTGTGTCTGTAGCGAGTGTGGGCACTGGGTCTGTAGTGAGTGTGGGCGCTGTGTCTGTAGCGAGTGTGGTCACTAGGTCTGAAGCGAGTGTGGTCACTGAGTCTGTAGCGAGTGTGGGCACTTTGTCTGTAGCGAGTGCGGTCACCAGTTCTGAAGCGAGTTTGGGCGCTGGGTCTATAGCGAATGTGAGCGGTGGGTATGTATTGAGTGTAAGCACTGGGTCTGTAGTGAGTGTGGGCAATGGGTCTGTAGTGAGTGAAGGCGTTGGTCTGTAGCGAGTGTGGGTGCTGGATCTGTAATGATTGTAGGCACTGGGTCTGTAGTGAGTGTAGGCCTTGGTCTGTAGTGAGTGTGGACGCTGGATCTGTAGCGAGTGTGGGCGCTGGGTCGGTAGTGAGTTTGGCGCTGGGTCTGTAGTGAGTGTGGGCGCTGTGTCTGTAGTGAGTGTGGGCGCTGGATCTGTAGTGAGTGTTGGCGATGGGTCTGTGGCGATTGTAGGCGCTGGGTCAGTAGCGAGTGCAGGTGCTGTGTCTTTTGTGAGTGTGGGCACTGGGTCTGTTGTGAGTGTGTGCTCTGTGTCGGAAGCGAGTGTTTGCACTAGATCTGTAGCGTGTGTGGTCACTAGTTCTGAAGCGACTGTGGTCACTGGGTCTGTAGCGAGTGTGGGTGCTGAGTCTGTAGTGAGTGTGGGCTCTGGGTCTGTAGCGAGTTTGGGCGCTGGGTCGGTAGCGAGTGTAAGTGCTGGGTATGTTGCAAGTGTGGGCGCTGGATCTGTAGCGAGTGTGGGCGATGGGTCTGTCTGAGTGTGGGCACTGGGATTGTAGCGAGTGTGGGCGCTTGGTCTGTAGCGAGTGTGGGCGCTGGGTTTGTAGTGAGTGTGGGCTCTGGGTCTGTAATTAGTGTGGAACTGGGTCTGTAGCAAGTATGGACGCTGGGTCTGTAGTGAGTGTGGGCTCTGGGTCTGTAGTGAGTGTGGGCACTTGGTCTGTAGTGAGTGTGGGTGCTGGGTCTGTAGTGAGTGTGGGCATTGAGTCTGTAACGAGTGTAGGCGGTGGGACTGTAGCGAGTGTAGGCACTGGGTGTGTAGCGAGTGTAGGCGCTGGGTCTGTAGTGAGTGTGGGCATTGGGTCTGCAGTGAGTGTGGGCTCTGGGTCTGTAGTGAGTGTGGGCGCTGGGTCTGCAGCGTGTGTGGGCACGTTGGCGCTGCAGTGAGTGTGGGCTCTGGGTCTGCAGTGTGTGGGCATGGGTCTGTAGCGAGTGTGGGCGCTGGGTCTGTAGTGAGTGTTGGCTCTAGGTCTGTAGTGAGTGTGGGCTCTGGGTCGGTAGCGAGTGTGGGCACTGTGTCTGTAGCGATTGTGGTCTTTGGGCCTGTAGCGAGTGTGGGCACTGGGTCTGTAGCGGGTGTGGGTGTTGGGTCTGTCACGATAGTGGGCGCTGGTTCTGTAGCGAGTGTCAGCTCTGGGTCCATAGTGATTGTGGGCACTGGATCTGAAGTGAGTGTGGGCGCTGGGTCTATAGTGATTGTGGGCGTTGTGTCTGCAGTGAGTGTGGGCTCTGGGTCTATAGTGATTGTGGGCGCTGGGTCTGTAGTGAATGTGGGTTCTGGGTCTGTAGTGAGTGTGGGCGCTGGGTCTGTAGTGAGTGTGGGCGCTGGATCTATAGTGAGTGTGGGCGCTGGGTCTGTAGCAAGTGTGGGTGCTGTGTCTGTAGCGAGTGTGTGTTCTGGGTCTGTAGTGAGTGTGGGCGCTGGGTCTGTAGTGAGTGTAGGCGCTGTGTCTGTAGTGAGTGTGGGCACTGTGTCTGAAGCGAGTGGAGGCGCTGGGTCTGTAGTGAGTGTGGACATTGTGTCTGAAACGAGTGGGTGCTCTGGGTCTGTAGTGAGTGTGGGCTCTGGCTGTGTAGCGAGTGTGGGAGCTGGGTCTCTAGCGAGTGAGGTCACTAGGTCTGAAGTGAGTGTTTGCAGTTGGTCTGTAGCGAGTGTGGGCACTGGGTCTGCAGCGAGAGTGGGCACTGTGTCTGTAGCGAGTGTGATCACTAGGTCTGAAGCGAGTGTGGTCACTGGGTCTGCAGCGAGTGTAGGCACCTTGTCTGTAGCGAGTGTGGTCACTAGGTCTGAAGCGTGTGTGAGCACTGGCTCTGTAGCGAGTGTGGGCGCTGGGTCTGTAGCGAGTGTGGTCGCTGGGTCTGCAGTGTGTGTGTGTGTGCGCTGGGTCAGTAGTGAGTGTGGGCGCTGGATGTAGTGAGTCTGGGTGCTGGGTCTGTTGCAAGTGTGAGCTCTGGGTCTCTAGTGAGTTTGGGCTCTGGGTCTTTAGTGAGTGTAGCTCGGGGTCTGTAGTGAGTGTGGTTACTGGGTCTGTAGTGAATGTAAGCGCTGTGTCTGTAGTGAGTGTGTATTCTTGGTCTGTAGTGAGTGTGGGCGCTGGGTCTGTAGTGA
Organism: Carcharodon carcharias; assembly: GCF_017639515.1. Lineage (NCBI taxonomy): Eukaryota > Metazoa > Chordata > Chondrichthyes > Lamniformes > Lamnidae > Carcharodon > Carcharodon carcharias. Next base: position 167,419,623 of record NC_054474.1, on the reverse strand, counting down.
GTGTGGGCTCTGGGTATGTAGTCAGTGTGGGCGCTGGGTCAGTAAAGAGTGTGGGCACTGTGTCTGAAGCGAGTGGAGGCGCTAGGTCTGTAGTGAGTGTGGGCATTGTGTCTGAAACGAGTGGGTGCTCTGGGTCTGTAGTGAGTGTGGGCTCTGGCTGTGCAGCGAGTGTGGGTGCTGGGTCTGTAGCGAGTGTGGTCGCTGGGTCTGCAGTGTGTGTATGCGCTGGGTCAGTAGTGAGTGTGGGCGCTGGATGTAGTGAGTCTGGGTGCTGGGTCTGTTGCAAGTGTGGGCTCTGGGTCTCTAGTGAGTGTGGGCTCTGGGACTTTAGTGAGTGTAGCTCGGTGTCTGTAGTGAGTGTATGCGCTGTGTCTGTAGTGAGTGTGTGTTCTTGGTCTGTAGTGAGTGTGGGAGCTGGGTCTGTAGTGAGTGTGGGCGCTGGGTATGTAGCCAGTGTGGGCGCTGGGTCTGTAAAGAGTGTGGGTGCTGGGTCTGTAGTGAGTGTGGGCGCTGGGTCTGTAGTGAGTGTGGGCGCTGGGTCGGTATTGAGTGTGGGCGCTGGGTCTGTAGTGAGTGTAGGCGCTGGGACTGTAGCGAGTGTAGGCATTGTGTCTGTAGTGAGTGTGGGCTCTGGCTGTGTAGCGAGTGTGGGAGCTGGGTCTCTAGCGAGTGAGGTCACTAGGTCTGAAGCGAGTGTTTGCAGTTGGTCTGTAGCGAGTGTGGGCACTGGGTCTGTAGCGAGTGTGGGCACTGTGTCTGTAGCGAGTGTGGTCACTAGGTCTGAAGCGAGTGTGGTCACTGGGTCTGTAGCGAGTGTAGGCACTTTGTCTGTAGTGAGTGTGGTCACTAGGTCTGAAGTGAGTGTGAGCACTGGCTCTGTAGTGAGTGTGGGCACTGGGTCTGTAGCGATTGCGGGCTCTGGGACCGTAGCAAGTGGGGGCGCTTGGTCTGTAGCGGGTGTGGGCGCTGGGTCTGTAGCGAGATTGGGCGCTGGGTCTGTAGCGACTGTGGGCGCTGGGTCTGTAGCGAATGTGGGCTCTGGGTCTTCAGTTAGTGTGGGCGCGGGGGCGGCAGTGAGTGTGGGCATTGCGTATGTAGCGAGTCTGGGCGCTGCGTCTGTAGCGTGTGTGGGTGCTAGGTCTGCAGTGTGTGGGCATTGGTCTGTAGCGAGTGTAGGCGCTGAGTCTGTAGTGAATGTGGGTGCTGGGTCTGCAGCAACTGTGGGCTCTGTGTCTGTAGTGAGTGTGGGCGCTGGATCTGTCGTGAGTGTGGGTGCTGGATCTGTAGTGAGTGTGGGTTCTGGGTCTGTAGTGAGTGTGGGCGCTGGGCCTGTAGTCAGTGTGGGCGCTGGGTCTGCAGCGAGTGTAGGCTCTCGGTCTGTAGTGATTGTGGGCGCTGAGTTTGTAGCGACAGTGGGCGCTGGGTCTGTAGTGAGTGTGGGCTCTGGGTCTATAGCGAGTGTGATCGCTGGGTCTGTAGTGAGTGTGGGCTCTGGGTCTGTAGCGAGTGTGATCGCTGGGTCTGTAGTGAGTGAGGGCTCTGGGTCTATAGCGAGTGTGATCGCTGGGTCTGTAGTGAGTGTGGGCTCTGGGTCTATAGCGAGTGTGATCGCTGGGTCTGTAGTGAGTGTGGGTGCTGGGTCTGTAGTGAGTGTAGACGCTGGGACTGTAGTGAGTGTGGGCACTTGGTCTGTAGCGAGTGTAGGTGCTGGGTTTGTAGTGAGTGTGGGCATTGAGTCTGTAGCGAGTGTAGGCGGTGGGACTGTAGCGAGTGTAGGCACTGGGTGTGTAGCGAGTGTAGGCACTGGGTCTGTAGTGAGTGTGGGCATTGGGTCTGAAACGTGTGGGTGCTCTGGGTCTGTAGTGATTGTGGGCTCTGGCTGTGTCGCGAGTGTGGGCGCTGGGTCTATAGCGAGTGAGGTCACTAGGTCTGAAGCGAGTGTTTGCACTGGGTCTGTAGCGAGTGTGGTCACTAGGTCTGAAGCGTGTGTGGTCACTGAGTCTGTAACGAGTGTGCGCACTTTGTCTGTAGAGAGTGTGGTCACTAGGTCTGAAGTGAGTGTGGGTGCTGGGTCTGTAGTGAGTGTGGACGCTGGGTCTATAGTGAGTGTGAGCGCTGGGTCTGTAGCGAGTGTGAGCGCTGGGTCTGTAATGAGTGTGGGCGCTGGGACTGTAGCGAGTGTAGGCGCTGTATCTGAAGTGAGTGTGTGCACTGTTTCTGAAGCGAGTGTAGGCACAGGGTCTGTAGCGAGTGTAGGCGCTGGGTCTGTAGTGAGTGTGGGCATTGGGTCTGAAACGAGTGGGTGTTCTGGGTCTGTAGTGAGTGTGGGCTCTGGTTGTGTAGCGAGTGTGGGCGCTGTGTCTGTAGCAAGTGAGGTCACTAGGTCTGAAGCGAGTGTTTGCAGTTGGTCTGTAGTGAGTGTGGGCACTGGGTCTGTAGTCAGTGTGGGCGCTGTGTCTGTAGCGAGTGTGGTCACTAGGTCTGAAGCGAGTGTGGTCACTGAGTCTGTAGCGAGTGTGGGCACTTTGTCTGTAGCGAGTGCGGTCACCAGTTCTGAAGCGAGTTTGGGCGCTGGGTCTATAGCGAATGTGAGCAGTGGGCCTGTAGTGAGTGAAGGCGTTGGTCTGTAGCGAGTGTGGGTGCTGGATCTGTAATGATTGTAGGCACTGGGTCTGTAGTGAGTGTAGGCCTTGGTCTGTAGTGAGTTTGGGCGCTGGGTCTGTAGTGAGTGTGGGCTCTGGGTCTGTAGTGAGTGTGGGTGCTGGGTCTGTAGTGAGTGTAGACGCTGGGACTGTAGTGAGTGTGGGCACTGGGTCTGCAGCGAGAGTGGGCACTGTGTCTGTAGCGAGTGTGATCACTAGGTCTGAAGCGAGTGTGGTCACTGGGTCTGCAGCGAGTGTAGGCACTTTGACTGTAGCGAGTGTGGTCACTAGGTCTGAAGCGTGTGTGAGCACTGGCTCTGTAGCGAGTGTGGGCGCTGGGTCTGTAGCGAGTGTGGTCGCTGGGTCTGCAGTGTGTGTGTGTGTGCGCTGGGTCAGTAGTGAGTGTGGGCGCTGGATGTAGTGAGTCTGGGTGCTGGGTCTGTTGCAAGTGTGGGCTCTGGGTCTTTAGTGAGTTTGGGCTCTGGGTCTTTAGTGAGTGTAGCTCGGGGTCTGTAGTGAGTGTGGTTACTGGGTCTGTAGTGAATGTAAGCGCTGTGTCTGTAGTGAGTGTGTATTCTTGGTCTGTAGTGAGTGTGGGCGCTGGGTCTGTAGTGAGTGTGGGCACTGGGTATGTAGTCAGTGTGGGCGCTGGGTCTGTAAAGAGTGTGGGCGCTGGGTCTGTAGTGAGTGTGGGCACTGTATCTGAAGCGAGTGGAGGCGCTGGTTCTGTAGTGAGTGTGGGCGCTGGGTCTGTAGTGAGTGTGGGCGCTGGGTATGTAGTCAGTGTGGGCGCTGGGTCTGTAAAGAGTGTGGGCACTGTGTCTGAAGCGAGTGGAGGTGCTAGGTCTGTAGTGAGTGTGGGCATTGTGTCTGAAACGAGTGGGTGCTCTGGGTCTGTAGTGAGTGTGGGCTCTGGCTGTGCAGCGAGTGTGGGTGCTGGGTCTGTAGCGAGTGTGGTCGCTGGGTCTGCAGTGTGTGTATGCGCTGGGTCAGTAGTGAGTGTGGGCGCTGGATGTAGTGAGTCTGGGTGCTGGGTCTGTTGCAAGTGTGGGCTCTGGGTCTCTAGTGAGTGTGGGCTCTGGGACTTTAGTGAGTGTAGCTCGGTGTCTGTAGTGAGTGTATGCGCTGTGTCTGTAGTGAGTGTGTGTTCTTGGTCTGTAGTGAGTGTGGGAGCTGGGTCTGTAGTGAGTGTGGGCGCTGGGTATGTAGCCAGTGTGGGCGCTGGGTCTGTAAAGAGTGTGGGTGCTGGGTCTGTAGTGAGTGTGGGCGCTGGGTCTGTAGTGAGTGTGGGCGCTGGGTCTGTAAAGAGTGTATGCGCTGTGTCTGTAGTGAGTGTGTGTTCTTGGTCTGTAGTGAGTGTGGGTGCTGGGTCTGTAAAGAGTGTGGGTGCTGGGTCTGTATTGAGTGTGGGCGCTGGGTCTGTAGTGAGTGTGGGCGCTGGGTCTGTAAAGAGTGTATGCGCTGTGTCTGTAGTGAGTGTGTGTTCTTGGTCTGTAGTGAGTGTGGGCGCTGGGTATGTAGCCAGTGTGGGCGCTGGGTCTGTAAAGAGTGTGGGTGCTGGGTCTGTAGTGAGTGTGGGCGCTGGGTCTGTAGTGAGTGTGGGCGCTGGGTCGGTATTGAGTGTGGGCGCTGGGTCCGTAGTGAGTGTAGGCGCTGGGACTGTAGCGAGTGTAGGCATTGTGTCTGTAGTGAGTGTGGGCTCTGGCTGTGTAGCGAGTGTGGGAGCTGGGTCTCTAGCGAGTGAGGTCACTAGGTCTGAAGCGAGTGTGGTCACTGGGTCTGTAGCGAGTGTGGGCACTAGGTCTGAAGCGAGTGTGGTCACTGGGTCTGTAGCGAGTGTAGGCACTTTGTCTGTAGCGAGTGTGGTCACTAGGTCTGAAGTGAGTGTGAGCACTGGCTCTGTAGTGAGTGTGGGCACTGGGTCTGTAGCGATTGCGGGCTCTGGGACCGTAGCAAGTGGGGGCGCTGGGTCTGTAGCGAGTGTGGGCGCTGGGTCTGTAGCGAGAGTGGGCGCTGGGTCTGTAGCCACTGTGGGCGCTGGGTCTGTAGCGAATGTGGGCTCTGGGTCTTCAGTTAGTGTGTGCGCGGGGGCGGCAGTGAGTGTGGGCATTGCGTATGTAGCGAGTCTGGGCGCTGCGTCTGTAGCGTGTGTGGGTGCTAGGTCTGCAGTGTGTGGGCATTGGTCTGTAGCGAGTGTAGGCGCTGAGTCTGTAGTGAATGTGGCCGCTGGGTCTGTAGCGAATGTGGGCTCTGGGTCTTCAGTTAGTGTGGGCGCGGGGTCGGCAGTGAGTGTGGGCATTGCATATGTAGCGAGTCTGGGCGCTGCATCTGTAGCGTGTGTGGGTGCTGGGTCTGCAGCAACTGTGGGCGCTGGATCTGTAGTGAGTGTGGGCTCTGTGTCTGTAGCGAGTGTGGGCTCTGGGTCTGTAGTGAGTGTGGGCGCTGGATCTGTCGTGAGTGTGGGTGCTGGATCTGTAGTGAGTGTGGGTTCTGGGTCTGTAGTGAGTGTGGGCGCTGGGCCTGTAGTCAGTGTGGGCGCTGGGTCTGCAGCGAGTGTAGGCTCTCGGTCTGTAGTGATTGTGGGCGCTGGGTTTGTAGCGACAGTGGGCGCTGTGTCTGTAGTGAGTGTGGGCTCTGGGTCTATAGCGAGTGTGATCGCTGGGTCTGTAGTGAGTGTGGGCTCTGGGTCTGTAGCGAGTGTGATCGCTGGGTCTGTAGTGAGTGAGGGCTCTGGGTCTATAGCGAGTGTGATCGCTGGGTCTGTAGTGAGTGTGGGCTCTGGGTCTATAGCGAGTGTGATCGCTGGGTCTGTAGTGAGTGTGGGCTCTGGGTCTGTAGTGAGTGTGGGCGCTGGGTCTGTAGTGAGTGTAGACGCTGGGACTGTAGTGAGTGTGGGCACTTGGTCTGTAGCGAGTGTAGGTGCTGGGTCTGTAGTGAGTGTGGGCATTGAGTCTGTAGCGAGTGTAGGCGGTGGGACTGTAGCGAGTTTAGGCACTGGGTGTGTAGCGAGTGTAGGCACTGGGTCTGTAGTGAGTGTGGGCATTGGGTCTGAAATGTGTGGGTGCTCTGGGTCTGTAGTGATTGTGGGCTCTGGCTGTGTCGCGAGTGTGGGCGCTGGGTCTATAGCGAGTGTGGTCACTAGGTCTGAAGCGTGTGTGGTCACTGAGTCTGTAACGAGTGTGCGCACTTTGTCTGTAGAGAGTGTGGTCACTAGGTCTGAAGTGAGTGTGGGTGCTGGGTCTGTAGTGAGTGTGGGCACTGGGTCTATAGCAAGTGTGGACGCTGGGTCTGTAGTGAGTGTGGGCGCTGGGTCTGTAGTGAGTGTGGGCGCTGGGTCTGTAGTGAGTGTGGGCTCTGGGTCTGTAGTGAGTGTGGGAGCTGCATCTGTAGTGAGTGAGGGCGCTGGATCTGTAGTGAATGTGGGTTCTGTGTCTGTAGTGAGTGTGGGCATTGAGTCTGTAGCGAGTGTGGGCGCTGGGACTGTAGCGAGTGTAGGCACTGGGGTGCGTAGCGAGTGTAGGCGCTGGGTCTGTAGTGCGTGTGGGCATTGGGTCTGAAACGTGTGGGTGCTCTGGGTCTGTAGTGAGTGTGGGCTCTGGCTGTGTCGCGAGTGTGGGCGCTGGGTCTATAGCGAGTGAGGTCACTAAGTCTGAAGCGAGTGTTTGCACTGGGTCTGTAGCGAGTGTGGTCCCTAGGTCTGAAGCGCGTGTGGTCACTGAGTCTGTAGCGAGTGTGCGCACTTTGTCTGTAGCGAGTGTGGTCACTAGGTCTGAAGTGAGTGTGGGCACTTTGTCTGCAGCGAGTGTGGGCGCTGGGTCTATAGCGAGTGTGGGCGCTGTGTCGAAAGCGAGTGTGGGCGCTGGGTCTGTAGTGATTGTGGGTGCGGATGTCAGTCGCGAGTGCGGGCTCTGGGTCAGTAGTGAGTGTGGGCTCTGGGTCTGTAGCGAGTGTGGGTATTGGGTTTGCAGTGTGTGGGCATTGGTCTGTAGCGAGTGTAGGCGCTGGGTCTGTAGTGAGTGTGGGCGCTGGGTCTGTAGTGAGTGTGGGCGCTGGGTCTGTAGTGAGTGTGGGCTCTGGGTCTGTAGTGAGTGTGGGAGCTGCGTCTGTAGCGAGTGAGGGCGCTGGGACTATAGTGAGTGTGAGCGCTGGTTCTGTAGTGAGTGTGGGCGCTGGGTCTGTAGTGAGTGTGGGCGCTGGGTCTGTAGTGAGTGTGGGCGCTGGGTCTATAGTGAGTGTGAGCGCTGGGTCTGTAGCGAGTGTGAGCACTGGGTCTGTAATGAGTGTGGGCGCTGGGACTGTAGCGAGTGTAGGCGCACTATCTGAAGTGAGTGTGGGCACTGTTTCTGAAGCGAGTGTAGGCACAGGGTCTGTAGCGAGTGTAGGCGCTGGGTCTGTAGTGAGTGTGGGCATTGGGTCTGAAACGAGTGGGTGTTCTGGGTCTGTAGTGAGTGTGGGCTCTGGTTGTGTAGCGAGTGTGGGCGCTGTGTCTGTAGCAAGTGAGGTCACTAGGTCTGAAGCGAGTGTTTGCAGTTGGTCTGTAGCAAGTGTGGTCCCTAGGTCTGAAGCGCGTGTGGTCACTGAGTCTGTAGCGAGTGTGCGCACTTTGTCTGTAGCGAGTGTGGTCACTAGGTCTGAAGTGAGTGTGGGCACTTTGTCTGCAGCGAGTGTGGGCACTGGGTCTATAGCGAGTGTGGGCGCTGTGTCGAAAGCGAGTGTGGGCGCTGGGTCTGTAGTGATTGTGGGTGCGGATGTCAGTCGCGAGTGCGGGCTCTGGGTCAGTAGTGAGTGTGGGCTCTGGGTCTGTAGCGAGTGTGGGTATTGGGTTTGCAGTGTGTGGGCATTGGTCTGTAGCGAGTGTGGGCGCTGGGTCTGTAGTGAGTGTGGGCGCTGGGTCTGTAGTGAGTGTGGGCGCTGGGACTGTAGCGAGTGTAGGCGCTGTATCTGAAGTGAGTGTGGGCACTGTTTCTGAAGCGAGTGTAGGCACAGGGTCTGTAGCGAGTGTAGGCTCTTGGTCTGTAGTGAGTGTGGGCGCTGGGTCTGTAGTGAGTGTGGGCGCTGGGTCTGTAGTGAGTGTGGGCTCTGGGTCTGTAGTGAGTGTGGGAGCTGCGTCTGTAGCGAGTGAGGGCGCTGGGACTATAGTGAGTGTGAGCGCTGGTTCTGTAGTGAGTGTGGGCGCTGGGTCTGTAGTGAGTGTGGGCGCTGGGTCTGTAGTGAGTGTGGGCGCTGGGTCTATAGTGAGTGTGAGCGCTGGGTCTGTAGCGAGTGTGAGAGCTGGGTCTGTAATGAGTGTGGGCGCTGGGACTGTAGCGAGTGTAGGCGCTGTATCTGAAGTGAGTGTGGGCACTGTTTCTGAAGCGAGTGTAGGCACAGGGTCTGTAGCGAGTGTAGGCGCTGGGTCTGTAGTGAGTGTGGGCATTGGGTCTGAAACGAGTGGGTGTTCTGGGTCTGTAGTGAGTGTGGGCTCTGGTTGTGTAGCGAGTGTGGGCGCTGTGTCTGTAGCAAGTGAGGTCACTAGGTCTGAAGCGAGTGTTTGCAGTTGGTCTGTAGTGAGTGTGGGCACTGGGTCTGTAGTCAGTGTGGGCGCTGTGTCTGTAGCGAGTGTGGTCACTAGGTCTGAAGCGAGTGTGGTCACTGAGTCTGTAGCGAGTGTGGGCACTTTGTCTGTAGCGAGTGCGGTCACCAGGTCTGAAGCGAGTTTGGGCGCTGGGCCTATAGCGAATGTGAGCGGTGGGTCTGTAGTGAGTGAAGGCGTTGGTCTGTAGCGAGTGTGGGTGCTGGATCTGTAATGATTGTAGGCACTGGGTCTGTAGTGAGTGTAGGTCTTGGTCTGTAGTGAGTTTGGGCGCTGGGTCTGTAGTGAGTTTGGGCGCTGGGTCTGTAGTGAGTGTGGGCGCTGGATCTGTAGCGCGTGTTGGTGATGGGTCTGTAGCGATTGTAGGCGCTGGGTCAGTAGCGAGTGCAGGTGCTGTGTCTTTTGTGAGTGTGGGCACTGGGTCTGTAGTGAGTGTGGGCGCTGGGTCTGTAGTGAGTGTGGGCGCTGTGTCTGTAGCGAGTGTGGGCGCTGGGTCTGTAGCGAGTGTGTGTTCTGGGTTTGTAGTGAGTGTGGGCTCTGGGTCTGTAATTAGTGTGGGACCTGGGTCTGTAGCAAGTGTGGACGCTGGGTCTGTAGTGAGTGTGGGCTCTGGGTCTGTAGTGAGTGTGGGCGCTGTGTCTGTAGTGAGTGTAGGCGCTGGGACTGTAGTGAGTGCGGGCACTTGGTCTGTAGAGAGTGTAGGTGCTGGGTCTGTAGTGAGTGTGGGCATTGAGTCTGTAGAGAGTGTAGGCAGTGGGACTGTAGCGAGTGTAGGCACTGGGTGTGTAGCGAGTGTGGGCGCTGGGTCTGTAGTGCGTGTGGGCGCTGTGTCTGTAGTGAGTGTGGGCGCTGTGTCTGTAGCGAGTGTGTGTTCTGGGTCTGTAGTGAGTGTGGGCGCTGGCTCTGTAGCGAGTCTGGGCGCTGGGTCTGTAGTGAGTGTGGGCGCTGTGTCTGTATCGAGTGTGTGTTCTGGGTCTGTAGTGAGTGTGGGCGCTGGGTCTGTAGTGAGTGTGGGCGCTAGGTATGTAGTGAGTGTGGGCGCTGGGTATGTAAAGAGTGTGGGCGATGGGTCTGTTGTGAATGTGGGCGCTGGGTCTGTAGTGAGTGTGTGGTCTGGGTCTGTAGTGAGTGTAGGCGCTGGGTCTGTAGCGAGTGTAGGCGCTGTGTCTGTAGTGAGTGTGGGCACTGTGTCTGAAGCGAGTGGAGGCGCTGGGTCTGTATTGAGTGTGGGCTCTGGCTGTGTAGCGAGTGTGGGAGCTGGGTCTCTAGCGAGTGAGGTCACTAGGTCTGAAGTGAGTGTTTGCAGTTGGTCTGTAGCGAGTGTGGGCACTGGGTCTGTAGCCAGTGTGGGCGCTGGGTCTGTAGTGAGTGTGGGTGCTGGGTCTGTAGTGAGTGTGGGCGCTGGGTCTGTCGTGAGTGTGGGCGCTGTGTCTGTAGCGAGATTGGGCGCTGGGTCTGTAGTGAGTTTGTGCGCTGGGTCTGTTGTGAGTGTGGGCGCTGGTTCTGTAGCGAGTATGGGTGCTGGGACTGTAGCGAGTGTGGGCGCTGGGTCTGTAGTGAGTGTGGGCACTGTGTCTGTAGCGAGTCTGGTCATTGGGTCTGTTGCGAGCTTTTGAACCGGGTCTGTACCGTGTGTGGGCATTCGGTCTGTAGCGATTGTGGGCTCTGGGTCTGTATCGAGTGTGGGCTCTGGGTCTGTAGTGAGTGAGGGCGCTGGGTGTGTAGCGAGTGTGGGCGCTGGTTCTGTAGCGAGTATGGGCGCTGGGTCTGTAGTGAGTTTGGGTGCTGGGATTGTAGTGAGTGTGGGCGCTGGTTCTGTAGCGAGTATGTGTGCTGGGTCTGTAGCGATTGTGGGCGCTGGTTCTGTAGTGATTGTGGGCGCTGGGTCTGTAGTGAGTTTGGGAGCTGGTTCTGTAGTTAGTGTGGGCGCTGGGTCTGTAGTGAGTTTGGGCGCTGTGTCTGTAGCGAGTCTGGGAGCTGGGTCTGCAGTGAGTTTGGGCGCTGTGTCTGTAGCAAGTGTGGGTGCTGGGTCTGTAGCGAGTGTGGGCGCTGTGTCTGTATCGAGTGTGGGCATTTGGTCTGTAGCGAGTGTGGGCGCTGGGTCTGTAGCGAGTGTGGATGCTGGTTCTGTATCAAGTTTGGGCATTTGGTCTGTAGCGTGTTTAGGCGCTGGGTCTGTAGCGATTGTGGATGCTGGGTCTGTAGTGATTGTGGGCGCTGGGTCTGTAGCGAGTGTGGGCACTGTGTCTGTAGCGAATCTGGTCACTGGGTCTGTTGCGAGCTTGTGAACTGGGTCTGTAGCGAGCGTGGGCATTCGGTCTGTAGCGAGTGTGGGCTCTGGGTCTGTATCGAGCGTGGGCTCTGGGTCTGTAGCCAGTGTGGGCGCTGGGTCTGCAGTGAGTTTGGACGCTGGGTATGTAGCGAGTGTGTGCGCTGGGTCTGTAGTGAGTGTGGGCATTTGGTCTGTAGCGAGTGTGGGCGCTGGGTCTGTAGTGAGTGTGGATGCTGGTTCTGTATCAAGTTTGGGCATTTGGTCTGTAGCGAGTTTAGGCGCTGGGTCTGTAGCGAGTCTGGTCACTGGGTTTGTTGCGAGCTTGTGAACTGGGTCTGTAGCGAGTGTGGGCATTCGGTCTGTAGCGAGTGTGGGCTCTGGGTCTGTATCGAGTGTGGGCGCTGGGTCTGTAGTGAGTTTGGGAGCTGGGTCAGAAGCGAGTGTGGGCGCTGGGTCTGTAGCGAGTATGGGCGCTGGGTCTGCAGTGAGTTTGGACGCTGGGTATGTAGTGAGTGTGGGCGCTGGTTCTGTAGTGAGTTTGGGAGCTGGGTCTGTATCGAGTGTGGGCACTGGGTCTGTTGTGAGTGTGGGTTCTGGGTATGTAGCGAGTGTGTGCGCTGGGTCTGTAGTGAGTGCGGGCTCTGGGTCTGTAGTGAGTGTGGGCGCTGGGTCTGTTGTGAGTGTGGGTTCTGGGTATGTAGCGAGTGTGTGCGCTGGGTCTGTAGTGAGTGTGGGCGCTGGGTCTGTAGTGAGTGTGGGCATTTGGTCTGTAGTAAGTGTGGGTGCTGGGTCTGTAGAGAGTGTGGGCTCTGTGTCTGTAACAAGTGTGGGCATTTGGTCTGTAGCGAGTGTGGGCGCTGGGTCTGTAGCGAGTGTGGATGCTGGTTCTGTATCAAGTTTGGGCATTTGGACTGTAGCGAGTTTAGGCGCTGGGTCTGTAGTGATTGTGGATGCTGGGTCTGTAGTGATTGTGGGCGCTGGGTCTGTAGCGAGTGTGGGCACTGTGTCTGTAGCGAATCTGGTCACTGGGTCTGTTGCGAGCTTGTGAACTGGGTCTGTAGAGAGTGTGGGCATTCGGTCTGTAGCGAGTGTGGGCTCTGGGTCTGTCGTGAGTGTGGGCGCTGGGTCTGTAGTGAGTGTGGGCGCTGGGTCGGTAGTGATTGTGGGCGCTGGTTCTGTTGTGAGTGTGGGTGCTGGGTCTGCAGTGAGTTTGTGCGCTGGGACTGTAGTGAGTGTGGGCGCTGGTTCTGTAGTGATTGTGGGCGCTGGCTCTGTAGCGAATATGGGTGCTGGGACTGTAGCGAGTGTGGGCGCTGGGTCTGTAGTGAGTGTGGGTTCTGGGTATGTAGCGAGTGTGTGTGCTGGGTCTGTAGTGAGTCTGGGCGCTGGGTCTGCAGTGAGTTTGGGCGCTGTGTCTGTAGCGAGTGTGGGCGCTGGGTCTGTAGTGAGTGTGGGCATTTGGTCTGTAGTAAGTGTGGGTGCTGGGTCTGTAGCGAGTGTGGGCTCTGTGTCTGTATCGAGTGTGGGCATTTGGTCTGTAGCGAGTGTGGGCGCTGGGTCTGTAGCGAGTGTGGATGCTGGTTCTGTATCGAGCGTGGGCTCTGGGTCTGTAGCCAGTGTGGGCGCTGGGTCTGTTGTGAGTGTGGGCGCTGGGTCTGTAGTGAGTTTGGGCGCTGGGTCTGTTGTGAGTGTGGGCGCTGGTTCTGTAGCGAGTATGGGTGCTGGGTCTGTAGTGATTGTGGGTGCTGGGTCTGTAATGATTGTGGGCGCTGGGTCTGTAGTGAGTGTGGGTGCTGTGTCTGTAGTAAGTGTGGGCGCTGGCTCTGTAGTGTGTGTGTGTGCTGGGTATGTGTTGAGTTTGGGCACTGTGTCTCTTGCGAGTGTGGGCGCTGGGTCTGTAGCAAGTGTGGGCTCTGGCTCTGTAGCGAGTCTGGGCGCTGGATCTGTAGTGAGTGTGGGCGCAGGGTCTGTAGTGAGTGTGGGCGCTGTGTCTGTAACGAGTGTGTGTTCTGGGTCTGTAGTGAGTGTGGGCGCTGGGTCTGTAGTGAGTGTGGGCGCTGGGTATGTAGCCAGTGTGGGCGCTGGGTCTGTAAAGAGTGTGGGCGATGGGTCTGTAGTGAGTGTGGGCGCTGGGTCTGTAATGAGTGTGGGCGTTGGGTCTGCAGTGAGTGTGGGTGCTGGGTCTGTAGTGAGTGTGGGCGCTGGGACTGTAGCGAGTGTGGGCGCTGGGTCTGTAGTGAGTGTGGGCGCTGGGACTGTAGCGAGTGTGGGCGCTGGGTCTGTAGCGAGTGTGGGCACTGGGTCTGTAGTGAATGTGGGCGCTGGGTTTGTCGCGATTGTGGGCGCTGGGTCTGTAATGAGTGTGTGCGCTGAGTCTGTAGTGAGTGTGGGCGCTGGGTCTGTAGTGAGTGTAGGCGCTGTGTCTGCAGGGAGAGTGGGCACTGTGTCTGAAGCGAGTGGAGGCGCTGGGTCTGTAGTGAGTGTGGACATTGTGTCTGAAACGAGAGGGTGCTCTGGGTCTGTAGCGAGTGTGGGCGCTGGGTCTGCAGTGTGTGTGTGCGCTGGGTCAGTAGTGAGTGTGGGCGCTGGGTCTGTTGCAAGTGTGGGCACTGTGTCTGTAGCGAGTGTGGTCACTAGGTCTGAAGCGAGTGTGGTCACTGGGTCTGTAGCGAGTGTAGGCACTTTGTCTGTAGCGAGTGTGGTCACTAGGTCTGAAGTGAGTGTGAGCACTGGCTCTGTAGTGAGTGTGGGCACTGGGTCTGTAGTGATTGTGGGCTCTGGGACTGTAGCAAGTGGGGGCGCTTGGTCTGTAGCGAGTGTGGGCGCTGGGTCTGTAGCGAGACTAGGCGCTGGGTCTGTAGCGAGTGTGGGCGCTGGGTCTGTGGCGAGTTTGGGCGCTGGATCTGTAGCGAGTGTGGGCACTGGGTCTGTAGTGAGTGTGGGCGCTGGGTTTGTCGCGATTGTGGGCGCTGGGTCTGCGGCGAGTTTGGGCGCTGGATCTGTAGCGAGTGTGAGCGCTGGATCTGTAGTGCGTGTGGGCGCTGGGTCTGTAGTGAGTGTGGGCGCTAGGTCGGTATTTCGTTTGGGCGCTGGGTCTGTAGCAAGTGTGGGCGCTGTGTCTGCAGTGAGTGTGGGCGTTGGGTCTGCAGTGAGTGTGGGTGCTGGGTCTGTAGTGAGTGTGGGCGCTGGGACTGTAGCGAGTGTGGGCGCTGGGTCTGTAGTGAGTGTGGGCGCTGGGACTGTAGCGAGTGTGGGCATTTGGTCTGTAGCGAGTGTGGGCGCTGGGTCTGTAGTGAGTGTGGATGCTGGTTCTGTATCAAGTTTGGGCGTCTGGTCTGTAGCGAGTTTAGGCGCTGGGACTGTAGCGAGTGTGGGCGCTGGGTCTGTAGCGAGTGTGGGCACTGGGTCTGTAGTGAGTGTGGGCGCTGGGTTTGTCGCGAGTGTGGGCGCTGGGTCTGTAATGAGTGTGTGCGCTGAGTCTGTAGTGAGTGTGGGCGCTGTGTCTGTAGTGAGTGTAGGCGCTGTGTCTGCAGGGAGAGTGGGCACTGTGTCTGAAGCGAGTGGATGCGCTGTGTCTGTAGTGAGTGTGGACATTGTGTCTGAAACGAGAGGGTGCTCTGGGTCTGTAGCGAGTGTGGGCGCTGGGTCTGTAGTGAGTGTGGTCGCTGAGTCTGCAGTGTGTGTGTGCGCTGGGTCAGTAGTGAGTGTGGGCGCTGGATGTAGTGAGTCTGGGTACTGGGTCTGTTGCAAGTGTGGGCTCTGGGTCTCTAGTGAGTGTGGGCGCTGGGTCTGTAGTGAGTGTGGGCGCTGGGTCTGTAGCGAGTGTAGGCGCTGGGAATGTAGCGAGTGCAGGCGTTGTGTCTGTAGCGAGTGTGGGCTCTGTGTCTGAAGCGAGTGGAGGCGCTAGGTCTGTAGTGAGTGTGGGTATTGTGTCTGAAACGAGTGGGTGCTCTGGGTCTGTAAAGAGTGTGGGCGCTGGTTCTATAGTGAGTGTAGGCTCTGGGTCTGTATCGATTGTGGGCTCTGCATCTGTAGCGAGTGTGGGTGCTGGGTCTGTAGTGAGTCTGGGCGCAGGGTCTGTAGTGAGTGTGGGCGCAGGGTCTGTAGTGAGTGTGGGCGCTGTGTCTGTAACGAGTGTGTGTTCTGGGTCTGTAGTGAGTGTGGGCGCTGGGTCTGTAGTGAGTGTGGGCACTGGGTATGTAGCCAGTGTGGGCGCTGGGTCTGTAAAGAGTGTGGGCGATGGGTCTGTAGTGAGTGTGGGCGCTGTGTCTGTAGTGAGTGTAGGCGCTGTGTCTCCAGGGAGAGTGGGCACTGTGTCTGAAGCGAGTGGAGGCGCTGGGTCTGTAGTGAGTGTGGACATTGTGTCTGAAACGAGTGGGTGCTCTGGGTCTGTAGCGAGTGTGGGCTCTGGCTGTGCAGCGAGTGTGTGCGCTGGGTCTGTAGTGAGTGTGGGCATTTGGTCTGTAGCGAGTGTGGGCGCTGGGTCTGTAGTGAGTGTGGATGCTGGTTCTGTATCAAGTTTGGGCGTCTGGTCTGTAGCGAGTTTAGGCGCTGGGACTGTAGCGAGTGTGGGCGCTGGGTCTGTAGCGAGTGTGGGCACTGGGTCTGTAGTGAGTGTGGGCGCTGGGTTTGTCGCGATTGTGGGCGCTGGGTCTGTAATGAGTGTGTGCGCTGAGTCTGTAGTGAGTGTGGGCGCTGTGTCTGTAGTGAGTGTAGGCGCTGTGTCTGCAGGGAGAGTGGGCACTGTGTCTGAAGCGAGTGGATGCGCTGTGTCTGTAGTGAGTGTGGACATTGTGTCTGAAACGAGAGGGTGCTCTGGGTCTGTAGCGAGTGTGGGCGCTGGGTCTGTAGTGAGTGTGGTCGCTGAGTCTGCAGTGTGTGTGTGCGCTGGGTCAGTAGTGAGTGTGGGCGCTGGATGTAGTGAGTCTGGGTACTGGGTCTGTTGCAAGTGTGGGCTCTGGGTCTCTAGTGAGTGTGGGCGCTGGGTCTGTAGTGAGTGTGGGCGCTGGGTCTGTAGCGAGTGTAGGCGCTGGGAATGTAGCGAGTGCAGGCGTTGTGTCTGTAGCGAGTGTGGGCTCTGTGTCTGAAGCGAGTGGAGGCGCTAGGTCTGTAGTGAGTGTGGGTATTGTGTCTGAAACGAGTGGGTGCTCTGGGTCTGTAAAGAGTGTGGGCGCTGGTTCTATAGTGAGTGTAGGCTCTGGGTCTGTATCGATTGTGGGCTCTGCATCTGTAGCGAGTGTGGGTGCTGGGTCTGTAGTGAGTCTGGGCGCAGGGTCTGTAGTGAGTGTGGGCGCAGGGTCTGTAGTGAGTGTGGGCGCTGTGTCTGTAACGAGTGTGTGTTCTGGGTCTGTAGTGAGTGTGGGCGCTGGGTCTGTAGTGAGTGTGGGCACTGGGTATGTAGCCAGTGTGGGCGCTGGGTCTGTAAAGAGTGTGGGCGATGGGTCTGTAGTGAGTGTGGGCGCTGGGTCTGTAGTGAGTGTAGGCGCTGTGTCTCCAGGGAGAGTGGGCACTGTGTCTGAAGCGAGTGGAGGCGCTGGGTCTGTAGTGAGTGTGGACATTGTGTCTGAAACGAGTGGGTGCTCTGGGTCTGTAGCGAGTGTGGGCTCTGGCTGTGCAGCGAGTGTGTGCGCTGGGTCTGTAGTGAGTGTGGGCATTTGGTCTGTAGCGAGTGTGGGCGCTGGGTCTGTAGTGAGTGTGGATGCTGGTTCTGTATCAAGTTTGGGCGTCTGGTCTGTAGCGAGTTTAGGCGCTGGGTCTGTAGCGAGTGTGGGCGCTGGGTCTGTAGCGAGTCTGGTCACTGGGTTTGTTGCGAGCTTGTGAACTGGGTCTGTAGCGAGTGTGGGCATTCGGTCTGTAGCGAGTGTGGGCTCTGGGTCTGTATCGAGTGTGGGCGCTGGGTCTGTAGTGAGTGTGGGCGCTGGGTCTGTAGTGAGTGTGGGCGCTGGTTCTGTAGTGAGTTTGGGAGCTGGGTCAGAAGCGAGTGTGGGCGCTGGGTCTGTAGCGAATATGGGCGCTGGGTCTGCAGTGAGTTTGGACGCTGGGTATGTAGTGAGTGTGGGCGCTGGTTCTGTAGTGAGTTTGGGAGCTGGGTCTGTATCGAGTGTGGGCGCTGGGTCTGTATCGAGTGTGGGCACTGGGTCTGTAGTGAGTGTGGGCTCTGGGTCTGTAGCGAGTGTGTGCGCTGGGTCTGTAGTGAGTGTGGGCGCTGGGTCTGTAGTGAGTGTGGGCATTTGGTCTGTAGTAAGTGTGGGTGCTGGGTCTGTAGAGAGTGTGGGCTATGTGTCTGTAACAAGTGTGGGCATTTGGTCTGTAGCGAGTGTGGATGCTGGTTCTGTCTCAAGTTTGGGCATTTGGACTGTAGCGAGTTTAGGCGCTGGGTCTGTAGTGATTGTGGATGCTGGGTCTGTAGTGATTGTGGGCGCTGGGTCTGTAGCGAGTGTGGGCACTGTGTCTGTAGCGAATCTGGTCACTGGGTCTGTTGCGAGCTTGTGAACTGGGTCTGTAGAGAGTGTGGGCATTCGGTCTGTAGCGAGTGTGGGCTCTGGGTCTGTCGTGAGTGTGGGCGCTGGGTCTGTAGTGAGTGTGGGCGCTGGGTCGGTAGTGATTGTGGGCGCTGGTTCTGTTGTGAGTGTGGGTGCTGGGTCTGCAGTGAGTTTGTGCGCTGGGACTGTAGTGAGTGTGGGCGCTGGTTCTGTAGTGATTGTGGGCGCTGGCTCTGTAGCGAATATGGGTGCTGGGACTGTAGCGAGTGTGGGCGCTGGGTCTGTAGTGAGTGTGGGTTCTGGGTATGTAGCGAGTGTGTGTGCTGGGTCTGTAGTGAGTCTGGGCGCTGGGTCTGCAGTGAGTTTGGGCGCTGTGTCTGTAGCGAGTGTGGGCGCTGGGTCTGTAGTGAGTGTGGGCATTTGGTCTGTAGTAAGTGTGGGTGCTGGGTCTGTAGCGAGTGTGGGCTCTGTGTCTGTATCGAGTGTGGGCATTTGGTCTGTAGCGAGTGTGGGCGCTGGGTCTGTAGCGAGTGTGGATGCTGGTTCTGTATCGAGCGTGGGCTCTGGGTCTGTAGCCAGTGTGGGCGCTGGGTCTGTTGTGAGTGTGGGCGCTGGGTCTGTAGTGAGTTTGGGCGCTGGGTCTGTTGTGAGTGTGGGCGCTGGTTCTGTAGCGAGTATGGGTGCTGGGTCTGTAGTGATTGTGGGTGCTGGGTCTGTAATGATTGTGGGCGCTGGGTCTGTAGTGAGTGTGGGAGCTGTGTCTGTAGTAAGTGTGGGCGCTGGCTCTGTAGTGTGTGTGTGTGCTGGGTATGTGTTGAGTTTGGGCACTGTGTCTCTTGCGAGTGTGGGCGCTGGGTCTGTAGCAAGTGTGGGCTCTGGCTCTGTAGCGAGTCTGGGCGCTGGATCTGTAGTGAGTGTGGGCGCAGGGTCTGTAGTGAGTGTGGGCGCTGTGTCTGTAACGAGTGTGTGTTCTGGGTCTGTAGTGAGTGTGGGCGCTGGGTCTGTAGTGAGTGTGGGCGCTGGGTATGTAGCCAGTGTGGGCGCTGGGTCTGTAAAGAGTGTGGGCGATGGGTCTGTAGTGAGTGTGGGCGCTGGGTCTGTAATGAGTGTGTGCGCTGAGTCTGTAATGAGTGTGGGCGCTGGGTCTGTAGTGAGTGTAGGCGCTGTGTCTGCAGGGAGAGTAGGCACTGTGTCTGAAGCGAGTTTAGGCGCTAGGTCTGTAGCGAGTGTGGGCACTGTGTCTGTAGCGAGTCTGGTCACTGGGTCTGTTGCGAGCTTGTGAACTGGGTCTGTAGCGAGTGTGGGCATTCGGTCTGTAGCGAGTGTGGGCTCTGGGTCTGTATCGAGTGTGGGTGCTGGGTCTGTAGTGAGTGTGGGCGCTGGGTCTGTAGTGAGTGTGGGCGCTGGGTATGTAGCCAGTGTGGGCGCTGGGTCTGTAAAGAGTGTGGGCTCTGGGTCTGTAGTGAGTGTGGGCGCTGGGTCTGTAATGAGTGTGTGCTCTGAGTCTGTAGTGAGTGTGGGCGCTGGGTCTGTAGTGAGTGTAGGCGCTGTGTCTGCAGGGAGAGTGGGCACTGTGTCTGAAGCGAGTGGAGGCGCTGGGTCTGTAGCGAGTGTGGGCGCTGGGTCTGTAGTGAGTGTGGTCGCTGAGTCTGCAGTGTGTGTGTGCGCTGGGTCAGTAGTGAGTGTGGGCGCTGGATGTAGTGAGTCTGGGTGCTGGGTCTGTTGCAAGTGTGGGCTCTGGGTCTCTAGTGAGTGTGGGCGCTGGGTCTGTAGTGAGTGTGGGCGCTGGGTCTGTAGCGAGTGTAGGCGCTGGGAATGTAGCGAGTGGAGGCGTTGTGTCTGTAGCGAGTGTGGGCTCTGTGTCTGAAGCGAGTGGAGGCGCTAGGTCTGTAGTGAGTGTGGGCATTGTGTCTGAAACGAGTGGGTGCTCTGGGTCTGTAGTGAGTGTGGGCTCTGGCTGTGTAGCGAGTGTGGGAGCTGGGTCTCTAGCGAGTGAGGTCACTAGGTCTGAAGCGAGTGTTTGCAGTTGGTCTGTAGCGAGTGTGGGCACTGTGTCTGTAGCGAGTGTGGTCACTAGGTCTGAAGCGAGTGTGGTCACTGGGTCTGTAGCGAGTGTAGGCACTTTGTCTGTAACGAGTGTGGTCACTAGGTCTGAAGTGAGTGTGAGCACTGGCTCTGTAGTGAGTGTGGGCACTGGGTCTGTAGTGATTGTGGGCTCTGGGACTGTAGCAAGTGGGGGCGCTTGGTCTGTAGCGAGTGTGGGCGCTGGGTCTGTAGCGAGACTAGGCGCTGGGTCTGTAGCGAGTGTGGGCGCTGGGTCTGTGGCGAGTTTGGGCGCTGGATCTGTAGCGAGTGTGGGCACTGGGTCTGTAGTGAGTGTGGGTGCTGGGTTTGTCGTGATTGTGGGCGCTGGGTCTGCGGCGAGTTTGGGCGCTGGATCTGTAGCGAGTGTGAGCGCTGGATCTGTAGTGCGTGTGGGCGCTGGGTCTGTAGTGAGTGTGGGCGCTAGGTCGGTATTGCATTTGGGCGCTGTGTCTGTAGCAAGTGTGGGCGCTGTGTCTGCAGTGAGTGTGGGCGTTGGGTCTGCAGTGAGTGTGGGTGCTGGGTCTGTAGTGAGTGTGGGCGCTGGGACTGTAGCGAGTGTGGGCGCTGGGTCTGTAGTGAGTGTGGGCGCTGGGACTGTATCGAGTGTGGGCGCTGGGTCTGTAGCGAGTGTGGGCGCTGGGTCTGTAGCGAGACTAGGCGCTGGGTCTGTAGCGAGTGTGGGCGCTGGGACTGTAGTGAGTGTGGGCGCTGGGTCTGTAGTGAGTGTGGGCATTGTGTCTGAAACGAGTGGGTGCTCTGGGTCTGTAGTGAGTGTGGGCTCTGGCTGTGTAGCGAGTGTGGGAGCTGGGTCTCTAGCGAGTGAGGTCACTAGGTCTGAAGCGAGTGTTTGCAGTTGGTCTGTAGCGAGTGTGGGCACTGGGTCTGTAGCGAGTGTGGGCACTGTGTCTGTAGCGAGTGTGGTCACTAGGTCTGAAGTGAGTGTGAGCACTGGCTCTGTAGTGAGTGTGGGCACTGGGTCTGTAGTAATTGTGGGCTCTGGGACTGTAGCAAGTGGGGGCGCTTGGTCTGTAGCGAGTCTGGGCGCTGGGTCTGTAGCGAGACTAGGCGCTGGGTCTGTAGCGAGTGTGGGCGCTGGGTCTGTGGCGAGTTTGGGCGCTGGATCTGTAGCGAGTGTGAGCGCTGGATCTGTAGTGCGTGTGGGCGCTGGGTCTGTAGTGAGTGTGGGCGCTAGGTCGGTATTGCGTTTGGGCGCTGGGTCTGTAGCAAGTGTGGGCGCTGTGTCTGCAGTGAGTGTGGGCGTTGGGTCTGCAGTGAGTGTGGGTGCTGGGTCTGTAGTGAGTGTGGGCGCTGGGACTGTAGCGAGTGTGGGCGCTGGGTCTGTAGTGAGTGTGGGCGCTGGGACTGTAGCGAGTGTGGGCGCTGGGTCTGTAGCGAGTGTGGGCACTGGGTCTGTAGTGAGTGTGGGCGCTGGGTTTGTCGCGATTGTGGGCGCTGGGTCTGTAATGAGTGTGTGCGCTGAGTCTGTAGTGAGTGTGGGCGCTGGGTCTGTAGTGAGTGTAGGCGCTGTGTCTGCAGGGAGAGTGGGCACTGTGTCTGAAGCGAGTGGAGGCGCTGGGTCTGTAGTGAGTGTGGACATTGTGTCTGAAACGAGAGGGTGCTCTGGGTCTGTAGCGAGTGTGGGCGCTGGGTCTGCAGTGTGTGTGTGCGCTGGGTCAGTAGTGAGTGTGGGCGCTGGATGTAGTGAGTCTGGGTGCTGGGTCTGTTGCAAGTGTGGGCTCTGGGTCTCTAGTGAGTGTGGGTGCTGGGTCTGTAGTGAGTGTGGGCGCTGGGACTGTAGCGAGTGTGGGCGCTGGGTCTGTAGTGAGTGTGGGCGCTGGGACTGTAGCGAGTGTGGGCGCTGGGTCTGTAGCGAGTGTGGGCGCTGGGACTGTAGTGAGTGTGGGTGCTGGCTCTGTAGCGAGTGTGGGCGCTGGGTCTGTACCGAGTGTGGGCGCTGGGACTGTAGTGAGTGTGGGTGCTGGCTCTGTAGTGAGTGTGGGCGCTGGGTCTGCAGCGTGTGTGGGCACTGGGTCTGTAGGGAGTGTGGGCGCTGGGTCTTCATTGAGTGTGGGCACATTGGCGCTGCAGTGAATGTGGGCTCTGGGTCTGCAGTGTGTGGGCAAGGGTCTGTAGCGAGTGTGGACTCGGGTCTGTAAAGAGTCTGGGCGCTGGTTCTACAGTGAGTGTAGGCTCTGGGTCGGTAGCGAGTGTGGGCTCTGCGTCTGTAGCGAGTGCGTGTGCTGGGTCTGTAGTGAGTGTGGGCACTGGGTCTGTAGTGTGTGTGGGCGCTGGGTCTGCAGTGAGTGTCGGCGCTGGGTCTGTAGTGAGTGTGGGCTCTGGGTCTGTAGTGAGTGTGGGCTCTGGGTCTGTAGTGAGTGTGGGCTCTGGGTCTGTAAAGAGTGTGGGCGCTGGTTCTATAGTGAGTGTAGGCTCTGGGTCTGTAGCGAGTGCGGGCGATGGGTCTGTAGTGAGTGTGGGCGCTGGGTCTGTAGTGAGTGTAGGCGCTGTGTCTGCAGGGAGAGTGTGCACTGTGTCTGAAGCTAGTGGAGGCGCTGGGTCTGTAGTGAGTGTGGACATTGTGTCTGAAACGAGTGGGTGCTCTGGGTCTGTAGCGAGTGTGGGCGCTGGGACTGTAGCGAGTGTGGTCGCTGAGTCTGCAGTGTGTGTGTGCGCTGGGTCAGTAGTGAGTGTGGGCGCTGGATGTAGTGAGTCTGGGTGCTGGGTCTGTTGCAAGTGTGGGCGCTGGGTCTCTAGTGAGTGTGGGCGCTGGGTCTGTAGTGAGTGTGGGCGCTGGGTCTGTAACGAGTGTGGGCTCTGTGTCTGAAGCGAGTGGAGGCGCTAGGTCTGTAGTGAGTGTGGGCATTGTGTCTGAAACGAGTGCGTGCTCTGGGTCTGTAGTGAGTGTGGGCTCTGGCTGTGTAGCGAGTGTGGGAGCTGGGTCTCTAGCGAGTGTGGGCACTGGGTCTGTAGCGAGTGTGGGCACTGTGTCTGTAGCGAGTGTGGTCACTAGGTCTGAAGCGAGTGTGGTCACTGGGTCTGTAGCGAGTGTAGGCACTTTGTCTGTAGCGAGTGTGGTCACTAGGTCTGAAGTGAGTGTGAGCACTGGCTCTGTAGTGAGTGTGGGCACTGGGTCTGTAGTGATTGTGGGCTCTGGGACTGTAGCAAGTGGGGGCGCTTGGTCTGTAGCGAGTGTGGGCGCTGGGTCTGTAGCGAGACTAGGCGCTGGGTCTGTAGCGAGTGTGGGCGCTGGGTCTGTGGCGAGTTTGGGCGCTGGATCTGTAGCGAGTGTGGGCACTGGGTCTGTAGTGAGTGTGGGCGCTGGGTTTGTCGCGATTGTGGGCGCTGGGTCTGCGGCGAGTTTGGGCGCTGGATCTGTAGCGAGTGTGAGCGCTGGATCTGTAGTGCGTGTGGGCGCTGGGTCTGTAGTGAGTGTGGGCGCTAGGTCGGTATTGCGTTTGGGCGCTGGGTCTGTAGCAAGTGTGGGCGCTGTGTCTGCAGTGAGTGTGGGCGTTGGGTCTGCAGTGAGTGTGGGTGCTGGGTCTGTAGTGAGTGTGGGCGCTGGGACTGTAGCGAGTGTGGGCGCTGGGTCTGTAGTGAGTGTGGGCGCTGGGACTGTAGCGAGTGTGGGCGCTGGGTCTGTAGCGAGTGTGGGCACTGGGTCTGTAGTGAGTGTGGGCGCTGGGTTTGTCGCGATTGTGGGCGCTGGGTCTGTAATGAGTGTGTGCGCTGAGTCTGTAGTGAGTGTGGGCGCTGTGTCTGTAGTGAGTGTAGGCGCTGTGTCTGCAGGGAGAGTGGGCACTGTGTCTGAAGCGAGTGGATGCGCTGTGTCTGTAGTGAGTGTGGACATTGTGTCTGAAACGAGAGGGTGCTCTGGGTCTGTAGCGAGTGTGGGCGCTGGGTCTGTAGTGAGTGTGGTCGCTGAGTCTGCAGTGTGTGTGTGCGCTGGGTCAGTAGTGAGTGTGGGCGCTGGATGTAGTGAGTCTGGGTACTGGGTCTGTTGCAAGTGTGGGCTCTGGGTCTCTAGTGAGTGTGGGCGCTGGGTCTGTAGTGAGTGTGGGCGCTGGGTCTGTAGCGAGTGTAGGCGCTGGGAATGTAGCGAGTGCAGGCGTTGTGTCTGTAGCGAGTGTGGGCTCTGTGTCTGAAGCGAGTGGAGGCGCTAGGTCTGTAGTGAGTGTGGGTATTGTGTCTGAAACGAGTGGGTGCTCTGGGTCTGTAAAGAGTGTGGGCGCTGGTTCTATAGTGAGTGTAGGCTCTGGGTCTGTATCGATTGTGGGCTCTGCATCTGTAGCGAGTGTGGGTGCTGGGTCTGTAGTGAGTCTGGGCGCAGGGTCTGTAGTCTGTGTGGGCGCTGGGTCTGCAGTGAGGGTGGGCGCTGGCTCTGTAGTGAGTGTGGGTGCTGTGTCTGTAGTGAGTGTGGGCGCTGGCTCTGTAGTGTGTGTGTGTGCTGGGTATGTGTTGAGTGTGGGCACTGTGTCTATAGCGAGTGTGGGCGCTGGGTCTGTAGCAAGTGTGGGCTCTGGCTCTGTAGCGAGTCTGGGCGCTGGATCTGTAGTGAGTGTGGGCGCAGGGTCTGTAGTGAGTGTGGGCGCTGTGTCTGTAACGAGTGTGTGTTCTGGGTCTGTAGTGAGTGTGGGCGCTGGGTCTGTAGTGAGTGTGGGCACTGGGTATGTAGCCAGTGTGGGCTCTGGGTCTGTAAAGAGTGTGGGCGATGGGTCTGTAGTGAGTGTGGGCGCTGGGTCTGTAGTGAGTGTAGGCGCTGTGTCTCCAGGGAGAGTGGGCACTGTGTCTGAAGCGAGTGGAGGCGCTGGGTCTGTAGTGAGTGTGGACATTGTGTCTGAAACGAGTGGGTGCTCTGGGTCTGTAGCGAGTGTGGGCGCTGGGACTGTAGCGAGTGTGGTCGCTGAGTCTGCAGTGTGTGTGTGCGCTGGGTCAGTAGTGAGTGTGGGCGCTGGATGTAGTGAGTCTGGGTGCTGGGTCTGTTGCAAGTGTGGGCGCTGGGTCTCTAGTGAGTGTGCGCGCTGGGTCTGTAGTGAGTGTGGGCGCTGGGTCTGTAGCGAGTGTAGGCAGTGGGAATGTAGCGAGTGGAGGCGTTGTGTCTGTAGCGAGTGTGGGCTCTGTGTCTGAAGCGAGTGGAGGCGCTAGGTCTGTAGTGAGTGTGGGCATTGTGTCTGAAACGAGTGCGTGCTCTGGGTCTGTAGTGAGTGTGGGCTCTGGCTGTGTAGCGAGTGTGGGAGCTGGGTCTCTAGCGAGTGTGGGCACTAGGTCTGAAGCGAGTGTTTGCAGTTGGTCTGTAGCGAGTGTGGGCACTGGGTCTGTAGCGAGTGTGGTCACTAGGTCTGAAGCGAGTGTTTGCAGTTGGTCTGTAGCGAGTGTGGGCACTGGGTCTGTAGCGAGTGTGGGCACTGTGTCTGTAGCGAGTGTGGTCACTAGGTCTGAAGCGAGTGTGGTCACTGGGTCTATAGCGAGTGTAGGCACTTTGTCTGTAGCGAGTGTGGTCACTAGGTCTGAAGTGAGTGTGAGCACTGGCTCTGTAGTGAGTGTGGGCACTGGGTCTGTAGTGATTGTGGGCTCTGGGACTGTAGCAAGTGGGGGCGCTTGGTCTGTAGTGAGTGTGGGCGCTGGGTCTGTAGCGAGACTAGGCGCTGGGTCTGTAGCGAGTGTGGGCGCTGGGTCTGTGGCGAGTTTGGGCGCTGGATCTGTAGCGAGTGTGGGCACTGGGTCTGTAGTGAGTGTGGGCGCTGGGTTTGTCGCGATTGTGGGCGCTGGGTCTGCAGCGAGTTTGGGCGCTGGATCTGTAGAGAGTGTGAGCGCTGGATCTGTAGTGCGTGTGGGCGCTGGGTCTGTAGTGAGTGTGGGCGCTAGGTCGGTATTGCGTTTGGGCGCTGGGTCTGTAGCATTTGTGGGCGCTGTGTCTGCAGTGAGTGTGGGCGTTGGGTCTGCAGTGAGTGTGGGTGCTGGGTCTGTAGTGTGTGTGGGCGCTGGGACTGTAGCGAGTGTGGGCGCTGGGACTGTAGCGAGTGTGGGCGCTGGGTCTGTAGTGAGTGTGGGCTCTGGGTCTGTAGCGAGTGTGGGCGCTGGGTCTGTAGTGAGTGTGGACTCTGGGTCTGTAGCGAGTGTGGGCGCTGCGTCTGTAGTGAGTGTGGGCGCAGGGTCTGTAGTGAGTATGGGCGCAGGGTCTGTAGTGAGTTTGGGGGCTGTGTCTGTAGTGAGTGTGGGTGCTGAGTCTGTAGCGAGTGTGGGCTCTGGGTCTGTAGCGAGTGTGGGCGCTGGGTCTGTAGTGAGTGTGGACTCTGGGTCTGTAGCGAGTGTGGGCGCTGCGTCTGTAGTGAGTGTGGGCGCAGGGTCTGTAGTGAGTATGGGCGCAGGGTCTGTAGTGAGTTTGGGGGCTGTGTCTGTAGTGAGTGTGGGTGCTGAGTCTGTAGCGAGTGTGGGCTCTGTGTCTGTATCGAGTGTGGGCATTTGGTCTGTAGCGAGTTTAGGCGCTGGGTCTGTAGCGATTGTGGATGCTGGGTCTGTAGCGAGTCTGGTCTCTGGGTCTGTTGCGAGCTTGTGAACTGGGTCTGTAGCGAGTGTGGGCATTCGGTCTGTAGCGAGTGTGGGCTCTGGGTCTGTATCGAGTGTGGGATCTGGGTCTGTAGCGAGTGTGGGCGCTGGGTCTGTAGTGAGTTTGGGAGCTGGGTCTGTAGCGAGTGTGGGCTCTGGGTCTGTAGCGAGTATGGGTGCTGGGTCTGTAGTGAGTTTGGGTGCTGGGTATGTAGTGAGTGTGGGCGCTGGTTCTGTAGCGAGTATGTGTGTTGGGACTGTAGCGAGTGTGGGCGCTGGGTCTGTAGCGAGTATGTGTGTTGGGACTGTAGCGAGTGTGGGCGCTGGGTCTGTAGCGAGTGTGGGCGCTGGGTCTGTAGCGAGTGTGGGCGCTGGGGTGTAGCGAGTATGGGTGTGGGTCTAGTGAGTTTGGGCGCTGTGTCTGTAGCGAGATTGGGCGCTGGGTCTGTAGTGAGTTTGGGCGCTGGATCTGTAGTGAGTGTGGGTGCTGGGTTTGTCGCGATTGTGGGCGCTGGGTCTGCGGCTAGTTTGGGCGCTGGATCTGTAGCTAGTGTGAGCGCTTTATCTGTAGTGCGTGTGGGCGCTGGGTCTGTAGCAAGTGTGGGCGCTGTGTCTGCAGTGAGTGTGGGCGTTGGGTCTGCAGTGAGTGTGGGCATTGGGTCTGTAGTGAGTGTGGATGCTGGGTCTGTAGTGAGTGTGGGCGCTGGGACTGCAGCGAGTGTGGGCGCTGGGACTGTAGCGAGTGTGGGCGCTGGGTCTGTAGTGAGTGTGGGCTCTGGGTCTGTATCGAGTGTGGGCGCTGGGTCTGTAGTGAGTGTGGACTCTGGGTCTGTAGCGAGTGTGGGCGCTGGGTCTGTAGCGAGTGTGGGCGCTGCGTCTGTAGTGAGTGTGGGCGCAGGGTCTGTAGTGAGTTTGGGGGCTGTGTCTGTAGTGAGTGTGGGTGCTGAGTGTGTAGCGAGTGTGGGCTCTGTGTCTGTATCGAGTGTGGGCATTTGGTCTGTAGCGAGTTTAGGCGCTGGGTCTGTAGCGATTGTGGATGCTGGGTCTGTAGCGAGTCTGGTCACTGGGTCTGTTGCGAGCTTGTGAACTGGGTCTGTAGTGAGTGTGGGCATTCGGTCTGCAGCGAGTGTGGGCTCTGGGTCTGTATCGAGTGTGGGATCTGGGTCTGTAGCGAGTGTGGGCGCTGGGTCTGTAGTGAGTGTGGGCTCTGTGTCTGTAGCGAGTGTGGTTACTAGGTCTGAAGCGAGTGTGGTCACTGGGTCTGTAGCGAGTGTAGGCACTTTGTCTGTAGCGAGTGTGGTCACTAGGTCTGAAGTGAGTGTGAGCACTGGCTCTGTAGTGAGTGTGGGCACTGGGTCTGTAGTGATTGTGGGCTCTGGGACTGTAGCAAGTGGGGGCGCTTGGTCTGTAGCGAGTGTGGGCGCTGGGTCTGTAGCGAGACTAGGCGCTGGGTCAGTAGCGAGTGTGGGCGCTGTGTCTGCGGCGAGTTTGGGCGCTGGATCTGTAGTGAGTGTGGGTGCTGGGTTTGTCGCGATTGTGGGCGCTGGGTCTGCGGCTAGTTTGGGCGCTGGATCTGTAGTGCATGTGGGCGCTGGGTCTGTAGTGAGTGTGGGCGCTAGGTCGGTATTGCGTTTGGGCGCTGGGTCTGTAGCAAGTGTGGGCGCTGTGTCTGCAGTGAGTGTGGGCGTTGGGTCTGCAGTGAGTGTGGGCATTGGGTCTGTAGTGAGTGTGGGTGCTGGGTCTGTAGTGAGTGTGGGCGCTGGGACAGTAGCGAGTGTGGGCGCTGGGACTGTAGCGAGTGTGGGCGCTGGGTCTGTAGTGAGTGTGGGCTCTGGGTCTGTAGCGAGTGTGGGCGCTGGGTCTGTAGCGAGTGTGGGCGCTGCGTCTGTAGTGAGTGTGGGCGCAGGGTCTGTAGTGAGTATGGGCGCAGGGTCTGTAGTGAGTTTGGGGGCTGTGTCTGTAGTGAGTGTGGGTGCTGAGTCTGTAGCGAGTGTGGGCTCTGTGTCTGTATCGAGTGTGGGCATTTGGTCTGTAGCGAGTTTAGGCGCTGGGTCTGTAGCGATTGTGGATGCTGGGTCTGTAGCGAGTCTGGTCACTGGGTCTGTTGCGAGCTTGTGAACTGGGTCTGTAGCGAGTGTGGGCATTCGGTCTGTAGCGAGTGTGGGCTCTGGGTCTGTATCGAGTGTGGGATCTGGGTCTGTAGCGAGTGTGGGCGCTGGGTCTGTAGTGAGTTTGGGAGCTGGGTCTGTAGCGAGTGTGGGCTCTGGGTCTGTAGCGAGTATGTGTGTTGGGACTGTAGCGAGTGTGGGCGCTGGGTCTGTAGCGAGTATGTGTGTTGGGGCTGTAGCGAGTGTGGGCGCTGGGTCTGTAGCGAGTGTGGGTGCTGGGTCTGTAGCGAGTGTGGGCGCTGGGCTGTAGCGAGTATGGGTGTGGGTCTAGTGAGTTTGGGCGCTGTGTCTGTAGCGAGATTGGGCGCTGGGTCTGTAGTGAGTTTGGGCGCTGGATGTGTAGTGAGTGTGGGTGCTGGGTTTGTCGCGAATGTGGGCGCTGGGTCTGCGGCTAGTTTGGGCGCTGGATCTGTAGCGAGTGTGAGCGCTGGATCTGTAGTGCGTGTGGGCGCTGGGTCTGTAGTGAGTGTGGGCGCTAAGTTGGTATTGCGTTTGGGCGCTGGGTCTGTAGCAAGTGTGGGCGCTGTGTCTGCAGTGAGTGTGGGCGTTGGGTCTGCAGTGAGTGTGGGCATTGGGTCTGTAGTGAGTGTGGGTGCTGGGTCTGTAGTGAGTGTGGGCGCTGGGACAGTAGCGAGTGTGGGCGCTGGGACTGTAGCGAGTGTGGGCGCTGGGTCTGTAGTGAGTGTGGGCTCTGGGTCTGTAGCGAGTGTGGGCGCTGGGTCTGTAGTGAGTGTGGACTCTGGGTCTGTAGCGAGTGTGGGCGCTGGGTCTGTAGCGAGTGTGGGCGCTGCGTCTGTAGTGAGTGTGGGCGCAGGGTCTGTAGTGAGTATGGGCGCAGGGTCTGTAGTGAGTTTGGGTGCTGTGTCTGTAGTGAGTGTAGGTGCTGAGTCTGTAGCGAGTGTGGGCTCTGTGTCTGTATCGAGTGTGGGCATTTGGTCTGTAGCGAGTTTAGGCGCTGGGTCTGTAGCGATTGTGGATGCTGGGTCTGTAGCGAGTCTGGTCACTGGGTCTGTTGCGAGCTTCTGAACTGGGTCTGTAGCGAGTGTGGGCATTCGGTCTGTAGCGAGTGTGGGCTCTGGTTCTGTATCGAGTGTGGGATCTGGGTCTGTAGCGAGTGTGGGCGCTGGGTCTGTAGTGATTTTGGGAGCTGGGTCTGTAGCGAGTGTGGGTGCTGGGTCTGTAGTGAGTTTGGGTGCTGGGTATGTAGTGAGTGTGGGCGCTGGTTCTGTAGCGAGTATGTGTGTTGGGACTGTAGCGAGTGTGGGCGCTGGGTCTGTAGCGAGTATGAGTGTTGGGGCTGTAGCGAGTGTGGGCGCTGGGTCTGTAGCGAGTGTGGGTGCTGGGTCTGTAGCGAGTGTGGGCGCTGGGCTGTAGCGAGTATGGGTGTGGGTCTAGTGAGTTTGGGCGCTGTGTCTGTAGCGAGATTGGGCGCTGGGTCTGTAGTGAGTTTGTGCGCTGGGTCTGTAGTGAGTGTGGGCGCTGGTTCTGTAGCGAGTATGGGTGCTGTGTCTGTAGCGAGTGTGGGCGCTGGGTCTGTAGTGATTTCGTGCGCTGGGTCTGTAATGATTGTGGGCGCTGGGTCTGTAGCGTGTATGGGTGCTGGGACTGTAGCGAGTGTGGTCACTGGGTCTGTAGCGAGTGTGAGCGCTGGGTCTGTAGCGAGTCTGGGCGCTGAGTCTGCAGTGAGTTTGGGCGCTGTGTCTGTAGCGAGTGTGGGCGCTGGGTCTGTAGTGATTGTGGGCATTTGGTCGGTAGTGAGTGTGGGTGCTGGGTCTGTAGCGAGTGTGGGCTCTGTGTCTGTATCGAGTGTGGGCATTTGGTCTGTAGCGAGTGTGGGCGCTGGGTCTGTAGCAAGTGTGGATGCTGGTTCTGTATCGAGTTTGGGCATTTGGTCTGTAGCGAGTTTAGGCGCTGGGTCTGTAGCGATTGTGGATGCTGGGTCTGTAGTGATTGTGGGCGCTGGGTCTGTTGCGAGTGTGGGCACTGTGTCTGTAGCGAGTCTGGTCACTGGGTCTGTTGCGAACTTGTGAACTGGGACTGTAGCGAGTGTGGGCATTCGGTCTGTAGCGAGTGTGGGCTCTGGGTCTGTATCGAGTGTGGGCTCTGGGTCTGTAGCCAGTGTGGGCGCTGGGTCTGTAGTGAGTGTGGGCGCTGGGTCTGTAGTGAGTGTGGGCGCTGGGTCTGTAGTGAGTGTGGGTGCTGTGTCTGTAGCGAGTGTGGGCGCTGGGTCTGTAGCGAGTATGGGTGCTGGGTCTGTAGTGAGTTTGGGCGCTGGGTCTGTAGAGAGTGTGGGCGCTGGGTCTGTAGCGAGTCTGGGCGCTGGGTCTGTAGTGAGTTTGGGCGCTGTGTCTGTAGCGAGTGTGGGCGCTGGGTCTGTAGCGAGTCTGGGCGCTGGGTCTGTAGTGAGTTTGGGCGCTGTGTCTGTAGCGAGTGTGGGCGCTGGGTCTGTAGCGAGTGTGGGCCCTGAGTCTGTAGTGAGTGTGGGCTCAGGGTCTGTAGTGAGTGTGGGCATTTGGTCTGTAGTGAGTGTGGGCTCTGGGTCTGTAGTGAGTGTTGTCATTTGGTCTGTAGTGAGTGTGGGTGCTGGGTTTGTAGCGAGTGTGGGATCTGTGTCTGTATCGAGTGTGGGCATTTGGTCTGTAGCGAGTGTGGGCGCTGGGTCTGTAGCGAGTGTGGATGCTGGGTCTGTATCGAGTGTGGGCATTTGTTCTGTAGCGAGTTTGGGCGCTGGGTCTGTAGCGATTGTGGATGCTGGGTCTGTAGTGATTGTGGGCGCTGGGTCTGTAGAGAGTGTGGGCTCTGGGTCTGCAGCGAGTGTGGGTGCTGGGTCTGTAGTGAGTGTGGGCGCTGGGTCTATAGCTTTTGTGGGCTCTGGGACTGTAGCAAGTGGGGGCGCTTGGTCTGTAGCGAGTGTGGGCTCTGGGTCTGCAGCGAGTGTGGGTGCTGGGTCTGTAGTGAGTGTGGGCGCTGGGTCTATAGCTTTTGTGGGCTCTGGGACTGTAGCAAGTGGGGGCGCTTGGTCTGTAGGGAGTGTGGGCGCTGGGTCTTCAGTGAGTGTGGGCACATTGGCGCTGCAGTGAGTGTGGGCACTGGGTCTGCATTGTGTGGGCATGGGTCTGTAGCGAGTGTGGACTCGGGTCTGTAAAGAGTGTGGGCGCTGGTTCTATAGTGAGTGTAGGCTCTGGGTCTGTAGCGAGTGTGGGCTCTGCGTCAGTAGCGAGTGTGTGTGCTGGGTCTGTAGTGTGTGTGGGCGCTGGGACTGCAGTGAGTGTCGGCGCTGGGTCTGTAGTGAGTGTGGGCTCTGGGTCTGTAGTGAGTGTGGGCTCTGGGTCTGTTTTGAGTGTGGGCTCTGGGTCTGTAGTGAGTGTGGGCTCTGGGTCTGTAGTGAGTGTGGGCTCTGGGTCTGAAGTGAGTGTGGGCTCTGGCTCTGTAGTGAGTGTGGGTTTTGGGTCTGTCGCGATAGTGGGCGCTGGTTCTGTATTTAGTGTCGGCTCTGGGTCTATAGTGATTGTGGGCGCTGGGTCTGTAGTGAGTGTGGGCGCTGGGTCTGTAGCGAATGTGGGCGCTGGATCTGTAGTGTGTGTGGGCGCTGGGTCTGCAGTGAGAGTGGGCGCTGGCTCTGTAGTGAGTGTGGGTGCTGTGTCTGTAGTGAGTGTGGGCGCTGGGTCTGTAGTGAGTGTGGGTGCTGGGTATGTAGCCAGTGTGGGCGCTGGGTGTGTAAAGAGTGTGGGCGCTGGGTCTGTAGCGAGGGTGGGTGCTGGGTCTGTAGCGAATGTGGGCTCAGGTCTGTAAAGAGTGTGGGTGCTGGTTCTATAGTGAGTATAGGCTCTGGGTCTGTATCGATTGTGGGCTCTGCATCTGTAGCGAGTGTGGGTGCTGGGTCTGTAGTGATTGTGGGCACTGGGTCTGTTGCGAAAGTGGGCGCTGGATCTGTAGTGAGTCTGGGCGCAGGGTCTGTAGTCTGTGTGGGCGCTGGGTCTGCAGTGAGTGTGGGCGCTGGCTCTGTAGTGAGTGTGGGTGCTGTGTCTGTAGTGAGTGTGGGCGGTGGCTCTGTAGTGTGTGTGTGTGCTGGGTATGTGTTGAGTGTGGGCACTGTGTCTATAGCGAGTGTGGGCGCTGGGTCTGTAGCAAGTGTGGGCTCTGGCTCTGTAGCGAGTGTGGTCACTGGGTCTGTAGCGAGTGTGAGCGCTGGGTCTGTAGCGAGTCTGGGCGCTGAGTCTGCAGTGAGTTTGGGCGCTGTGTCTGTAGCGAGTGTGGGCGCTGGGTCTGTAGTGATTGTGGGCATTTGGTCGGTAGTGAGTGTGGGTGCTGGGTCTGTAGCGAGTGTGGGCTCTGTGTCTGTATCGAGTGTGGGCATTTGGTCTGTAGCGAGTTTAGGCTCTGTGTCTGTAGCGATTGTGGATGCTGGGTCCGTAGTGATTGTGGGCGCTGGGTCTGTTGTGAGTGTGCGCACTGTATCTGTAGCGAGTCTGGTCACTGGGTCTGTTGCGAACTTGTGAACTGGGACTGTAGCGAGTGTGGGCATTCGGTCTGTAGCGAGTGTGGGCTCTGGGTCTGTATCGAGTGTGGGCTCTGGGTCTGTAGCCAGTGTGGGCGCTGGGTCTGTAGTGAGTGTGGGCGCTGGGTCTGTAGTGAGTGTGGGCGCTGGGTCTGTAGTGAGTGTGGGTGCTGTGTCTGTAGCGAGTGTGGGCGCTGGGTCTGTAGCGAGTATGGGTGCTGGGTCTGTAGTGAGTTTGGGCGCTGGGTCTGTAGTGACTGTGGGCGCTGGGTCTGTAGCGAGTTTTGGCGCTGGGTCTGTAGTGAGTGTGGGCGCTGTGTCTGTAGCGAGTGTGGGCGCTGGGTCTGTCGCGTGTCTGGGCGCTGGGTCTGTAGTGAGTTTGGGCGCTGTGTCTGTAGCGAGTGTGGGCGCTGGGTCTGTAGCGAGTGTGGGCCCTGAGTCTGTAGTGAGTGTGGGCTCAGGGTCTGTAGTGAGTGTGGGCATTTGGTCTGTAGTGAGTGTGGGCTCTGGGTCTGTAGTGAGTGTTGTCATTTGGTCTGTAGTGAGTGTGGGTGCTGGGTTTGTAGCGAGTGTGGGATCTGTGTCTGTATCGAGTGTGGGCATTTGGTCTGTAGCGAGTGTGGGCGCTGGGTCTGTAGCGAGTGTGGATGCTGGGTCTGTATCGAGTGTGGGCATTTGTTCTGTAGCGAGTATGGGCGCTGGGTCTGTAGCGATTGTGGATGCTGGGTCTGTAGTGATTGTGGGTGCTGGGTCTGAAGTGAGTGTGGGCGCTGGGTCTATAGCTTTTGTGGGCTCTGGGACTGTAGCAAGTGGGGGCACTTGGTCTGTAGCCAGTGTGGGCGCTGGGTCTGTAGCGAGAGTGGGCGCTGGATCTGTAGCGAGTGTGGGCGCTGGGTCTGTCGCGATTGTGGTCGCTCTGTTTGTAGTGAATGTGGGCTCTGGGTCTGTAGTGAGTGTGGGCTCTGGGTCTGTTTTGAGTGTGGGCTCTGGGTCTGTTTTGAGTGTGGGCTCTGGGTCTGTAGTGAGTGTGGGCTCTGGGTCTGTTTTGAGTGTGGGCGCTGGGTCTGTAGTAAGTTTGGGAGGTGGGTCTGTAGCGAGTGTGGGCGCTGGGTATGTAGCGAGTATGGGCGCTGGGTCTGTAGTGAATTTGGACACTGGGTCTGTAGTGAGTGTTGGCCTCTGGGTCTGTAGCGAGTGTGGGCGCTGGGTCTGTAGCGAGTGTGGATGCTGGGTCTGTAGCGAGTGTGGGCTCTGGGTCTGTAGTGAGTTTGGGGGCTGGGTCTGTAGAGAGTGTGGGCTCTGGGTCTGTATCAAGTGTGGGCATTTGGTCTGTAGCGAGTGTGGGTGCTGGGTCTGTAGCGAGTGTGGATGCTGGGTCTGTATCGAGTGTGGGCATTTGGTCTGTAGCGAGTTTGGGCGCTGGGTCTGTACCGAGTGTGGGCGCTGGGTCTGTAGTGAGTGTGGGCGATGGGTCTGTAGTGAGTGTGGGCGATGGGTCTGTAGGGAGTGTGGGCGCTGGGTCTGTAGTGAGTGTGGGCGCTGGGTCTGTAGTAAGTTTGGGAGGTGGGTCTGTAGCGAGTGTGGGCGCTGGGTATGTAGCGAGTATGGGCGCTGGGTCTGTAGTGAATTTGGACACTGGGTCTGTAGTGAGTGTTGGCATTTGGTCTGGAGTGAGTGTGGGTGCAGGGTCTGTAGCGAGTGTGGGCGCTGGGTCTGTAGTGAGTGTTGGCATTTGGTCTGGAGTGAGTGTGGGTGCTGGGTCTATAGTGAGTGTGGGCGCTGGGTCTGTAGTGTGTTTGGGCGCTGGGTCTGTAGTTAGTGTGGGCGCTGGGTCTGTAGTGAGTGTGGGCTCTGGGTCTGTAGTGAGTGTGGGCTCTGGGCCTGTAGCGAGTGCGGGCGCTGGGTTTGTAGTGAATTTGGGCGCCGGGTCTGTCGTGAGTGTGGGCGCTGGTTCTGTAGCGAGTGTGTGTGCTGGGTCTCTAGCGATTGTGGGCGCTGGGTCTGTAGTGAGTGTGGGCGCTGGGTCTGTAGTGAGTTTGGGCGCTGGGTCTGTAGTGAGTGTGGGTTCTGGGTCTGTAGCGAGTATGGGTGCTGGGACTGTAGCGAGTGTGGGCGCTGGTTCTGTAGTGACCGTGGGTTCTGGGTCTGTAGCGAGTGTGGGCGCTGGGTCTGTAGTGAGTTTGGGCACTGGGTCTGTAGCGAGTGTGGGCTCTGAGTTTGTAGTGAGTGTGGGCGCTGGGTCTGTAGTCAGTGTGGGCATTTTGTCTGTAGTGAGTGTGGGCTCTGGGCCTGTAGCGAGCGTGTGCTCTGGGTCTGTATCGAGTGTGGGCATTTGGTCTGTAGCGAGTGTGGATGCTCGGTCTGAATTGAGTTTGGGCATTTGGTCTGTAGTGAGTGTGGGCGCTGGGTCTGTAGCGAGTATGGGTGCTGAGTCTGTAGTGAGTCTGGGCGCTGGGTCTGTAGAGAGTGTGGGCGCTGGGTCTGTAGCGAATGTGGGCATTTGGTCTGTAGCGAGTGATGGCTCTCGGTCTGTAGCGAGTGTGGGCTCTGGGTCTGTAGCGAGTTTGGGCTCTGGGTCTGTATCGAGTGTGGGCATTTGGTCTGTAGCGAGTGTGGGTGCTGGGTCTGTAGCGATTGTGGATGCTGGGTCTGTAACGAGTGTGGGCGTTTGGTCTGTAGCGAGTGTTGGCTCTCGGTCTGTAGCGATTGTGGGCTCTGGGTCTGTAGCGAGTGTGGGCTCTGGGACTGTAGCGAGTGTGGACTCTGGATCTGTAGTGAGTGTGGGCGCAGGTTCTGTAGGGAGTGTTGGCTCTGGCTCTGTAGTGAGTGTGGGTGCTGGGTATGTGTTGAGTGTGGGCGCTGTGACTGTAGCGAGTGTGGACTCTGGATCTGTAGCGAGCGTGGACGCTGTGCCTGTAGTGAATGTGGGCTCTGGGTCAGCAGTGTGTGTGGGCGCTGGGACTGTAGCGAGTGTGGGCGCTGGGTCTGTAGCAAGTGTGGGATCTGGGTCTGCAGTGTGCATTGGGCGCTGGGTCTGTAGCGTGTGTGGGCGCTGGGATTGTAGTGAGTGTGGGAGCTGGTTCTGTTGGGAGTGTGGGCGCTGGGTCAATGGCGAGTGTGGGCTCTGGGGCTGTAGTGAGTTTGGGCGCAGCTCTGCAGTGAGTGTGGGCGCTGGGTCTGTAGCGAGATTGGTCACTGGTTCTGTAGCAAGTGTGGGCACTGGGTCTGTAGTGAGTGTGGTCACTGGGTCTGTTGCGAGCGTGTGAACTGGGTCTGTAGCGAGTGTGGGCGCTGTGTCTGTAGTGAGAGCGGGCGCTGGTTCTGTAGCGTGTGTGGGCGCTGGGTCTGGAGTGAGTGTGTCTCTGGTTATGTAGTGAGTGTGTGCTCTGGGTATGTAGTGAGTGTAGGCTCGGTGTGTCTAGCGTGTTTGGGCGCTCCGTTTGTAGTGTATGTGGGTGCTGGGTCTGTAGCGAGTTTGGGGGCTGAATCTGTAGTGATTGTGGGCGCTGGGTCTGTAGTTTGTGTGAGCTCTGTGTATGTAGGCAGTGTGGGCGCTGAGTCTTTAGTGTGTGTGGGCGCTGGGTCTGTAGTGAGTGTGGGCGCTGGTTCTGTAGGGTGTGTTGGCTCTGGGTCTATAGTGATTGTGGGAGCTGGGTCTGTAGCGAGTGTAGGCGCTGGGTCTGTAGCAAGTGTGGGCGCTGGTTCTGTAGCAAGTGTGGGCGCTGGATATGTATGAAATGTTGGCGCTGTGTCTGTAGTGAGTGTGGGAGCTGGTTCTGTTGGGAGTTGGGCGCTGGGTCAATAGCGAGTGTGGGCTCTGGGGCTGTAGTGAGTTTGGGCGCATCTCTGCAGTGAGTGTGGGCGCTGGGTCTGTAGCGAGAGTGGGCGCTGGGTCTGTAGTGAGTGTGGTCACTGGGTCTGTTGCGAGCGTGTGAACTGGGTCTGTAGCGAGTGTGGGTGCTGTGTCTGTAGTGAGTGTGGCCGCTGGGTCTGTAGTGAGTGTGGGCGATGGGTCTTTAGCTAATGTGGGGGCTGGGTCTGTACCGAGTGTGGGCGCTGGGTCTGTAGTGAGTTTGGGCGCTGGGTCTGTAGCGAGTGTGGGCGCTGGGTCTGTAGTGAGTCTGGGCATTGGGTCTGTAGTGCGTTTGGGCGCTGGGTCTGTAGTGAGTGTGGGCGCTGGGTCTGTAGCGAGTATGGGCGCTGGGTCTGTAGTGAATTAGGGTGCTGAGTCTGTAGTGAGTTTGGGCGCTGGGTCTGTAGTGAGTGTGGGCGCTGGCTCTGTAGCGAGTATGGGCGCTGGGTCTGTAGTGAATTAGGGCGCTGGGTCTGTAGTGAGTGTGGGCGCTGGGTCTGTAGTGAGTGTGGGCGCTGGGTCTGTAGTGAGTTTGGGCGCTGGGTCTGTAGCGAGTGTGGGCGCTGGGTCTGTAGCGAGTGTGGGCGCTGGGTCTGTAGTGAATTAGGGCGCTGGGTCTGTAGCGAGTGCAGGCGCTGGGTCTGTAGTGAGTGTGGGCGCTGGGTCTGTAGCGAGTGTGGGCGCTGAGTTTGTAGTGAGTGTGGGCGCTGGGTCTGTAGTCAGTTTGGGCATTTTGTCTGTAGTGAGTGTGGGCTCTCGGTCTGTATCGAGTGTGGGCTCTGGGTCTGTAGCGAGTGTGGGTGCTGGTTCTGTAGGGAGTGTTGGCTCTGTGTCAATAGTGATTGTGGGAGCTGGGTCTGTACTCAGTGTGGGCGCTGGGTCTGTAGCAAGTGTGGGCGCTGGGTCTGTAGTGAGTGTGGTCACTGGGTCTGTAGTCAGTGTGGGCGCTGGGTCTGTCGCAAGTGTGGGCGCTGGGGCTGTAGGAACTGTGGGCGCTGGGTCTGTAGTGAGTGTGGGCTCTGGGTATGTATGAAATGTGGGCGCTGGGTCTGTAGTGAATGTGTGTGCTGTGTCTGTAGCGAGTGTGGGCACTGGGTCTGTAGATGTGTGGTCGCTGGGTCTGTAGCGGGAGTAGGTGCTGGGTCTGTACAGAGTGTGTGCGCTGGGTCTGTAGTGAGTGTGGGCGATGGGTCTGTAGTGAGTGTGGGCGCTGGATATGTATGAAATGTGGGCGCGGGTTCTGTAGTGAGTTTGGGAATGGGTTTGTAGTGAGTTTGGGCGCTGGGTCTGTAGTCAGCGTGGGCATTTGGTCTGTAGTGAGTGTGGGCTCTGGGTCTGTAGTGAGTGTGGGCTCTGGGACTGTAGCAAGTGTGGGCTCTGGGTCTGTAGCGAGTGTGGGCGCTGGGTCTGTAGCGAGTGTGGATGCTGGGTCTGTAGCGAGTGTGGGCTCTGGGTCTGTAGCGAGTATGGGTGCTGGGTCTGTAGTGAGTGTGGGCTCTGGGTCTGTAGCGAGTGTGGGCATGTGTCTGCAGTGAGTGTGGGCGCTGGGTCTGTAGTGAGTGTGGATGCTGGGTCTGTAGCGAGTGTGGGCGCTGGGTCTGTAGTGAGTTTGGGTGCTGGGTCTGTAGCGAGTGTGGGCGCTGGGTCTGTAGCGAATATGGGTGCTGAGTCTGTAGTGAGTTTGGGCGCTGGGTCTGTAGTGAGTGTGGGCGCAGGGTCTGTAGCGAGTATGGGCGCTGAGTCTGTAGTCAGTGTAGGTTCTGGGTCTGTAGTGAGTTTGGTCGCTGGGTCTGTAGTGAGTGTAGCCCTGGTTCTGTAGCGAGTGGGGTGCTGGGTCTGTAGCGATTGTGGGACTGGGTTTGTAATGAGTTTGGGCGCTGGGTCTGTAGTGAGTGTGGGCGCTGGTTCTGTAGCGAGTGTGTGCGCTCGGTCTGTAGTGAGTTTGGGCGCTGGGGCTGTAGCGAGTGTGGGCGCTGGGGCTGTAGCGAGTATGGGTGCTGGGTCTGTAGTGAGTTTGGACGCTAGGTCTGTAGTGAGTATGGGTGCTGGGTCTGTAGCGAGTGTGAGCTTTGGGTCTGTAGTGATTGTGGCTGCTGGGTCTGTAGTGATTGTGGGCGCTGGGTCTGAAGCGAGTATGGGTGCTGGGTCTGCAGTGTGTTTGGGCGCTGGGTCTGTAGCGAGTGTGGGCTCTGGGTCTGCAGTGATTGTGGGCACTGGGTCTGTTGTGAGTGTGGGCGCTGGGTCTGTAGCGAGTGTGGGCGCTGGGTCTGTAGCGAGTATGGGCGCTGGTTCTGTAGTGAGTTTGGGGGCTGGGTCTGTAGAGAGTGTGGGCGCTGGGTCTGTAGCGAGTATGGGCGCTGTTTCTGCATTGTGTTTGGGCGCTGGGTCTGTAGCGAGTGTGGGCTCTGGGTCTGTAGTGATTGTGGGCACTGGGTCTGTTGTGAGTGTGGGCGCTGTGTCTGTAGCGAGTGTGGGCTCTGGGTCTGTAGTGATTGTGGGCACTGGGTCTGTTGTGAGTGTGGGCGCTGGGTCTGTAGCGAGTATGGGCGCTGGTTCTATAGCGAGTTTGGGGGCTGGGTCTGTAGAGAGAGTGGGCGCTGGGTCTGTAGCGAGTGTGGGCGCTGGGTCTGTAGCGAGTGTGGGCGCTGGGTCTGTAGCGAGTATGGGCGCTGGGTCTGTAGTGAATTAGGGCGCTGGGTCTGTAGCGAGTGCAGGCGCTGGGTCTGTAGTGAGGGTGGGCACTGGGTCTGTAGGGAGTGTTGGCTCTGTGTCAATAGTGATTGTGGGAGCTGGGTCTGTACTCAGTGTGGGCGCTGGGTCTGTAGCAAGTGTGGGCGCTGGGTCTGTAGTGAGTGTGGTCACTGGGTCTGTAGTCAGTGTGGGCGCTGGGTCTGTCGCAAGTGTGGGCGCTGGGGCTGTAGGAACTGTGGGCGCTGGGTCTTTAGTGAGTGTGGGCTCTGGGTATGTATGAAATGTGGGCGCTGGGTCTGTAGTGAATGTGTGTGCTGTGTCTGTAGCGAGTGTGGGCACTGGGTCTGTAGATGTGTGGTCGCTGGGTCTGTAGCGGGAGTAGGTGCTGGGTCTGTACAGAGTGTGTGCGCTGGGTCTGTAGTGAGTGTGGGCGATGGGTCTGTAGTGAGTGTGGGCGCTGGATATGTATGAAATGTGGGCGCGGGGTCTGTAGTGAGTTTGGGACTGGGTTTGTAGTGAGTTTGGGCGCTGGGTCTGTAGTCAGCGTGGGCATTTTGTCTGTAGTGAGTGTGGGCTCTGGGTCTGTAGTGAGTGTGGGCTCTGGGACTGTAGCGAGTGTGGGCTCTGGGTCTGTAGCGAGTGTGGGCGCTGGGTCTGTAGCGAGTGTGGATGCTGGGTCTGTAGCGAGTGTGGGCTCTGGGTCTGTAGCGAGTATGGGTGCTGGGTCTGTAGTGAGTGTGGGCTCTGGGTCTGTAGCGAGTGTGGGCATGTGTCTGCAGTGAGTGTGGGCGCTGGGTCTGTAGTGAGTATGGATGCTGGGTCTGTAGCGAGTGTGGGCGCTGGGTCTGTAGTGAGTTTGGGTGCTGGGTCTGTAGCGAGTGTGGGCGCTGGGTCTGTAGCGAATATGGGTGCTGAGTCTGTAGTGAGTTTGGGCGCTGGGTCTGTAGTGAGTGTGGGCGCAGGGTCTGTAGCGAGTATGGGCGCTGAGTCTGTAGTCAGTGTGGGTTCTGGGTCTGTAGTGAGTTTGGGCGCTGGGTCTGTAGTGAGTGTGGGCGCTGGTTCTGTAGCGAGTGGGGTGCTGGGTCTGTAGCGATTGTGGGACTGGGTTTGTAATGAGTTTGGGCGCTGGGTCTGTAGTGAGTGTGGGCGCTGGTTCTGTAGCGAGTGTGTGCGCTCGGTCTGTAGTGAGTTTGGGCGCTGGGGCTGTAGCGAGTGTGGGCGCTGGGGCTGTAGCGAGTATGGGTGCTGGGTCTGTAGTGAGTTTGGACGCTAGGTCTGTAGTGATTGTGGCTGCTGGGTCTGTAGTGATTGTGGGCGCTGGGTCTGAAGCGAGTATGGGTGCTGGGTCTGCAGTGTGTTTGGGCGCTGGGTCTGTAGCGAGTGTGGGCTCTGGGTCTGTAGTGATTGTGGGCACTGGGTCTGTTGTGAGTGTGGGCGCTGGGTCTGTAGCGAGTGTGGGCGCTGGGTCTGTAGCGAGTATGGGCGCTGGTTCTGTAGTGAGTTTGGGGGCTGGGTCTGTAGAGAGTGTGGGCGCTGGGTCTGTAGCGAGTGTGGGCGCTGGGTCTGTAGCGAGTATGGGCGCTGTTTCTGCATTGTGTTTGGGCGCTGGGTCTGTAGCGAGTGTGGGCTCTGGGTCTGTAGTGATTGTGGGCACTGGGTCTGTTGTGAGTGTGGGCGCTGGTTCTGTAGTGAGTTTGGGGGCTGGGTCTGTAGAGAGTGTGGGTGCTGGGTCTGTAGCGAGTATGGGTGCGGGGACTGTAGCGAGTGTGGGCGCTTGGTCTGTAGCGAGTCTGGGCGCTGGGTCTGTAGTGAGTTTGGGTGCTGGGTCTGTAGCGAGTGTGGGCGCTGGGGCTGTAGCGACTGTGGGCGCTGAGTCTGTAGTGAGTGTGTTCGCTGGTCTGTAGTGAGTGTGGGCATTTTTTCTGTAGTGAGTGTGGGCTCTGGGTCTGTAGCGAGTGTGGGCATTTGGTCTGTATCGAGTGTGGGCTCTCGGTCTGTATAGAGTGTGGGCTCTGGATCTGTACCGAGTGTGGGCTCTGGGTCTGTAGCGAGTGTGGGCTCTGGGTCTGTAGTGAGTGTGGACTCTGGGTCTGTAGCGAGTGTGGGCGCTGGGTCTGTAGTGAGTGTGGGCGCTGGGTCTGTAGAGAGTGTGGGCGCTGAGTCTGTAGTGAGTGTGGGCGCTGGGTCTGTAGTGAGTGTGGGCATTTAGTCTGTAGTGAGTTTGGGCTCTGGGTCTGTAGCGAGTGTGGGTGCTGGGTCTGTAGAGAGTGTGGGTGCTGGGTCTGTAGAGAGTGTGGGCTCTGGGTCTGTAGAGAGTGTGGGTGCTGGGTCTGTAGCGTTTTTGGGGGCTGGTTCTGTAGTGAGTGTGGCCGCTGGGTCTGTCGTGAGTGTGGGCGCTGGGTCTGTAGTGAGTGTGGGTGCTGGGTCTGTAGAGAGTGTGGGCGCTGGCTCTGCAGTGAGTTTGGGTGCTGGGTCTGTAGCGAGTGTGGGTGCTGGGTCTGTAGCGAGTATGGGTGCTGGTTCTGTAGTGAGTTTGGGGGCTGAGTCTGTAGAGAGTGTGGGCGCTGGGTCTGTAGCGAGTATGGGTGCGGGGACTGTAGCGAGTGTGGGCGCTGGGTCTATAGTGAGTGTGGGTCCTGGGTCTGTAGCGAGTGTGGGCGCTGGATCTGTAGCGAGTCTGGGCGCTGGGTCTGTAGTGAGTGTGGGCGCTGGGTCTGTAGTGAGTGTGGGCGCTGGGTCTGTAGTGAGTTTGGGTGCTGGGTCTGTAGCGACTGTGGGCGCTGAGTCTGTAGTGAGTGTGGTCGCTGGTCTGTAGTGAGTGTGGGCATTTTTTCTGTAGTGAGTATGGGCTCTGGGTCTGTAGCGAGTGTGGGCATTTGGTCTGTATCGAGTGTGGGCTCTCGGTCTGTATAGAGTGTGGGCTCTGGGTCTGTAGCGAGTGTGGGCGCTGGGTCTGTAGTGAGTGTGGGCTCTGGGTCTGTAGCGAGTGTGGGCTCTGGGTCTGTAGTGAGTGTGGGAGCTGGGTCTGTAGTAAGTGTGGGTGCTGGTTCTGTAGCAAGTGTGGGCGCTGGTTCTGTAGGAACTGTGGGCTGTGGGTCTGTAGTGATTGTGGGCTCTGGGTATGTAGCGAGTGTGGGCACTGGGTCTGTAGATTTGTGGGCACTGGGTCTGTAGCGAGAGTAGGTGCTGGGTCTGTATTGAGTGTGGGTGCTGGGACTGTAGCGAGTGTGGGCGCTGGGTCTGTAGTGAGTGTGGGTTCTGGGTCTGTAGCGAGTGTGGGCGCTGGGTCTGTAGCGAGTGTGGGCGCTGAGTCTGTAGTGAGTGTGGTCGCTGGTCTGTAGTGAGTGTCTGCATTTTTTCTGTAGTGAGTGTGGGCTCTGGGTCTGTAGCGAGTGTGGGCATTTGGTCTGTATCGAGTGTGGGCTCTCGGTCTGTACAGAGTGTGGGCTCTGGGTCTGTACCGA
This sequence comes from Carcharodon carcharias, assembly GCF_017639515.1. NCBI lineage: Eukaryota > Metazoa > Chordata > Chondrichthyes > Lamniformes > Lamnidae > Carcharodon > Carcharodon carcharias. The sequence goes on along the minus strand of NC_054474.1, from coordinate 167,377,353 downwards.
GTGTGGGCTCTGGGTCTGTAGCGAGTGTGGGCACTGGTTCTGTAGTGAGTGTGGGCGCTGGTTCTGTAGCAAGTGTGGGCGCTGGGTCTGTAGGAACTGTGGGCTGTGGGTCTGTAGTGAGTGTGGGTGCTGTGTCTGTAGCGAGTGTGGGCACTGGGTCTGCAGATGTGTGGGCACTGGGTCTGTAGCGAGAGTAGGTGCTGGGTCTGTACTGAGTGTTGGCGCTGGGTCTGTAGCGAGTCTGGGCTCTTGGAATGTAGTGAATTTGGGCGCTGGGTCTGTATTGAGTGTGGGCGCTGGGTCTGTAGCGAGTGTGGGCATTTGGTCTGTAGTGAGTTTGGGCACTGGGTCTGTAGCGATTGTGGGCGCTGGGTCTGCAGTGAGTGTGGGTTCTGGGTCTGTAGCGAGTGTAGGCGCTGTGTCTGTAGCGAGTGTGGGCGCTGAGTCTGTAGTGAGTGTGGGCTCTGGGTCTGTAGCGAGTGTGGAAGCTGGGTCTGTATCGAGTGTGGGCATTTAGTCTGTAGCGAGTTTGGGCGCTGGGTCTGTAGCGATTGTGGATGCTGGGTCTGTAGCGAGTGTGGGCATTTGGTCTGTAGCGAGTGTGGGCTCTGGGTCTGTATCGTGTGTGGGCTCTGGGTCTGTAGTGAGTGTGGGCTCTGGGTCTGTAGCGAGTGTGGGCTCTGGGTCTGTAGTGATTGTGGGCTCTGGGTCTGTAGTGAGTGTGGGCTCTGGGTCTGTAGCGATTGTGGGCTCTGGGTCTGTTGTGAGTTTGGGTGCTGGGTCTGTAGTGAGTTTGGGCGCTGGGTCTGAACAGAGTGTGGGCGCTGGGTCTGCAGTGAGTTTGGGTGCTGGTCTGTAGTGAGTTTTGGTGCTGGGTCTGTAGTGAGTTTGAGCGCTGGGTCTGTAGACAGTATGGGTGCTGGGACTGTAGCGAGTGTGGGCGCTGGGTCTGTAGCGAGTGTGGGCACTGGTTCTGTAGCGAGTGTGGGAGCTGGTTCTGTAGCGAGTGTGGGCGCTGAGTCTGTAGTGAGTGTGGGCACTGGGTCTGTAGTGAGTGTTGGCATTTGGTCTGGAGTGAGTGTGGGTGCTGTGTCTGTAGCGAGTGTGGGCTCTGTATCTGTATCGAGTGTGGGCATTTGGTCTGTAGCGAGTGTGGGCTCTCGATGTGTATCGAGTGTGGGCTCTGGGTCTGAAGCGAGTGTGGGCTCTGGGTCTGTAGCGATTGTGGGCGGTGGGTCTGTAGTGAGTGTAGGCATTTGGTCTGCAGTGAGTGAGGGTGCTGGGTCTGTAGCGATTGTGGGTGCTGGGTCTGTAGTGAGTGTGGGTGCTGGGTCTTTAGTGAGTGTGGGCGCTGGGTCTGTAGCGAGTATGGGTGCTGGGACTGTAGCGAGTGTGGACGCTGGGTCTGTTGTGAGTGTGGGTTCTGGGTCTGTTGCGAGTGTGGGCGCTGGGTCTGTAGCGAGTCTGGGCGCTGAGTCTGTAGCGAGTGTGGGCGATGGTTTTGTAGTGAGTGTTGGCATTTGGTCTGTAGTGAGTGTGTGTGCTGGGTCTGTAGTGAGTGTAGGCTCTTGGTCTGTATTGAGTGTGGGCACTGGGTCGGTAGTGAGTATGGGCGCGGGGTCTGTAGTGAGTGTGGGCGCTGGCTCTGTAGCGAGTATGGTCGTTGGGTCTGTAGTGATTTTGCGCGCTGAGTCTGTAGTGAGTGTGGGCTCTGGGTCTGTAGTGAGTGTGGGTGCTGGGTCTGTAGCGAATATGGGTGCTGGGTCTGTAGTGAGTTTGGGCGCTGGATCTGTAGTGAGTATGGGCGCTGTGTCTGTAGTCAGTGTGGGTTCTGGGTCTGTAGCGAGTGTGGGCGCTGGGTCTGTTGCGAGTGTGGGCGCTGGGTCTGTAGTGAGTGTTGGCATTTGTTCTGGAGTGAGTGTGTGTGCTGGGTCTGTAGCGAGTGTGGGCTCTGTGTCTGTATCGAGTGTGGGCATTTGGTCTGTAGCGAGTGTGGGTGCTGGGTCTGTAGCGAGTGTGGATGCTGGGTCTGTAGCGAGTGTGGGCATTTGGTCTGTAGCGAGTGTGGGCTCTGGGTCTGTAGTGAGTGTGGGCTTTGTGTCTGTAGCGAGTGTGGGCGCTGGGTCTGTAGTGAATTTGGGCGCTGGGTCTGTAGTGAGTGTGGGTGCTGGTTCTGTAGCGAGTATGTGTGCTGGGTCTGCAGTGAGTTTGGGCGCTGGGTCTGTAGTGAGTGTGGGTGCTCGGTCTGTAGTGAGTTTGGGCGCTGGGTCTGTAGCGAGTATGTGTGCTGGGTCTGTAGCGAGTATGGGCGCTGGGTCTGTAGTGAATTTGGGCGCTGGGTCTGTAGTGAATGTGGGCGTTGGGTCTGTAGCGAGTGTGGGCGCTGGGTCTGCAGTGAGTGTGTGCTCTGGGTCTGCAGTGAGTGTGGGCGCTGGGTCTTTAGCTAATGTGGGGGCTGGGTCTGTACTGAGTGTGGGCGCTGGCTCTGTAGTGAGTTTGGGCGCTGGGTCTGTAGCGAGTGTGGGCGCTGGGTCTGTAGTGAGTCTGGGCACTGGGTCTGTAGTGAGTTTGGGCGCTGGGTCTGTAGTGAGTGTGGGCGCTGGGTCTGTAGCGAGTATGGGCGCTGGGTCTGTAGTGAATTAGGGCGCTGGGTCTGTAGTGAGTGTGGGCGCTGGGTCTGTAGTGAGTTTGGGCGCTGGGTCTGTAGCGAGTGTGGGCGCTGGGTCTGTAGCGAGTGTGGGCGCTGGGTCTGTAGCGAGTATGGGCGCTGGGTCTGTAGTGAATTAGGGCGCTGGGTCTGTAGCGAGTGCAGGCGCTGGGTCTGTAGTGAGTGTGGGCGCTGGGTCTGTAGCGAGTGTGGGCGCTGAGTTTGTAGTGAGTGTGGGCGCTGGGTCTGTAGTCAGTGTGGGCATTTTGTCTGTAGTGAGTGTGGGCTCTCGGTCTGTATCGAGTGTGGGCTCTGGGTCTGTAGCGAGTGTGGGCGCTGGTTCTGTAGGGAGTGTTGGCTCTGTGTCAATAGTGATTGTGGGAGCTGGGTCTGTACTCAGTGTGGGCGCTGGGTCTGTAGCAAGTGTGGGCGCTGGGTCTGTAGTGAGTGTGGTCACTGGGTCTGTAGTCAGTGTGGGCGCTGGGTCTGTAGCAAGTGTGGGCGCTGGGGCTGTAGGAACTGTGGGCGCTGGGTCTGTAGTGAGTGTGGGCTCTGGGTATGTATGAAATGTGGGCGCTGGGTCTGTAGTGAGTGTGTGTGCTGTGTCTGTAGCGAGTGTGGACACTGGGTCTGTAGATATGTGGTCGCTGGGTCTATAGCGGGAGTAGGTGCTGGGTCTGTACAGAGTGTGTGCGCTGGGTCTGTAGTGAGTGTGGGCGATGGGTCTGTAGTGAGTGTGGGCGCTGGATATGTATGAAATGTGGGCGCGGGGTCTGTAGTGAGTTTGGGACTGGGTTTGTAGTGAGTTTGGGTGATGGGTCTGTAGTCAGCGTGGGCATTTTGTCTGTAGTGAGTGTGGGCTCTGGGTCTGTAGTGAGTGTGGGCTCTGGGACTGTAGCGAGTGTGGGCTCTGGGTCTGTAGCGAGTGTGGGCGCTGGGTCTGTAGCGAGTGTGGATGCTGGGTCTGTAGCGAGTGTGGGCTCTGGGTCTGTAGCGAGTATGGGTGCTGGGTCTGTAGTGAGTGTGGGCTCTGGGTCTGTAGCAAGTGTGGGCATGTGTCTGCAGTGAGTGTGGGCGCTGGGTCTGTAGTGAGTGTGGATGCTGGGTCTGTAGCGAGTGTGGGCGCTGGGTCTGTAGTGAGTTTGGGTGCTGGGTCTGTAGCGAGTGTGGGCGCTGGGTCTGTAGTGAGTGTGGGCGCTGGTTCTGTAGCGAGTGGGGTACTGGGTCTGTAGCGATTGTGGGACTGGGTTTGTAATGAGTTTGGGCGGTGGGTCTGTAGTGAGTGTGGGCGCTGGTTCTGTAGCGAGTGTGTGCGCTCGGTCTGTAGTGAGTTTGGGCGCTGGGGCTGTAGCGAGTGTGGGCGCTGGGGCTGTAGCGAGTATGGGTGCTGGGTCTGTAGTGAGTTTGGACGCTAGGTCTGTAGTGAGTATGGGTGCTGGGTCTGTAGCGAGTGTGAGCTTTGGGTCTGTAGTGATTGTGGCTGCTGGGTCTGTAGTGATTGTGGGCGCTGGGTCTGAAGCGAGTATGGGTGCTGGGTCTGCAGTGTGTTTGGGCGCTGGGTCTGTAGCGAGTGTGGGCTCTGGGTCTGTAGTGATTGTGGGCACTGGGTCTGTTGTGAGTGTGGGCGCTGGGTCTGTAGCGAGTGTGGGCACTGGGTCTGTAGCGAGTATGGGCGCTGGTTCTGTAGTGAGTTTGGGGGCTGGGTCTGTAGAGAGTGTGGGCGCTGGGTCTGTAGCGAGTGTGGGCGCTGGGTCTGTAGCGAGTATGGGCGCTGGTTCTGCATTGTGTTTGGGCGCTGGGTCTGTAGCGAGTGTGGGCTCTGGGTCTGTAGTGATTGTGGGCACTGGGTCTGTTGTGAGTGTGGGTGCTGTGTCTGTAGCGAGTGTGGGCTCTGGGTCTGTAGTGATTGTGGGCACTGGGTCTATTGTGAGTGTGGGCGCTGGGTCTGTAGCGAGTATGGGCGCTGGTTCTGTAGCGAGTTTGGGGGCTGGGTCTGTAGAGAGTGTGGGCGCTGGGTCTGTAGTGAGTGTGGGCGCTGGTTCTGTAGTGAGTTTGGGGGCTGGGTCTGTAGAGAGTGTGGGTGCTGGGTCTGTAGTGAGTATGGGTGCGGGGACTGTAGCGAGTGTGGGCGCTTGGTCTGTAGCGAGTCTGGGCGCTGGGTCTGTAGTGAGTTTGGGTGCTGGGTCTGTAGCGAGTGTGGGCGCTGGGGCTGTAGCGACTGTGGGCGCTGAGTCTGTAGTGAGTGTGTTCGCTGGTCTGTAGTGAGTGTGGGCATTTTTTCTGTAGTGAGTGTGGGCTCTGGGTCTGTAGCGAGTGTGGGCATTTGGTCTGTATCGAGTGTGGGCTCTCGGTCTGTATAGAGTGTGGGCTCTGGATCTGTACCGAGTGTGGGCTCTGGGTCTGTAGCGAGTGTGGGCTCTGGGTCTGTAGTGAGTGTGGACTCTGGGTCTGTAGCGAGTGTGGGCGCTGGGTCTGTAGTGAGTGTGGGCGCTGGGTCTGTAGAGAGTGTGGGCATTTGGTCTGTAGTGAGTTTGGGCTCTGGGTCTGTAGCGAGTGTGGGTGCTGGGTCTGTAGAGAGTGTGGGCTCTGGGTCTGTAGAGAGTGTGGGTGCTGGGTCTGTAGCGTTTTTGGGGGCTGGTTCTGTAGTGAGTGTGGCCGCTGGGTCTGTAGTGAGTGTGGGCGCTGGGTCTGTAGTGAGTGTGGGTGCTGGGTCTGTAGAGAGTGTGGGCGCTGGCTCTGCAGTGAGTTTGGGTGCTGGGTCTGTAGCGAGTGTGGGCGCTGGGTCTGTAGCGAGTATGGGTGCTGGTTCTGTAGTGAGTTTGGGGGCTGAGTCTGTAGAGAGTGTGGGCGCTGGGTCTGTAGCGAGTATGGGTGCGGGGACTGTAGCGAGTGTGGGCGCTGTTTCTGTAGTGAGATTGGGTGATGGGTCTGTAGCGAGTGTGGGCGCTGGGTCTGTAGCGAGTCTGGGTGCTGGTTCTGTAGTGAGTTCAGGCGCTGTGTCTGTAGAGAGTGTGGCGCTGGGTCTGTAGCGAGTATGGGCACTGGGTCTGTAGTGAATTTGGGCGCTGGGACTGTAGTGAGTGTGGGCGCTGGTTCTGTAGCGAGTATGTGTGCTGGGTCTGTAGTGAATTTGGGCGCTGGGTCTGTAGTGAGTGTGGGTGCTGGTTCTGTAGCGAGTGTGTGTGCTGGGTCTGTAGGGATTGTGGGCGCTGGGTCTGTAGTGATTGTGGGCGCTGGGTCTGTAGTGAGTGTGGGTGCTGGGTCTGCAGCGAGTGTGGGCGCTGGGTCTGTAGTGAGTTTGGGTGCTGGGTCTGTAGCGAGTGTGGGCGCTGGGTCTGTAGCGAGTATGGGTGCTGGTTCTGTAGTGAGTTTGGGCGCTGGGTCTGTAGAGAGTGTGGGTGCTGGGTCTGTAGCGAGTATGGGTGCGGGGACTGCAGCGAGTGTTGGCGCTGAGTCTGTAATGAGTGTGGGTCCTGGGTCTGTAGCGAGTGTGGGCGCTGGATCTCTAGCGAGTCTGGGCGCTGGGTCTGTAGTGAGTTTGGGCGCTGGGTCTGTTGCGAGTGTGGGCACTGGGTCTGTAGCGAGTGTGGGCGCTGAGTCTGTAGTGAGTGTGTTCGCTAGTCTGTAGTTAGTGTGGGCATTTGGTCTGTAGTGAGTGTGGGCTCTGAGTCTGTAGCGAGTGTGGTCGATGGTTCTGTAGTGAGTGTTGGCATTTGGTCTGTAGTGATTGTGTGCGCTGGGTCTGTAGTGAGTGTGGGCTCTGTGTCTGTATTGAGTGTGGGCATTTGGTCTGTAGCGAGTGTGGGCGCTGGGTCTGTAGCGAGTGTGGATGCTGGGTCTGTAACGAGTGTGGGCATTTGGTCTGTAGCGAGTTTGGGCGCTGGGTCTGTAGTGATTGTGGATGCTGGGTCTGTAGCGAGTGTGGGCATTTGGTCTGTAGTGAGTGTGGGCTCTCGGTGTGTATCGAGTGTGGGCTCTGGGTCTGTAGTGAGTGTGGGCTCTGGGTCTGTAGCGATTGTGGATGCTGGGTCTGTAGTGAGTGTGGGCATTTTATCTGTAGTGAGTGTGGGCTCTCAGTCTGTATCGAGTGTGGGCTGTGGGTCTGTAGTGAGTGTGGGCTCTGGGTCTGTATCGAGTGTGGGCTCTGGGTCTGTAGTGAGTGTGGGCTCTGGGTCTGTAGCGATTGTGGGCGCTGGGTCTGTAGTGAGTTTGGGTGCTGGGACTGTAGTGAGTTTGGGCGCTGGGTCTGTAGTGAGTTTGGGCGCTGAGTCTGAAGAGAGTGTGGGCGCTGAGTCTGTAGTGAGTTTGGGTGCTGGGTCTGTAGTGAGTTTGGGTGCTGGGTCTGTAGTGAGTTTGGGCGCTGGGTCTGAAGAGAGTGTGGGCGCTGGGTCTGTAGTGAGTTTGGGTGCTGGGTCTGTAGTGAGTTTGGGTGCTGGGTCTGTAGTGAGTTTGGGCGCTGGGTCTGTAGACAGTATGGGTGCTGGGACTGTAGCGAGTGTGGGCGCTGTGTCTGTAGTCAGTGTGGGTTCTGGGTCTGTAACTAGTGTGGGCGCTGGGTCTGTTGCGAGTCTGGGCGCTGGGTCTGTAGCAAGTGTGGGCGCTGGGTCTGTAGCGAGTGTGGGCGCTGAGTCTGTAGTGAGTGTGGGCACTGGGTCTGGTAGTTAGTGTTGGCATTTGGTCTGGAGCGAGTGTGGGTACTGGGTCTGTAGCGAGTGTGGGCTCTGTGTCTGTATCGAGTGTGGGCATTTGGTCTGTAGCGAGTGTGGGTGCTGGGTCTGTTGCGAGTCCGGATGCTGGGTCTGTGTCGAGTGTGGGCATTTGGTCTGTAGCGAGTTTGGGCACTGGGTCTGTAGCGATTGTGGATGCTGGGTCTGTAGCGAGTGCGGGATCTCGGTGTGTATCGAGTGTGGGCTATGGGTCTGTAGCGAGTGTGGGCTCTCGGTCTGTATCGAGTGTGGGCTCTGGGTCTGTAGCGATTATGGGCTCTGGGTCTGTAGAGAGTGTGGGCTCTGGGTCTGCAGTGAGTGTGGGCGCTGGTTCTGTAGGGAGTGTTGGCTCTGTGTCTATAGTGATTGTGGTCACTGGGTCTGTGGTCAGTGTGGGCGCTGGGTCTGTAGCGAGTGTGGGCACTGGGTCTATAGATGTCTGGGCGCTGGGTCTGTAACGAGTGTAGGTGCTGTGTATGTACAGAGTGCGGGCGCTGGGTCTGTAGTGAGTTTGGGCGATGGGTCTGTAGTGAGTGTGGGCGCTGGGTCTGTAGTGAGTGCGGGCGCTGGTTCTGTAGTGAGTGTGGGTGCTGACTCTGTAGTGAGTTTGGGCGCTGGGTCTGTAGCGAGTATGGGTGCTGGGTCTGTAGCGAGTGTGGGCACTTGGTCTGTAGTGAGTTTGGGCGCTGTGTCTGCAGTGAGTGTGGGCGCTGGTTCTGTAGCGAGTAAGGGTGCTGGTTATGTAGTGAGTGTGGGTGCTGGGACTGAAGCGAGTGTGGGCACTTGTTCTGTATTGGGTGTGGGCATTTGGTCTGTAGTGAGTGTGGGCTCTGCGTCTGTAGCGAGTGTGGGCTCTGTGTCTGTATCGAGTGTGGGCATTTGGTCTGTAGCGAGTGTGGGCGCTGGGTCTGTAGCGAGTGTGGATGCTGGGTCTGTATCGAGTGTGGGCATTTGGTCTGTAGCGAGTTTGGGCGCTGGGTCTGTAGCGATTGTGGATGCTGGGTCTGTAGCGAGTTTGGGCATTTGGTCTGTAGCGAGTGTGGGCTCTCGGTCTGTATCGAGTGTGGGCGCTGGGTCTGTAGTGACTGTGGGCGCTGGGCCTGTAGTGAGTGTGGGTTCTGGGTCTGTAGCGAGTATGGGCACTGGGTCTGTAGCGAGTGTGGGCGCTGAGTCTGTAGTGATTGTTGGCATTTGTTCTGGAGTGAGTGTGGGTGCTGGGTCTGTAGCGAGTGTGGGCATTTGGTCTGTAGCGAGTGTGGGTGCTGGGTGTGTAGCGAGTGTGGGCGCTGGTTCTGTAGGGAGTGTTGGCTCTGTGTCTATAGTGATTGTGAGAGCTGGGTCTGTAGTGAGTGTGGGTGCTGTGTCTGTAGCGAGTGTGGGCACTGGGTCTATAGATGTGTGGGCGCTGGGTCTGTAACGAGTGTAGGTGCTGGGTATGTACAGAGTGTGGGCGCTGGGTCTGTAGTGAGTGTGGGCGCTGGTTCTGTAGTGAGTGTGGGTGCTGGCTCAGTAGTGAGTTTGGGCGCTGGGTCTGTAGCGAGTGTGGGCAATGGGTCTGTAGTGAGTTTGGGCGCTGTGTCTGCAGTGATTGTGGGCGCTGGTTCTGTAGTGAGTATGGGTGCTGGGTATGTAGTGAATGTGGGTGCTGGGACTGAAGCGAGTGTGGGCGCTTGTTCTGTAGTGAGTGTGGGCATTTGGTCTGTAGTGAGTGTGGGCGATGGATCTGTAGTGAGTGTGGGCATTTGGTCTGTAGCGAGTGTGGGCAATGGATCTGTAGTGATTGTTGGCATTTGGTCTGTAGTGAGTGTGGGTGCTGGGTCTGTAGCGAGTGTGGGCTCTGTGTTTGTATCGAGTGTGGGCATTTGGTCTGTAGCGAGTGTGGGCGCTGGGTCTGTAGCGAGTGTGGGCATTTGGTCTGTAGTGAGTTTGGGCGCTGGGTCTGTAGCGATTGTGAATGCTGGGTCTGTAGCGAGTGTGGACATTTGGTCTGTAGCGAGTGTGGGCTCTCGGTCTGTATCGAGTGTGGGCGCTGGGTCTGTAGTGAGTGTGGGCGCTGGGTCTGTAGTGAGTGTGGGCTCTGGGTCTGTAGCGAGTGTGGGCGCTGGGTCTGTAGTGAGTGTGGGCGCTGGGCCTGTAGTGAGTGTGGGTGCTCGGTCTGTAGTGAGTTTGGGCGCTGGGTCTGTAGTGAGTGTGGGCGCTGGTTCTGTAGCGAGTATGTGTGCTGGGTCTGTAACGATTGTGGGCGGTGGGTCTGTAGTGATTGTGGGCGCTGGGTGTGTAGTGTGTGTGGGCGCTGGGTCTGTAGTGAGTGTGGGCGCTGGGTCTGTAATGAGTGTGGGTTCTGGGTCTGTATCGAGTGTGGGCGCTGGATCTGTAGTGAGTCTGGGCGCTGGGTCTGTAGTGAGTGTGGGCGCTGGTTCTGTAGCGAGTATGTGTGCTGTGTCTGTAGCGAGTGTGGGCTGTGTTTCTGTAGTGAGTGTGGGCTCTGGGTCTGTAGCAATTGTGGGCGCTGTGTCTGTAGTGAGTGTTGGCATTTGGTCTGGAGTGACTGTGGGTGCTGGGTCTGTAGTGAGTGTGGCCGCTGGGTCTGTAGTGAGTGTGGGCGCTGGGTCTGTAGTGATTGTGGGTGCTGGGTCTGCATTGAGTGTGGGTGCTGGGTCTGTAGTGAGTGTGGGCTCTGGGTCTGTAGCGAATATGGGTGCTGGGTCTGTATCGAGTGTGGGCTCTGTGTCTGTATCGAGTGTGGGCATTTGGTCTGTAGCGAGTGTGGGTGCTGGACCTGTAGCGAGTGTGGATACTTGGTCCGTATTGAGTGTGGGCATTTGGTCTGTAGCGAGTTTGGGCGCTGGGTCTGTAGCGAGTGTGGGCATTTGGTCTGTATCGAGTGTGGGCTCTGGGTCTGTAGCGAGTGTGGGCTCTCGGTCTGTATCGATCGTGGGCTCTGGGTCTGTAGTGAGTGTGGGCGCTGGGTCTGTAGTGAGTGTGGGCACTGTGTCTGTAGCGAGTGTGGGCTCTCGGTCTGTATCGATCGTGGGCTCTGGGTCTGTAGTGAGTGTGGGCGCTGGGTCTGTAGTGAGTGTGGGCACTGTGTCTGTAGTGAGTGTGGGCTCTGGGTCTGTAGCGAGTGTGGGCGCTGGGTCTGTAGTGAGTGCGGGCGGTGGGTCTGTAGTGAGTGTGGGCGCTGGGTCTGTAGTGAGTGTGGGCACTGTGTCTGTAGTGAGTGTGGGCTCTGGGTCTGTAATGAGTGTGGGCGCTGGGTCTGTAGCGAGTATGGGCGCTGGGTCTGTGGTGATTTTGGGCTCTGGGTCTGTAGCGAGTGTGGGCTCTGGGTCTGTAGCGAGTGTGGGAGCTGGGTCTGTAGTGAGTGTGGGCGCTGGGTCTGTAGTGAGTGTGGGAGCTGGGTCTGTAGCGAGTATGGGCGCTGGGTCTGTAGTGAGTTGGGCGCTGGGTCTGTAGTGAGTATGGGTGCTGTGTCTGTAGCGATTGTGGGCGCTGGGTTTGTAGTGATTGTGGGCGCTGGGTCTGTAGTGAGTGTGGGTGCTGGGTCTGTAGCGAGTGTGGGCACTGGGTCTGTAGCGAGTATGGGCGCTGGGTCTGTAGTGAGTTTGGGCGCTGGGTCTGTTAGAGCGTGGGCGCTGGGTCTGTAGTGAGTGTGGGCGCTGGGTCTATAGGGAGTGTGGGCGCTGGGACTGTAGCGAGTGTGGGTGCCGGGTCGGTAGTGAGTATGGGTGCTGGGCATGTAGCGAGTGTGGGCGCAGGGTCTGTAGTGATTGTGGGTGCTGGGTCTGTATTGAGTGTGGGTGCTGGGTCTGTAGTTTGTGTGGGCGCTGGTTCTGTAGCGAGTATGGGTGCTGCGTCTATAGTGAGTTTGGGCGCTGGGTCTATAGAGAGTGTGGGTGCTGGGACTGTAGCAAGTGTGGGCGCAGGGTCTGTAATGAGTGTGGGCGCTGGGTCTGTAGCAAATCTGGGCGTTGGGTCTGTAGTGAGTTTGGGCGCTGTGTCTGTAGCGAGGGTGGGCGCTGGGTCTGTAGCGAGTCTGGGCGCTGAGTCTGTAGTGAGTGTGGGCGCTGGGTCTGTAGCGAGTCAGGGCGCTGGGTCTGTAGTGAGTGTGGGCATTTGGTCTGTATTGAGTTTGGGCTCTGCGTCTGTAGCGAGTGTGGATGATGGTTCTGTAGTGAGTGTTGGCATTTGGTCTGTAGTGAGTGTGGGTGCTTCGTCCGTAGTGAGTGTGGGCTCTGTGTCTGTATCGAGTGTGGGCATTTGGTCTGTAGCGAGTCTGTGCACTGGGTCTGTATCGAGTGTGGGCATTTGGTCTGTAGGGAGTTTGGGCGCTGGGTCTGTTTCGATTGTGGATGCTGGTTTTGTTGCGAGTGTGGACATTTGGTCTGTAGTGAGTGTGGGCTCTCGGTCTGTATCGAGTGTGGGCTCTGGGTCTGTAGCGAGTGTGGATGATGGTTCTGTAGTGAGTGTTGGCATTTGGTCTGTAGTGAGTGTGGGTGCTTCGTCCGTAGTGAGTGTGGGCTCTGTGTCTGTATCGAGTGTGGGCATTTGGTCTGTAGCGAGTCTGTGCACTGGGTCTGTATCGAGTGTGGGCATTTGGTCTGTAGGGAGTTTGGGCGCTGGGTCTGTTTCGATTGTGGATGCTGGTTTTGTTGCGAGTGTGGACATTTGGTCTGTAGTGAGTGTGGGCTCTCGGTCTGTATCGAGTGTGGGCTCTGGGTCTGTAGCGAGTGGGGGCTCTGGGTCTGTAGCGAGTGTGGGCGCTGGGTCTGTAGTGAGTGTGGGCGCTGGATCTGTAGTGAGTGTGGGCGCTGGGTCTGTAGCGAGTATGGGTGCTGGTTCTGTAGTGAGTTTGGGGGCTGAGTCTGTAGAGAGTGTGGGCGCTGGGTCTGTAGCGAGTATGGGTGCGGGGACTGTAGCGAGTGTGGGCGCTGTTTCTGTAGTGAGATTGGGTGATGGGTCTGTAGCGAGTGTGGGCGCTGGGTCTGTAGCGAGTCTGGGTGCTGGTTCTGTAGTGAGTTCAGGCGCTGTGTCTGTAGAGAGTGTGGCGCTGGGTCTGTAGCGAGTATGGGCACTGGGTCTGTAGTGACTTTGGGCGCTGGGACTGTAGTGAGTGTGGGCGCTGGTTCTGTAGCGAGTATGTGTGCTGGGTCTGTAGTGAATTTGGGCGCTGGGTCTGTAGTGAGTGTGGGTGCTGGTTCTGTAGCGAGTGTGTGTGCTGGGTCTGTAGGGATTGTGGGCGCTGGGTCTGTAGTGATTGTGGGCGCTGGGTCTGTAGTGAGTGTGGGTGCTGGGTCTGTAGTGAGTGTGGGCGCTGGGTCTGTAGTGAGTTTGGGTGCTGGGTCTGTAGCGAGTGTGGGCGCTGGGTCTGTAGCGAGTATGGTTGCTGGGTCTGTAGCAAGTGTTGGCGCTGGGTCTGTAGTGACTGTGGGTGCTGGGTCTGTAGCGAGTGTGGGTGCGGGGACTGCAGCGAGTGTTGGCGCTGAGTCTGTAATGAGTGTGGGTCCTGGGTCTGTAGCGAGTGTGGGCGCTGGATCTGTAGCGAGTCTGGGCGCTGGGTCTGTAGTGAGTTTGGGCGCTGGGTCTGTTGCGAGTGTGGGCACTGGGTCTGTAGCGAGTGTGGGCGCTGAGTCTGTAGTGAGTGTGTTCGCTAGTCTGTAGTTAGTGTGGGCATTTGGTCTGTAGTGAGTGTGGGCTCTGAGTCTGTAGCGAGTGTGGTCGATGGTTCTGTAGTGAGTGTTGGCATTTGGTCTGTAGTGATTGTGTGCGCTGGGTCTGTAGTGAGTGTGGGCTCTGTGTCTGTATTGAGTGTGGGCATTTGGTCTGTAGCGAGTGTGGGCGCTGGGTCTGTAGCGAGTGTGGATGCTGGGTCTGTAACGAGTGTGGGCATTTGGTCTGTAGCGAGTTTGGGCGCTGGGTCTGTAGTGATTGTGGATGCTGGGTCTGTAGCGAGTGTGGGCATTTGGTCTGTAGTGAGTGTGGGCTCTCGGTGTGTATCGAGTGTGGGCTCTGGGTCTGTAGTGAGTGTGGGCTCTGGGTCTGTAGCGATTGTGGATGCTGGGTCTGTAGTGAGTGTGGGCATTTTATCTGTAGTGAGTGTGGGCTCTCAGTCTGTATCGAGTGTGGGCTGTGGGTCTGTAGTGAGTGTGGGCTCTGGGTCTGTATCGAGTGTGGGCTCTGGGTCTGTAGTGAGTGTGGGCTCTGGGTCTGTAGCGATTGTGGGCGCTGGGTCTGTAGTGAGTTTGGGTGCTGGGACTGTAGTGAGTTTGGGCGCTGGGTCTGTAGTGAGTTTGGGCGCTGAGTCTGAAGAGAGTGTGGGCGCTGAGTCTGTAGAGAGTTTGGGAGCTGGGTCTGTAGTGAGTTTGGGTGCTGGGTCTGTAGTGAGTTTGGGCGCTGGGTCTGAAGAGAGTGTGGGCGCTGGGTCTGTAGTGAGTTTGGGTGCTGGGTCTGTAGTGAGTTTGGGTGCTGGGTCTGTAGTGAGTTTGGGCGCTGGGTCTGTAGACAGTATGGGTGCTGGGACTGTAGCGAGTGTGGGCGCTGTGTCTGTAGTCAGTGTGGGTTCTGGGTCTGTAACTAGTGTGGGCGCTGGGTCTGTTGCGAGTCTGGGCGCTGGGTCTGTAGCAAGTGTGGGCGCTGGGTCTGTAGCGAGTGTGGGCGCTGAGTCTGTAGTGAGTGTGGGCACTGGGTCTGGTAGTTAGTGTTGGCATTTGGTCTGGAGCGAGTGTGGGTACTGGGTCTGTAGCGAGTGTGGGCTCTGTGTCTGTATCGAGTGTGGGCATTTGGTCTGTAGCGAGTGTGGGCACTGGGTCTGTAGCGATTGTGGATGCTGGGTCTGTAGCGAGTGCGGGATCTCGGTGTGTATCGAGTGTGGGCTATGGGTCTGTAGCGAGTGTGGGCTCTCGGTCTGTATCGAGTGTGGGCTCTGGGTCTGTAGCGATTATGGGCTCTGGGTCTGTAGAGAGTGTGGGCTCTGGGTCTGCAGTGAGTGTGGGCGCTGGTTCTGTAGGGAGTGTTGGCTCTGTGTCTATAGTGATTGTGGTCACTGGGTCTGTAGTCAGTGTGGGCGCTGGGTCTGTAGCGAGTGTGGGCACTGGGTCTATAGATGTCTGGGCGCTGGGTCTGTAACGAGTGTAGGTGCTGTGTATGTACAGAGTGCGGGCGCTGGGTCTGTAGTGAGTTTGGGCGATGGGTCTGTAGTGAGTGTGGGCGCTGGGTCTGTAGTGAGTGCGGGCGCTGGTTCTGTAGTGAGTGTGGGTGCTGACTCTGTAGTGAGTTTGGGCGCTGGGTCTGTAGCGAGTATGGGTGCTGGGTCTGTAGCGAGTGTGGGCACTTGGTCTGTAGTGAGTTTGGGCGCTGTGTCTGCAGTGAGTGTGGGCGCTGGTTCTGTAGCGAGTATGGGTGCTGGTTATGTAGTGAGTGTGGGTGCTGGGACTGAAGCGAGTGTGGGCACTTGTTCTGTAGTGGGTGTGGGCATTTGGTCTGTAGTGAGTGTGGGCTCTGCGTCTGTAGCGAGTGTGGGCTCTGTGTCTGTATCGAGTGTGGGCATTTGGTCTGTAGCGAGTGTGGGCGCTGGGTCTGTAGCGAGTGTGGATGCTGGGTCTGTATCGAGTGTGGGCATTTGGTCTGTAGCGAGTTTGGGCGCTGGGTCTGTAGCGATTGTGGATGCTGGGTCTGTAGCGAGTTTGGGCATTTGGTCTGTAGCGAGTGTGGGCTCTCGGTCTGTATCGAGTGTGGGCGCTGGGTCTGTAGTGACTGTGGGCGCTGGGTCTGTAGTGAGTGTGGGTTCTGGGTCTGTAGCGAGTATGGGCACTGGGTCTGTAGCGAGTGTGGGCGCTGAGTCTGTAGTGATTGTTGGCATTTGTTCTGGAGTGAGTGTGGGTGCTGGGTCTGTAGCGAGTGTGGGCATTTGGTCTGTAGCGAGTGTGGGTGCTGGGTGTGTAGCGAGTGTGGGCGCTGGTTCTGTAGGGAGTGTTGGCTCTGTGTCTATAGTGATTGTGAGAGCTGGGTCTGTAGTGAGTGTGGGTGCTGTGTCTGTAGCGAGTGTGGGCACTGGGTCTATAGATGTGTGGGCGCTGGGTCTGTAACGAGTGTAGGTGCTGGGTATGTACAGAGTGTGGGCGCTGGGTCTGTAGTGAGTGTGGGCGCTGGTTCTGTAGTGAGTGTGGGTGCTGGCTCAGTAGTGAGTTTGGGCGCTGGGTCTGTAGCGAGTGTGGGCAATGGGTCTGTAGTGAGTTTGGGCGCTGTGTCTGCAGTGATTGTGGGCGCTGGTTCTGTAGTGAGTATGGGTGCTGGGTATGTAGTGAATGTGGGTGCTGGGACTGAAGCGAGTGTGGGCGCTTGTTCTGTAGTGAGTGTGGGCATTTGGTCTGTAGTGAGTGTGGGCGATGGATCTGTAGTGAGTGTGGGCATTTGGTCTGTAGCGAGTGTGGGCAATGGATCTGTAGTGATTGTTGGCATTTGGTCTGTAGTGAGTGTGGGTGCTGGGTCTGTAGCGAGTGTGGGCTCTGTGTTTGTATCGAGTGTGGGCATTTGGTCTGTAGTGAGTTTGGGCGCTGGGTCTGTAGCGATTGTGAATGCTGGGTCTGTAGCGAGTGTGGACATTTGGTCTGTAGCGAGTGTGGGCTCTCGGTCTGTATCGAGTGTGGGCGCTGGGTCTGTAGTGAGTGTGGGCGCTGGGTCTGTAGTGAGTGTGGGCTCTGGGTCTGTAGCGAGTGTGGGCGCTGGGTCTGTAGTGAGTGTGGGCGCTGGGCCTGTAGTGAGTGTGGGTGCTCGGTCTGTAGTGAGTTTGGGCGCTGGGTCTGTAGTGAGTGTGGGCGCTGGTTCTGTAGCGAGTATGTGTGCTGGGTCTGTAACGATTGTGGGCGGTGGGTCTGTAGTGATTGTGGGCGCTGGGTCTGTAGCGAGTATGGGTGCTGGGACTGTAGCGATTGTGGGAGCTGGGTCTGTAATGAGTGTGGGTTCTGGGTCTGTATCGAGTGTGGGCGCTGGATCTGTAGTGAGTCTGGGCGCTGGGTCTGTAGTGAGTGTGGGCGCTGGTTCTGTAGCGAGTATGTGTGCTGTGTCTGTAGCGAGTGTGGGCTGTGGGTCTGTAGTGAGTGTGGGCTCTGGGTCTGTAGCAATTGTGGGCGCTGTGTCTGTAGTGAGTGTTGGCATTTGGTCTGGAGTGACTGTGGGTGCTGGGTCTGTAGTGAGTGTGGCCGCTGGGTCTGTAGTGAGTGTGGGCGCTGGGTCTGTAGTGATTGTGGGTGCTGGGTCTGCATTGAGTGTGGGTGCTGGGTCTGTAGTGAGTGTGGGCTCTGGGTCTGTAGCGAATATGGGTGCTGGGTCTGTATCGAGTGTGGGCTCTGTGTCTGTATCGAGTGTGGGCATTTGGTCTGTAGCGAGTGTGGGTGCTGGACCTGTAGCGAGTGTGGATACTTGGTCCGTATTGAGTGTGGGCATTTGGTCTGTAGCGAGTTTGGGCGCTGGGTCTGTAGCGAGTGTGGGCATTTGGTCTGTATCGAGTGTGGGCTCTGGGTCTGTAGCGAGTGTGGGCTCTCGGTCTGTATCGATCGTGGGCTCTGGGTCTGTAGTGAGTGTGGGCGCTGGGTCTGTAGTGAGTGTGGGCACTGTGTCTGTAGCGAGTGTGGGCTCTCGGTCTGTATCGATCGTGGGCTCTGGGTCTGTAGTGAGTGTGGGCGCTGGGTCTGTAGTGAGTGTGGGCACTGTGTCTGTAGTGAGTGTGGGCTCTGGGTCTGTAGCGAGTGTGGGCGCTGGGTCTGTAGTGAGTGCGGGCGGTGGGTCTGTAGTGAGTGTGGGCGCTGGGTCTGTAGTGAGTGTGGGCACTGTGTCTGTAGTGAGTGTGGGCTCTGGGTCTGTAATGAGTGTGGGCGCTGGGTCTGTAGCGAGTATGGGCGCTGGGTCTGTGGTGATTTTGGGCTCTGGGTCTGTAGCGAGTGTGGGCGCAGGGTCTGTAGTGATTGTGGGTGCTGGGTCTGTATTGAGTGTGGGTGCTGGGTCTGTAGTTTGTGTGGGCGCTGGTTCTGTAGCGAGTATGGGTGCTGCGTCTATAGTGAGTTTGGGCGCTGGGTCTATAGAGAGTGTGGGTGCTGGGACTGTAGCAAGTGTGGGCGCAGGGTCTGTAATGAGTGTGGGCGCTGGGTCTGTAGCAAATCTGGGCGTTGGGTCTGTAGTGAGTTTGGGCGCTGTGTCTGTAGCGAGGGTGGGCGCTGGGTCTGTAGCGAGTCTGGGCGCTGAGTCTGTAGTGAGTGTGGGCTCTGGGTCTGTAGCGAGTCAGGGCGCTGGGTCTGTAGTGAGTGTGGGCATTTGGTCTGTATTGAGTTTGGGCTCTGCGTCTGTAGCGAGTGTGGATGATGGTTCTGTAGTGAGTGTTGGCATTTGGTCTGTAGTGAGTGTGGGTGCTTCGTCCGTAGTGAGTGTGGGCTCTGTGTCTGTATCGAGTGTGGGCATTTGGTCTGTAGCGAGTCTGTGCGCTGGGTCTGTATCGAGTGTGGGCATTTGGTCTGTAGGGAGTTTGGGCGCTGGGTCTGTTTCGATTGTGGATGCTGGTTTTGTTGCGAGTGTGGACATTTGGTCTGTAGTGAGTGTGGGCTCTCGGTCTGTATCGAGTGTGGGCTCTGGGTCTGTAGCGAGTGGGGGCTCTGGGTCTGTAGCGAGTGTGGGCGCTGGGTCTGTAGTGAGTGTGGGCGCTGGGTCTGTAGTGAGTGTGGGCGCTGGGTCTGTAGTGAGTTTGGGTGCTGCGTCCGTAGTGAGTGTGGGCTCTGTGTCTGTATCGAGTGTGGGCATTTGGTCTGTAGGGAGTTTGGGCGCTGGGTCTGTAGCGATTGTGGATGCTGGTTTTGTAGCGAGTGTGGGCATTTGGTCTGTAGTGAGTGTGGGCTCTCGGTGTGTATCGAGTGTGGGCTCTGGGTCTGTAGCGAGTGTGGGCTCTGGGTCTGTAGCGAGTGTGGGCGCTGGGTCTGTAGTGAGTGTGGGCGCTGGGTCTGTAGGGAGTGTGGGCGCTGTGTCTGTAGTGAGTTTGGGCGCGGGGTCTGTAGCGAGTGTGGGCGCTGGGTCTGTAGCGAGTATGGGCACTGGGTCTGTAGTGAGTTTGGGCGCTGGGTCTGTAGTGAGTGTGGGCGCTGGTTCTGTATCGAGTATGTGTGCTGGGTCTGTAGCGATTGTGGGCTCTGGGTCTGTAGTGATTGTCGGCGCTGTGTCTGTAGTGAGTATGGGCGCTGGGTCTGTAGCGAGTGTGGGTGCTGGGTCTGTAGTGAGTTTGGGTGCTGGGTCTGTAGCGAGTGTGGTTGCTGGACCTGTAGTGAGTGTGGGCGCTGGATCTGTAGTGAGTGTGGGCGCTGGATCTGTAGCGCGTATGGGTGCTGAGACTGTAGCGAGTTTGGGCGCTGGGTCTGTAGTGAGTGTGCGTTCTGGGTCTGTAGCGAGTGTGGGCGCTGGGTCTGTAGCGATTCTGGACGCTGGGTCTGTAGTGAGTTTGGGCGCTGTGTCTGTAGCGAGTGTATGCGCTGAGTCTGTAGCAAGTGTATGCGCTGAGTCTGTAGTGAGTGTGGGCACTGGGTCTGTAGTAATTGTGGGCATTTGGTCTGTAGTGAGTGTGGGCATTTGGTCTGTATTGAGTTTGGGCTCAGCGTCTGCAGCGAGTGTGGACGATGGTTCTGTAGTGAGTGTTGGCATTTGGTCTGTAGTTAGTTTGGGTGCTGCGTCCGTAGTGAGTGTGGGCTCTGTGTCTGTATCGAGTGTGGGCATTTGGTCTGTAGCGAGTCTGTGCGCTGGGTCTATCGCGAGTGTGGATGCTGGGTCTGTATCGAGTGTGGGCATTTGGTCTGTAGGGAGTTTGGGCGCTGGGTCTGTTGCGATTGTGGATGCTGGTTTTGTTGCGAGTGTGGGCATTTGGTCTGTAGTGAGGGTGGGCTCTCGGTCTGTATCGAGTGTAGTCTCTGGGTCTGTAGCGAGTGTGGGCGCTGGGTCTGCAGTGAGTGTGGGCGCTGGGTCTGTAGTGAGTGTGGGCGCTGGGTCTGTAGTGTGTTTGGGCGCTGGTTCTGTAGTGAGTGTGGGCGCAGGTTCTGTAGCGAGTATGTGTGCTGGGTCTGTAGCGATTGTGGGCTCTGTGTCTGTAGTGATTGTGGGTGATGGGTCTGTCGCGAGTGTGGGCGCTGGGTCTGTAGTGAGTTCGGGTGCTGGGTCTGTAGCGATTGTGGGCATTTGGTTTGTAGTGAGTTTGGGCGCTGGGTCTGTAGTGAGTTTGGGCGCTGGTTCTGTAGCGAGTGTGGGCGCTGAGTCTGTAGTGATTGTTGGCATTTGATCTGGAGTGAGTGTGGGTGCTGGGTCTGTAGCCAGTGTGGTCTCTGTGTCTGTATCGAGTGTGGGCATTTGGTTTGTAGTGAGTTTGGGCGCTGGGTCTGTAGTGAGTTTGGGCGCTGGTTCTGTAGCGAGTATGGGTGCTGGTTCTGTAGTGAGTGTGGGCACTGGGTCTGTAGCGAGTGTGGGCGCTGGGTCTGTTGCGAGTCTGGGCGCTGGGTCTGTAGTGAGTTTGGGCGCTGGGTCTGTAGCGAGTGTGGGCGCTGGGTCTGTAGCGAGTGTGGGCGCTGAGTCTGCAGTGAGTGTTGGCGTTGGGTCTGTAGTGAGTGTTGGCATTTGGTCTGAAGTGAGTGTGGGCGCTGTGTCTGTATCGAGTGTGGGCATTTGGTTTGTAGTGAGTTTGGGCGCTGGGTCTGTAGTGAGTTTGGGCGCTGGGTCTGTAATGAGTTTGGGCGCTGTGTCTGTAGCGAGTGTGGGCTCTGGGTCTGTAGCGAGTCAGGGCGCTGGGTCTGTAGTGAGTGTGGGCATTTGGTCTGTAGTGAGTGTGGGCTCTGCGTCTGTAGCGAGTGTGGGCGATGGTTCTGTAGTGAGTCTTGGCATTTGGTCTGTAGTGAATGTGGGTGCTGCGTCCGTAGTGAGTGTGGGCTCTGTGTCTGTATCGAGTGTGGGCATTTGGTCTGTAGCGAGTCTGTGCGCTGAGTCTGTAGCGAGTGTGGATGCTGGGTCTGTATCGAGTGTGGGCATTTGGTCTGTAGGGAGTTTGGGCGCTGGGTCTGTAGCGATTGTGGATGCTGGTTTTGTAGCGAGTGTGGGCATTTGGTCTGTAGTGTGTGTGGGCTCTCGGTCTGTATCGAGTGTGGGCTCTGGGTCTGTAGCGAGTGTGGGCTCTGGGTCTGTAGCGAGTGTGGGCGCTGGGTCTGTAGGGAGTGTGGGCGCTGGGTCTGTGGTGAGTTTGGGCGCGGGGTCTGTAGCGAGTGTGGGCGCTGGGTCTGTAGCGAGTATGGGCGCTGAGTCTGTAGTGAGTTTGGGCGCTGGGTCTGTAGTGAGTGTGGGCGCTGGTTCTGTAGCGAGTATGTGTGCTGGGTCTGTAGCGATTGTGGGCTCTGTGTCTGTAGTGATTGTGGGTGCTGGGTCTGTCGCGAGTGTGGGCGCTAGGTCTGTAGTGAGTGTGGGCGCTGGGTCTGTAGTGAGTTTGGGTGCTGGGTCTGTAGTGATTGTTGTCATTTGATCTGGAGTGAGTGTGGGTGCTGGGTCTGTAGCCAGTGTGGTCTCTGTGTCTGTATCGAGTGTGGGCATTTGGTTTGTAGTGAGTTTGGGCGCTGGGTCTGTGGTGAGTTTGGGCGCTGGTTCTGTAGCGAGTATGGGTGCTGGTTCTGTAGTGAGTGTGGGCACTGGGTCTGTAGCGAGTGTGGGCGCTGGGTCTGTTGCGAGTCTGGGCGCTGGGTCTGTAGTGAGTTTGGGCGCTGGGTCTGTAGCGAGTGTGGGCGCTGGGTCTGTAGCGAGTGTGGGCGCTGAGTCTGCAGTGAGTGTTGGCGTTGGGTCTGTAGTGAGTGTTGGCATTTGGTCTGAAGTGAGTGTGGGCGCTGTGTCTGTATCGAGTGTGGGCATTTGGTTTGTAGTGAGTTTGGGCGCTGGGTCTGTAGTGAGTTTGGGCGCTGGGTCTGTAATGAGTTTGGGCGCTGTGTCTGTAGCGAGTCTGTGCGCTGAGTCTGTAGCGAGTGTGGATGCTGGGTCTGTATCGAGTGTGGGCATTTGGTCTGTAGGGAGTTTGGGCGCTGGGTCTGTGGCGATTGTGGATGCTGGTTTTGTAGCGAGTGTGGGCATTTGGTCTGTAGTGTGTGTGGGCTCTCGGTCTGTATCGAGTGTGGGCTCTGGGTCTGTAGCGAGTGTGGGCTCCGGGTCTGTAGCGAGTGTGGGCGCTGGGTCTGTAGCGAGTGTGGGCAATGGGTCTGTAGTGAGTTTGGGCGCTGGGTCTGTAGCGAGGGTGGGCGCTGGTTCTGTATCGAGTATGTGTGCTGGGTCTGTAGCGATTGTGGGTTCTGGGTCTGTAGTGATTGTCGGCGCTGTGACTGTAGTGAGTGTGGGCGCTGGGTCTGTAGCGAGTGTGGGCGCTGGGTCTGTAGTGAGTTTGGGTGCTGGGTCTGTAGCGAGTGTGGTTGCTGGACCTGTAGTGAGTGTGGGCGCTGGGTCTGTAGTGAGTTTGGGCGCGGGGTCTGTAGCGAGTTTGGGCGCTGGGTCTGTAGCGAGTATGGGCGTTGGGTCTGTAGTGAGTTTGGGCGCTGGAACTGTAGTGAGTGTGGGCGCTGGTTCTGTAGCGAGTATGTGTGCTGGGTCTGTAGCGATTGTGGGCTCTGTGTCTGTAGTGATTGTGGGCGCTGGGTCTGTAGTGAGTGTGGGTGCTGGGTCTGTCGCGAGTGTGGGCGCTGGGTCTGTAGTGAGTTTGGGTGCTGGGTCTGTAGCGAGTGAGGGCGCTGGGTCTGTAGCGAGTATGGGTGCTGGGTCTGCAGTGAGTTTGGGCGCTGGGTCTGTAGAGAGTGTGGGCGCTGGGTCTGTAGCGCGTATGGGTGCTGGGACTGTAGCAAGTGTGGGCGCTGGGTCTGTAGTGAGTGTGCGTTCTGGGTCTGTAGCGAGTGTGGGCGCTGGGTCTGTAGCGATTCTGGACGCTGGGTCTGTAGTGAGTTTGGGCGCTGGGTCAGTAGCGAGTGTGGGCGCTGGGTCTGTAGTGAGTGTGGGCACTGGGTCTGTAGTAATTGTGGGCATTTGGTCTGTAGTGAGTGTGGGTGCTGGGTCTGTAGCGAGTGTGGGCGCTGGGTCTGTTGCGAGTCTGGGCGCTGGGTCTGTAGTGAGTTTGGGCGCTGGGTCTGTAGCGAGTGTGGGCGCTGGGTCTGTAGCGAGTGTGGGTGCTGAGTCTGCAGTGAGTGTTGGCGCTGGGTCTGTAGTGAGTGTTGGCATTTGGTCTGAAGTGAGTGTGGGCGCTGTGTCTGTATCGAGTGTGGGCATTTGGTTTTTAGTGAGTTTGGGCGCTGGGTCTGCAGTGAGTGTGGTTTCTGGGTCTGTAGCAAGTGTGTGCGCTGTGTCTGTAGTGGGTTTGGGTGCTGGGTCTGTAGAGAGTGTGGGCTCTGGGTCTGAAGCGAGTATGGGTGCTGTGTCTGTAGTGAGTTTGGGCGCTGGTACTGTAGAGAGTGTGGGCGCTGGTTCTGGAGCGAGTATTCGTGCTGGGTCTGTTGCGAGTGTGGGCGCTGGGTCTGTAGTGATTGTGGGTGCTGGGTCTGTATTGAGTGTGGGTGCTGGGTCTGTAGTGAGTGTGGGCGCTGGGTCTGTAGCGAGGTTGGGTGCTGGGTCTGTAGTGAGTTTGGGTGCTGGGTCTGTAGAGAGTGTGGGCGCTGGGTCTATAGCGAGTATGGGTGCTGGGACGGTAGTGAGTGTGGGCGCTGGGTCTGTAGTGAGTTTGGGCGCTGGGTCTGTAGCGAGTGTGGGCGCTGGGTCTGTAGCGAGTATGGGTGTTGGGTCTGTAGTGAGTTTGGGCGCTGTGTCTGTAGTGAGTTTGGGTGCTGGGTCTGTAGCGAGTGAGGGCGCTGGGTCTGTAGCGAGTATGGGTGCTGGGTCTGCAGTGAGTTTGGGCGCTGGGTCTGTAGAGAGTGTGGGCGCTGGGTCTGTAGCGCGTATGGGTGCTGGGACTGTAGCAAGTGTGGGCGCTGGGTCTGTAGTGAGTGTGCGTTCTGGGTCTGTAGCGAGTGTGGGCGCTGGGTCTGTAGCGATTCTGGACGCTGGGTCTGTAGTGAGTTTGGGCGCTGGGTCAGTAGCGAGTGTGGGCGCTGGGTCTGTAGTGAGTGTGGGCACTGGGTCTGTAGTAATTGTGGGCATTTGGTCTGTAGTGAGTGTGGGTGCTGGGTCTGTAGCGAGTGTGGGCGCTGGGTCTGTTGCGAGTCTGGGCGCTGGGTCTGTAGTGAGTTTGGGCGCTGGGTCTGTAGCGAGTGTGGGCGCTGGGTCTGTAGCGAGTGTGGGCGCTGAGTCTGCAGTGAGTGTTGGCGCTGGGTCTGTAGTGAGTGTTGGCATTTGGTCTGAAGTGAGTGTGGGCGCTGTGTCTGTATCGAGTGTGGGCATTTGGTTTTTAGTGAGTTTGGGCGCTGGGTCTGCAGTGAGTGTGGTTTCTGGGTCTGTAGCAAGTGTGTGCACTGTGTCTGTAGTGGGTTTGGGTGCTGGGTCTGTAGAGAGTGTGGGCTCTGGGTCTGAAGCGAGTATGGGTGCTGTGTCTGTAGTGAGTTTGGGCGCTGGTACTGTAGAGAGTGTGGGCGCTGGTTCTGGAGCGAGTATTCGTGCTGGGTCTGTTGCGAGTGTGGGCGCTGGGTCTGTAGTGATTGTGGGTGCTGGGTCTGTATTGAGTGTGGGTGCTGGGTCTGTAGTGAGTGTGGGCGCTGGGTCTGTAGCGAGGTTGGGTGCTGGGTCTGTAGTGAGTTTGGGTGCTGGGTCTGTAGAGAGTGTGGGCGCTGGGTCTATAGCGAGTATGGGTGCTGGGACGGTAGTGAGTGTGTGCGCTGGGTCTGTAGTGAGTGTGGGTTCTGGGTCTGTAGTGAGTGTGGACGCTGGGACTGTAGCGAGTCTGGGCGCTGGGTCTGTAATGAGTTTGGGCGCTGTGTCTGTAGCGAGTGTGGGCTCTGGGTCTGTAGCGAGTCAGGGCGCTGGGTCTGTAGTGAGTGTGGGCATTTGGTCTGTAGTGAGTGTGGGCTCTGCGTCTGTAGCGAGTGTGGGCGATGGTTCTGTAGTGAGTCTTGGCATTTGGTCTGTAGTGAATGTGGGTGCTGCGTCCGTAGTGAGTGTGGGCTCTGTGTCTGTATCGAGTGTGGGCATTTGGTCTGTAGCGAGTCTGTGCGCTGAGTCTGTAGCGAGTGTGGATGCTGGGTCTGTATCGAGTGTGGGCATTTGGTCTGTAGGGAGTTTGAGCGCTGGGTCTGTGACGATTGTGGATGCTGGTTTTGTAGCGAGTGTGGGCATTTGGTCTGTAGTGTGTGTGGGCTCTTGGTCTGTATCGAGTGTGGGCTCTGGGTCTGTAGCGAGTGTGGGCTCTGGGTCTGTAGCGAGTGTGGGCGCTGGGTCTGTAGTGAGTGTGGGCGCTGGGTCTGTAGGGAGTGTGGGCGCTGGGTCTGTGGTGAGTTTGGGCGCGGGGTCTGTAGCGAGTGTGGGCGCTGGGTCTGTAGCGAGTGTGGGTGCTGGGTCTGTAGCGAGTGTGGGCGCTGGGTCTGTAGCGAGTGTGGGTGCTGGGTGTGTAGTGAGTTTGGGCGCTGGGTCAGTAGCGAGTCTGGGTGCTGGGTCTGTAGTGAGTTTGGGCGCTGGGTCTGTAGCGAGTCTGGGCGCTGGGTCTGTAGCGAGTGTGGGCGCTGAGTCTGCAGTGAGTGTTGGCGCTGGGTCTGTAGTGAGTGTTGGCATTAGGTCTGTAGTGAGTGTGGGCGCTGGGTCTGTAGCGAGTGTGGGTGCTGAGTCTGCAGTGAGTTTTGGCGCTGGGTCTGTAGTGAGTGTTGGCATTAGGTCTGTTGTGAGTTTGGGCGCTGGGTCTCTAGAGAGTGTGGGCTCTGGGTCTGTAGTGAGTATGGGTGCTGGGTATGTAGAGAGTTTTGGCGCTGGGTCTGTAGTGAGTGTGGGCGCTGGGTCTGTATTGAATGTGAGAGCTGGGTCTGTAGTGAGTGTGGGCGCTGGGTCTGTAGCGAGTGTGGGCGCTGGGTCTGTAGTGATTGTGGGTGCTGGGTCTGTATTGAATGTGAGTGCTGGGTCTGTAGTGAGTTTGGGCGCCGGGTCTGTAGAGAGTGTGGGCGATGGGTCGGTAGTGAGTTTGGGCGAGGGGTCTGTAGCGAGTGTGGGCGCTGGGTCTGTAGCGAGCATGGGCGCTGGGTCTGTAGTGTGCGTGGGTGCTGGGTCTCTAGCGAGTGTGGGCGCTGGGTCTGTAGGGAGTGTGGGCGCTGGGTCTGTGGTGAGTTTGGGCGCGGGGTCTGTAGCGAGTGTGGGCGCTGGGTCTGTAGCGAGTATGGGCGCTGAGTCTGTAGTGAGTTGGGCGCTGGGTCTGTAGTGAGTGTGGGCGCTGGTTCTGTAGCGAGTATGTGTGCTGGGTCTGTAGCGATTGTGGGCTCTGTGTCTGTAGTGATTGTGGGTGCTGGGTCTGTCGCGAGTGTGGGCGCTAGGTCTGTAGTGAGTGTGGGCGCTGGGTCTGTAGTGAGTTTGGGTGCTGGGTCTGTAGCAAGTGTGGGTGCTGGATCTGTAGCGAGTATGTGTGCTGGGTCTGTAGCGATTGTGGGCTCTGTGTCTATAGTGATTGTGGGTGCTGGGTCTGTCGCGAGTGTGGGCGCTGGGTCTGTAGTGAGTGTGGGCGCTGGGTCTGTAGTGAGTTTGGGCGCTGGGTCTGTAGCGCGTATGGGTGCAGGGACTGTAGCGAATATGGGTGCTGTGTCTGTAGTGAGTTTGGGCGCTGGGACTGTAGAAAGTGTGGGCGCTTGGTCTGTAGCGCGTATGGGTGCTGGGACTGTAGCGAGTGTGGGCGCTGGGTCTGTAGCGAGTGTGTACGCTGGGTCTGTAGTGAGTGTTGGCATTTGGTGCGTAGTGAGTGTGGGTGCTGGGTCTGCAGCGAGTGTGGGCGCTGGGTCTGTAGTGAGTGTATGTTCTGGGTCTGTAGTGAGTGTTGGCATTTGGTGTGTAGTGAGTGTGGGTGCTGGGTCTGCAACGAGTGTGGGTGCTGGGTCTGTAGTGAGTGTTGGCATTTGGTGTGTAGCGAGTGTGGGCGCTGGGTCTGTACTAAGTATGGGTGCTGGGTCTGTAGTGAGTTTGGGCGATGGGTCTGTAGCGAGTGTGGGCGCTGGGTCTGTAGCGAGAATTGGTGCTGGGTCTGTAGTGAGTTTGGGCGCTGGGTCTGTAGCGAGTCTGGGCGCTGGGTCTGTAGTGAGTTTGGGCGCTGGTTCAGTAGCGAGTGTGTGCGTTGTGTCTGTAGTGAGTGTGGGCACTGGGTCTGTAGTGAGTGTGGGCCTTTGGTCTGTAGCGAGTGTGGGAACTGGGTCTGTAGTGTGTTTGGGCTCTGGGTCTGTAGTGAGTGTGGGCGATGGGTCTGTGGTGAGTGTGGGCGCTGTGTCTGTAGCGAGTGTGGGCGCTGGGTCTGTTGCGAGTATGGGTGCTGGGTCTGTAGTGAGTTTGGGCACTGGCTCTGTAGTGAGTGTGGGCGCTGGTTCTGTAGCGAGTATGGGCGCTGGGTCTGTAGCGAGTGTGGGCTCTGGGTCTTTTGTGAGTTTGGGCGCTGGGTCTGTAGCGAGTGTGGTTTCTGGGTCTGTAGCAAGTGTGTGCGCTGGGTCTGTAGTGAGTTTGGGCGCTGGGTCTGTATCGAGTGTGGGTGCTGGTTCTGTAGTGAGTTTGGGCTCTGGGTCTGTCGCGAGTGTGGGTGCCGGGTCTGTAGCGAGTGTGGGCGCTGGGTCTGCAGTGATTGTGGGTGCTGGGTCTGTATTGAGTGTGGGTGCTGGGTCTGTAGTGAGTGTGGGCGATGGGTCTGTAGCCAGTATGGGTGCTGGGTCTGTAGAGAGTTTGGGCGCTGGGTCTGTAGCGAGTGTGGGCGCTGGGTCTGTAGTGATTGTGGGCGCTGGGTCTGTAGCGAGTGTGGGTGCTGGTCCTGTAGCGAGTGTGGGCGCTGGGTCTGTTGCGAGTCTGGGCGCTGGGTCTGTAGTGAGTTTGGGCGCTGGGTCTGTAGTGAGTGTGAGCGCTGGGAATCGGCGAGTGTGGGCTCTGGGTCTGTAGTGAGTGTGGGCGCTGGGTCTGTAGTGTGTGTGGGCATGGGTCAGTAGTGAGTGTGAGCGCTGGGTCTGCGGCGATTTTGGGCGCTGGGTCTGTAGCGAGTGTGTGCTCTGGGTCTGTAGCGAGTCTGGGTGCTGGGTCTGTAGCGAGTGTGTGCGCTGGGTCTGTAGCGAGTGTGGGCTTTCTGTTGCTAGTGTGGGCACTGGGTCTGTAGCGAGTGTGGGCTCTTATTCTGTTGCAAGTGTGGGCGCTGGGTCTGTAGTGAATGTGGGCTCTGGGTCTGTAGTGAGTGTGGGCACTGGGTCTGTAGTGAATGTGGCCACTGGGTATGTAGTGAGTGTGGTCTCGGTGTCTGTAGCGAGTGTGGGCTCTGGGTCTGTAGCGAGTATGGGCGCTGGGTCTGTAATGTGTGTGGGCGCAGGGTCTGTAGCGAATGTGGGCTCTGGATCTGGAGTGAGTGTGGTTACTGGGTCTGTAGCGAGTGTGGTCACTGGGTCTGTAGCGAGTGTGTGCTCTGGGTCTGTAGCGAGTCTGGGCACTGGGTCTGTAGCGAGTGTGGGCACTGGGTCTGTAGGGAGTGTGGGCGCAGGGTCTGTGGTGAGTTTGGGCGCGGGGTCTGTAGTGAGTGTGGGCGCTGGGTCTGTAGCGAGTGTGGGTGCTGGGTCTGTAGCGAGTGTGGGCGCTGGGTCTGTTGCGAGTCTGGGTGCTGGGTCTGTAGTGAGTTTGGGCGCTGGGTCTGTAGCGAGTCTGGGCGCTGGGTCTGTAGCGAGTGTGGGCGCTGAGTCTGCAGTGAGTGTTGGCGCTGGGTCTGTAGTGAGTGTTGGCATTAGGTCTGTAGTGAGTGTGGGCGCTGGGTCTGTAGCGAGTGTGGGCGCTGAGTCTGCAGTGAGTGTTGGCGCTGGGTCTGTAGTGAGTGTTGGCATTAGGTCTGTTGTGAGTTTGGGCGCTGGGTCTCTAGAGAGTGTGGGCTCTGGGTCTGTAGTGAGTATGGGTGCTGGGTATGTAGAGAGTTTTGGCGCTGGGTCTGTAGTGAGTGTGGGCGCTGGGTCTGTATTGAATGTGAGAGCTGGGTCTGTAGTGAGTGTGGGCGCTGGGTCTGTAGCGAGTGTGGGCGCTGGGTCTGTAGTGATTGTGGGTGCTGGGTCTGTATTGAATGTGAGTGCTGGGTCTGTAGTGAGTTTGGGCGCCGGGTCTGTAGAGAGTGTGGGCGATGGGTCGGTAGTGAGTTTGGGCGAGGGGTCTGTAGCGAGTGTGGGCGCTGAGTCTGCAGTGAGTGTTGGCGCTGGGTCTGTAGTGAGTGTTGGCATTTGGTCTGAAGTGAGTGTGGGCGCTGTGTCTGTATCGAGTGTAGGCATTTGGTTTTTAGTGAGTTTGGGCGCTGGGTCTGCAGTGAGTGTGGTTTCTGGGTCTGTAGCAAGTGTGTGCGCTGTGTCTGTAGTGGGTTTGGGTGCTGGGTCTGTATCGAGTGTGGGCTCTGGGTCTGAAGCGAGTATGGGTGCTGTGTCTGTAGTGAGTTTGGGCGCTGGTACTGTAGAGAGTGTGGGCGCTGGTTCTGGAGCGAGTATTCGTGCTGGGTCTGTTGCGAGTGTGGGCGCTGGGTCTGTAGTGATTGTGGGTGCTGGGTCTGTATTGAGTGTGGGTGCTGGGTCTGTAGTGAGTGTGGGCGCTGGGTCTGTAGCGAGGTTGGGTGCTGGGTCTGTAGTGAGTTTGGGTGCTGGGTCTGTAGAGAGTGTGGGCGCTGGGTCTATAGCGAGTATGGGTGCTGGGACGGTAGTGAGTGTGGGCGCTGGGTCTGTAGTGAGTTTGGGCGCTGCGTCTGTAGCGAGTGTGGGCGCTGGGTCTGTAGCGAGTATGGGTGTTGGGTCTGTAGTGAGTTTGGGCGCTGGGTCTGTAGTGAGTGTGGGCGCTGGTTCTGTAGCGAGTATGGGTGCTGGGTCTGTAGGGAGGGTGGGCACTGGGTTTGTAGTGAGTTTGGGCGCCGGGTCTGTAGAGAGTGTGGGCGCTGGGTCTGAAGCGAGTATGGGTGCTCGGACTGTAGCGAGTGTGGGCGCTGGGTCTGTAGTGAGTGTGGGTGCTGGGTCTGTAGCGAGTGTGGGCGCTGGGTCTGTAGTGAGTGTGGGCGCTGTGTCTGTAGTGAGTGTTGTTTCTGGGTCTGTAGCAAGTGTGTGCGCTCGGTCTGTAGTGAGTTTGGGCGCTGGGTCTGTTGCGAGTATGGGTGCTGGGTCTGTTGTGAGTTTGGGCGCTGGGTCTGTAGAGAGTGTGGGCGCTGGTTCTGTAGTGATTGTGGGCGCTGGGTCTGTAGCGAGTATGGGTGCTGTGACTGTAGCCAGTGTGGGCGCTGGGTCTGTAGTGAGTGTGGTTTCTGGGTCTGTAGCGAGTATGGGTGCTGTGACTGTAGCAATTGTGTGCGCTGGGTCTGTAGTGAGTGTGGGCGCTGGTTCTGCAGCGAGTATGTGTGCTGGGTCTGTAGCGATTGTGAGCGCTGGGTCTGTAGTGAGTGTGGGTGCTGGGTCTGTGGCGAGTCTGGGCGCTGGGTCTGTAGTGAGTGTGGGCGCTGGGTCGGTAGTGAGTTTGGGCGTGGGGTCTGTAGCGAGTGTGGGCGCTGGCTCTGTAGCGAGTATGGGCGCTGTGTCTGTAGTGATTGTGGGTGCTGGGTCTGTAGTGAGTGTGGGCGCTGGTTCTGTAGCGAGTATGGGCGCTGGTTCTGTAGTGAGTTTGGGCGCTGGGTCTGTAGTGAGTGTGGGCGCTGGTTCTGCAGCGAGTATGTGTGCTGGGTCTGTAGCGATTGTGGGCGCTGGGTCTGTAGTGATTGTGCGCGCTGGGTCTGATGTGAGTGTGGGTGCTGCGTCTGTAGTGAGTGTGGGCGCTGGGTCTGTAGTGAGTTAGGGTCATGGGTCTGTAGCGAGTGTGGACGCTGTGTCTGTAGTGATTGTGGGTGCTGGGTCTGTAATGAGTGTGGGTGCTGGGTCTGTAGCGAGTGTGGGTGCTGGGTCTGTAGTGTTTTAGGGTCATGGGTCTGTAGCGAGTGTGGGTGCTGTGTCTGTAGTGAGTTTGGGCGCTGGGTCTGTAGAGTGTGTGGGCGCTGGGTCTGTAGCGAGTATGGGTGCTGGGACTGTAGCGAGTGTGGGCGCTGGGTCTGTTGCGCGTCTGGGCGCTATGTCTGTGGTGAGTTTGGGCGCTGGGTCTGTAGCGAGTGTGGGCGTTGGGTCTGTAGCGAGTGTGGGCGCTGAGTCTGCAGTAAGTGTGGGCGCTGGGTCTGTAGTGATTGTTGGCATTTGATCTGGAGTGAGTGTGGGTGCTGGGTCTGTAGCCAGTGTGGTCTCTGTGTCTGTATCGAGTGTGGGCATTTGGTTTGTAGTGAGTTTGGGTGCTGGGTCTGTTGCGAGTTTGGGCGCTGGGTCTGTAGAGAGTGTGGGCGCTGGTTCTGTAGTGATTGTGGGCGCTGGGTCTGTAGCGAGTATGGGTGCTGTGACTGTAGCAAGTGTGGGCGCTGGGTCTGTAGTGAGTGTGGTTTCTGGGTCTGTAGCGAGTATGGGTGCTGTGACTGTAGCAATTGTGTGCGCTGGGTCTGTAGTGAGTTTGGGCGCTGGGTTTGTATCGAGTGTGGGTGCTGGGTCTGTAGTGAATTTGGGCGCTGGGTCTGTAGTGAGTGTGGGTGCTGGGTCTGTGGCAAGTCTGGGCGCTGGGTCTGTAGTGAGTGTGGGCGCTGGGTCGGTAGTGAGTTTGGGCGTGGGGTCTGTAGCGAGTGTGGGCGCTGGGTCTGTAGCGAGTATGGGCGCTGTGTCTGTAGTGATTGTGGGTGCTGGGTCTGTAGTGAGTGTGGGCGCTGGTTCTGTAGCGAGTATGGGCGCTGGTTCTGTAGTGAGTTTGGGCGCTGGGTCTGTAGAGAGTGTGGGCGCTGGGTCTATAGCGAGTATGGGTGCTGGGACGGTAGTGAGTGTGTGCGCTGGGTCTGTAGTGAGTGTGGGTTCTGGGTCTGTAGTGAGTGTGGACGCTGGGACTGTAGCGAGTCTGGGCGCTGGGTCTGTAATGAGTTTGGGCGCTGTGTCTGTAGCGAGTGTGGGCTCTGGGTCTGTAGCGAGTCAGGGCGCTGGGTCTGTAGTGAGTGTGGGCATTTGGTCTGTAGTGAGTGTGGGCTCTGCGTCTGTAGCGAGTGTGGGCGATGGTTCTGTAGTGAGTCTTGGCATTTGGTCTGTAGTGAATGTGGGTGCTGCGTCCGTAGTGAGTGTGGGCTCTGTGTCTGTATCGAGTGTGGGCATTTGGTCTGTAGCGAGTCTGGGCGCTGTGTCTGTAGCGAGTGTGGATGCTGGGTCTGTAGCGAGTGTGGGCATTTGGTCTGTAGGGAGTTTGAGCGCTGGGTCTGTGACGATTGTGGATGCTGGTTTTGTAGCGAGTGTGGGCATTTGGTCTGTAGTGTGTGTGGGCTCTTGGTCTGTATCGAGTGTGGGCTCTGGGTCTGTAGCGAGTGTGGGCTCTGGGTCTGTAGCGAGTGTGGGCGCTGGGTCTGTAGTGAGTGTGGGCGCTGGGTCTGTAGGGAGTGTGGGCGCTGGGTCTGTGGTGAGTTTGGGCGCGGGGTCTGTAGCGAGTGTGGGCGCTGGGTCTGTAGCGAGTGTGGGTGCTGGGTCTGTAGCGAGTGTGGGCGCTGGGTCTGTAGCGAGTGTGGGTGCTGGGTGTGTAGTGAGTTTGGGCGCTGGGTCAGTAGCGAGTCTGGGTGCTGGGTCTGTAGTGAGTTTGGGCGCTGGGTCTGTAGCGAGTCTGGGCGCTGGGTCTGTAGCGAGTGTGGGCGCTGAGTCTGCAGTGAGTGTTGGCGCTGGGTCTGTAGTGAGTGTTGGCATTAGGTCTGTAGTGAGTGTGGGCGCTGGGTCTGTAGCGAGTGTGGGTGCTGAGTCTGCAGTGAGTTTTGGCGCTGGGTCTGTAGTGAGTGTTGGCATTAGGTCTGTTGTGAGTTTGGGCGCTGGGTCTCTAGAGAGTGTGGGCTCTGGGTCTGTAGTGAGTATGGGTGCTGGGTATGTAGAGAGTTTTGGCGCTGGGTCTGTAGTGAGTGTGGGCGCTGGGTCTGTATTGAATGTGAGAGCTGGGTCTGTAGTGAGTGTGGGCGCTGGGTCTGTAGCGAGTGTGGGCGCTGGGTCTGTAGTGATTGTGGGTGCTGGGTCTGTATTGAATGTGAGTGCTGGGTCTGTAGTGAGTTTGGGCGCCGGGTCTGTAGAGAGTGTGGGCGATGGGTCGGTAGTGAGTTTGGGCGAGGGGTCTGTAGCGAGTGTGGGCGCTGGGTCTGTAGCGAGCATGGGCGCTGGGTCTGTAGTGTGCGTGGGTGCTGGGTCTCTAGCGAGTGTGGGCGCTGGGTCTGTAGGGAGTGTGGGCGCTGGGTCTGTGGTGAGTTTGGGCGCGGGGTCTGTAGCGAGTGTGGGCGCTGGGTCTGTAGCGAGTATGGGCGCTGAGTCTGTAGTGAGTTGGGCGCTGGGTCTGTAGTGAGTGTGGGCGCTGGTTCTGTAGCGAGTATGTGTGCTGGGTCTGTAGCGATTGTGGGCTCTGTGTCTGTAGTGATTGTGGGTGCTGGGTCTGTCGCGAGTGTGGGCGCTAGGTCTGTAGTGAGTGTGGGCGCTGGGTCTGTAGTGAGTTTGGGTGCTGGGTCTGTAGCAAGTGTGGGTGCTGGATCTGTAGCGAGTATGTGTGCTGGGTCTGTAGCGATTGTGGGCTCTGTGTCTATAGTGATTGTGGGTGCTGGGTCTGTCGCGAGTGTGGGCGCTGGGTCTGTAGTGAGTGTGGGCGCTGGGTCTGTAGTGAGTTTGGGCGCTGGGTCTGTAGCGCGTATGGGTGCAGGGACTGTAGCGAATATGGGTGCTGTGTCTGTAGTGAGTTTGGGCGCTGGGACTGTAGAAAGTGTGGGCGCTTGGTCTGTAGCGCGTATGGGTGCTGGGACTGTAGCGAGTGTGGGCGCTGGGTCTGTAGCGAGTGTGTACGCTGGGTCTGTAGTGAGTGTTGGCATTTGGTGCGTAGTGAGTGTGGGTGCTGGGTCTGCAGCGAGTGTGGGCGCTGGGTCTGTAGTGAGTGTATGTTCTGGGTCTGTAGTGAGTGTTGGCATTTGGTGTGTAGTGAGTGTGGGTGCTGGGTCTGCAACGAGTGTGGGTGCTGGGTCTGTAGTGAGTGTTGGCATTTGGTGTGTAGCGAGTGTGGGCGCTGGGTCTGTACTAAGTATGGGTGCTGGGTCTGTAGTGAGTTTGGGCGATGGGTCTGTAGCGAGTGTGGGCGCTGGGTCTGTAGCGAGAATTGGTGCTGGGTCTGTAGTGAGTTTGGGCGCTGGGTCTGTAGCGAGTCTGGGCGCTGGGTCTGTAGTGAGTTTGGGCGCTGGTTCAGTAGCGAGTGTGTGCGTTGTGTCTGTAGTGAGTGTGGGCACTGGGTCTGTAGTGAGTGTGGGCCTTTGGTCTGTAGCGAGTGTGGGAACTGGGTCTGTAGTGTGTTTGGGCTCTGGGTCTGTAGTGAGTGTGGGCGATGGGTCTGTGGTGAGTGTGGGCGCTGTGTCTGTAGCGAGTGTGGGCGCTGGGTCTGTTGCGAGTATGGGTGCTGGGTCTGTAGTGAGTTTGGGCACTGGCTCTGTAGTGAGTGTGGGCGCTGGTTCTGTAGCGAGTATGGGCGCTGGGTCTGTAGCGAGTGTGGGCTCTGGGTCTTTTGTGAGTTTGGGCGCTGGGTCTGTAGCGAGTGTGGTTTCTGGGTCTGTAGCAAGTGTGTGCGCTGGGTCTGTAGTGAGTTTGGGCGCTGGGTCTGTATCGAGTGTGGGTGCTGGTTCTGTAGTGAGTTTGGGCTCTGGGTCTGTCGCGAGTGTGGGTGCCGGGTCTGTAGCGAGTGTGGGCGCTGGGTCTGCAGTGATTGTGGGTGCTGGGTCTGTATTGAGTGTGGGTGCTGGGTCTGTAGTGAGTGTGGGCGATGGGTCTGTAGCCAGTATGGGTGCTGGGTCTGTAGAGAGTTTGGGCGCTGGGTCTGTAGCGAGTGTGGGCGCTGGGTCTGTAGTGATTGTGGGCGCTGGGTCTGTAGCGAGTGTGGGTGCTGGTCCTGTAGCGAGTGTGGGCGCTGGGTCTGTTGCGAGTCTGGGCGCTGGGTCTGTAGTGAGTTTGGGCGCTGGGTCTGTAGTGAGTGTGAGCGCTGGGAATCGGCGAGTGTGGGCTCTGGGTCTGTAGTGAGTGTGGGCGCTGGGTCTGTAGTGTGTGTGGGCATGGGTCAGTAGTGAGTGTGAGCGCTGGGTCTGCGGCGATTTTGGGCGCTGGGTCTGTAGCGAGTGTGTGCTCTGGGTCTGTAGCGAGTCTGGGTGCTGGGTCTGTAGCGAGTGTGTGCGCTGGGTCTGTAGCGAGTGTGGGCTTTCTGTTGCTAGTGTGGGCACTGGGTCTGTAGCGAGTGTGGGCTCTTATTCTGTTGCAAGTGTGGGCGCTGGGTCTGTAGTGAATGTGGGCTCTGGGTCTGTAGTGAGTGTGGGCACTGGGTCTGTAGTGAATGTGGCCACTGGGTATGTAGTGAGTGTGGTCTCGGTGTCTGTAGCGAGTGTGGGCTCTGGGTCTGTAGCGAGTATGGGCGCTGGGTCTGTAATGTGTGTGGGCGCAGGGTCTGTAGCGAATGTGGGCTCTGGATCTGGAGTGAGTGTGGTTACTGGGTCTGTAGCGAGTGTGGTCACTGGGTCTGTAGCGAGTGTGTGCTCTGTGTCTGTAGCGAGTCTGGGCACTGGGTCTGTAGCGAGTGTGGGCACTGGGTCTGTAGGGAGTGTGGGCGCAGGGTCTGTGGTGAGTTTGGGCGCGGGGTCTGTAGTGAGTGTGGGCGCTGGGTCTGTAGCGAGTGTGGGTGCTGGGTCTGTAGCGAGTGTGGGCGCTGGGTCTGTTGCGAGTCTGGGTGCTGGGTCTGTAGTGAGTTTGGGCGCTGGGTCTGTAGCGAGTCTGGGCGCTGGGTCTGTAGCGAGTGTGGGCGCTGAGTCTGCAGTGAGTGTTGGCGCTGGGTCTGTAGTGAGTGTTGGCATTAGGTCTGTAGTGAGTGTGGGCGCTGGGTCTGTAGCGAGTGTGGGCGCTGTGTCTGCAGTGAGTGTTGGCGCTGGGTCTGTAGTGAGTGTTGGCATTAGGTCTGTTGTGAGTTTGGGCGCTGGGTCTCTAGAGAGTGTGGGCTCTGGGTCTGTAGTGAGTATGGGTGCTGGGTATGTAGAGAGTTTTGGCGCTGGGTCTGTAGTGAGTGTGGGCGCTGGGTCTGTATTGAATGTGAGAGCTGGGTCTGTAGTGAGTGTGGGCGCTGGGTCTGTAGCGAGTGTGGGCGCTGGGTCTGTAGTGATTGTGGGTGCTGGGTCTGTATTGAATGTGAGTGCTGGGTCTGTAGTGAGTTTGGGCGCCGGGTCTGTAGAGAGTGTGGGCGATGGGTCGGTAGTGAGTTTGGGCGAGGGGTCTGTAGCGAGTGTGGGCGCTGAGTCTGCAGTGAGTGTTGGCGCTGGGTCTGTAGTGAGTGTTGGCATTTGGTCTGAAGTGAGTGTGGGCGCTGTGTCTGTATCGAGTGTGGGCATTTGGTTTTTAGTGAGTTTGGGCGCTGGGTCTGCAGTGAGTGTGGTTTCTGGGTCTGTAGCAAGTGTGTGCGCTGTGTCTGTAGTGGGTTTGGGTGCTGGGTCTGTAGAGAGTGTGGGCTCTGGGTCTGAAGCGAGTATGGGTGCTGTGTCTGTAGTGAGTTTGGGCGCTGGTACTGTAGAGAGTGTGGGCGCTGGTTCTGGAGCGAGTATTCGTGCTGGGTCTGTTGCGAGTGTGGGCGCTGGGTCTGTAGTGATTGTGGGTGCTGGGTCTGTATTGAGTGTGGGTGCTGGGTCTGTAGTGAGTGTGGGCGCTGGGTCTGTAGCGAGGTTGGGTGCTGGGTCTGTAGTGAGTTTGGGTGCTGGGTCTGTAGAGAGTGTGGGCGCTGGGTCTATAGCGAGTATGGGTGCTGGGACGGTAGTGAGTGTGGGCGCTGGGTCTGTAGTGAGTTTGGGCGCTGCGTCTGTAGCGAGTGTGGGCGCTGGGTCTGTAGCGAGTATGGGTGTTGGGTCTGTAGTGAGTTTGGGCGCTGGGTCTGTAGCGAGGTTGGGTGCTGGGTCTGTAGTGAGTTTGGGTGCTGGGTCTGTAGAGAGTGTGGGCGCTGGGTCTATAGCGAGTATGGGTGCTGGGACGGTAGTGAGTGTGGGCGCTGGGTCTGTAGTGAGTTTGGGCGCTGCGTCTGTAGCGAGTGTGGGCGCTGGGTCTGTAGCGAGTATGGGTGTTGGGTCTGTAGTGAGTTTGGGCGCTGGGTCTGTAGTGAGTGTGGGCGCTGGTTCTGTAGCGAGTATGGGTGCTGGGTCTGTAGGGAGGGTGGGCGCTGGGTCTGTAGTGAGTTTGGGTGCTGGGTCTGTAACGAGTGTGGGCGCTGGGTCTGTAGCGAGTATCGTTACTGGGACTGTAGCGAGTGTGGGCGCTGGGTCTGTAGTGAGTGTGGGTGCTGGGTCTGTAGCGAGTGTGGGCGCTGGGTCTGTAGTGAATGTGGTTACTGGGTCTGTAGTGAGTGTTGTTTCTGGGTCTGTAGCAAGTGTGTGCGCTCGGTCTGTAGTGAGTTTGGGCGCTGGGTCTGTTGCGAGTATGGGTGCTGGGTCTGTTGTGAGTTTGGGCGCTGGGTCTGTAGAGAGTGTGGGCGCTGGTTCTGTAGTGATTGTGGGCGCTGGGTCTGTAGCGAGTATGGGTGCTGTGACTGTAGCCAGTGTGGGCGCTGGGTCTGTAGTGAGTGTGGTTTCTGGGTCTGT
Organism: Carcharodon carcharias; assembly: GCF_017639515.1. Lineage (NCBI taxonomy): Eukaryota > Metazoa > Chordata > Chondrichthyes > Lamniformes > Lamnidae > Carcharodon > Carcharodon carcharias. Next base: position 167,340,188 of record NC_054474.1, on the reverse strand, counting down.
AGCGAGTATGGGTGCTGTGACTGTAGCAATTGTGTGCGCTGGGTCTGTAGTGAGTGTGGGCGCTGGTTCTGCAGCGAGTATGTGTGCTGGGTCTGTAGCGATTGTGAGCGCTGGGTCTGTAGTGAGTGTGGGTGCTGGGTCTGTGGCGAGTCTGGGCGCTGGGTCTGTAGTGAGTGTGGGCGCTGGGTCGGTAGTGAGTTTGGGCGTGGGGTCTGTAGCGAGTGTGGGCGCTGGCTCTGTAGCGAGTATGGGCGCTGTGTCTGTAGTGATTGTGGGTGCTGGGTCTGTAGTGAGTGTGGGCGCTGGTTCTGTAGCGAGTATGGGCGCTGGTTCTGTAGTGAGTTTGGGCGCTGGGTCTGTAGTGAGTGTGGGCGCTGGTTCTGCAGCGAGTATGTGTGCTGGGTCTGTAGCGATTGTGGGCGCTGGGTCTGTAGTGATTGTGCGCGCTGGGTCTGATGTGAGTGTGGGTGCTGCGTCTGTAGTGAGTGTGGGCGCTGGGTCTGTAGTGAGTTAGGGTCATGGGTCTGTAGCGAGTGTGGACGCTGTGTCTGTAGTGATTGTGGGCGCTGGGTCTGTAATGAGTGTGGGTGCTGGGTCTGTAGCGAGTGTGGGTGCTGGGTCTGTAGTGTTTTAGGGTCATGGGTCTGTAGCGAGTGTGGGTGCTGTGTCTGTAGTGAGTTTGGGCGCTGGGTCTGTAGAGTGTGTGGGCGCTGGGTCTGTAGCGAGTATGGGTGCTGGGACTGTAGCGAGTGTGGGCGCTGGGTCTGTTGCGCGTCTGGGCGCTATGTCTGTGGTGAGTTTGGGTGCTGGGTCTGTAGCGAGTGTGGGCGTTGGGTCTGTAGCGAGTGTGGGCGCTGAGTCTGCAGTAAGTGTGGGCGCTGGGTCTGTAGTGATTGTTGGCATTTGATCTGGAGTGAGTGTGGGTGCTGGGTCTGTAGCCAGTGTGGTCTCTGTGTCTGTATCGAGTGTGGGCATTTGGTTTGTAGTGAGTTTGGGTGCTGGGTCTGTTGCGAGTTTGGGCGCTGGGTCTGTAGAGAGTGTGGGCGCTGGTTCTGTAGTGATTGTGGGCGCTGGGTCTGTAGCGAGTATGGGTGCTGTGACTGTAGCAAGTGTGGGCGCTGGGTCTGTAGTGAGTGTGGTTTCTGGGTCTGTAGCGAGTATGGGTGCTGTGACTGTAGCAATTGTGTGCGCTGGGTCTGTAGTGAGTTTGGGCGCTGGGTTTGTATCGAGTGTGGGTGCTGGGTCTGTAGTGAATTTGGGCGCTGGGTCTGTAGTGAGTGTGGGTGCTGGGTCTGTGGCAAGTCTGGGCGCTGGGTCTGTAGTGAGTGTGGGCGCTGGGTCGGTAGTGAGTTTGGGCGTGGGGTCTGTAGCGAGTGTGGGCGCTGGGTCTGTAGCGAGTATGGGCGCTGTGTCTGTAGTGATTGTGGGTGCTGGGTCTGTAGTGAGTGTGGGCGCTGGTTCTGTAGCGAGTATGGGCGCTGGTTCTGTAGTGAGTTTGGGCGCTGGGTCTGTAGTGAATGTGGGCGCTGGTTCTGCAGCGAGTATGTGTGCTGGGTCTGTAGCGATTGTGGGCGCTGGGTCTGTAGTGATTGTGCGCGCTGGGTCTGATGTGAGTGTGGGTGCTGCGTCTGTAGTGAGTGTGGGCGCTGGGTCTGTAGTGAGTTAGGGTCATGGGTCTGTAGCGAGTGTGGACGCTGTGTCTGTAGTGATTGTGGGCGCTGGGTCTGTAATGAGTGTGGGTGCTGGGTCTGTAGCGAGTGTGGGCGCTGGGTCTGTAGTGATTTAGGGTCATGGGTCTGTAGCGAGTGTGGGTGCTGCGTCTGTAGTGAGTGTGGGCGCTGGGTCTGTAGTGAGTTAGGGTCATGGGTCTGTAGCGAGTGTGGACGCTGTGTCTGTAGTGATTGTGGGCGCTGGGTCTGTAATGAGTGTGGGTGCTGGGTCTGTAGAGTGTGTGGGCGCTGGGTCTGTAGCGAGTATGGGTGCTGGGACTGTAGCGAGTGTGGGCGCTGGGTCTGTTGCGCGTCTGGGCGCTATGTCTGTGGTGAGTGTGGGCGCTGGGTCTGTTGCGCGTCTGGGCGCTATGTCTGTGGTGAGTTTGGGCGCTGGGTCTGTAGCGAGTGTGGGCGTTGGGTCTGTAGCGAGTGTGGGCGCTGAGTCTGCAGTAAGTGTGGGCGCTGGGTCTGTAGTGATTGTTGGCATTTGATCTGGAGTGAGTGTGGGTGCTGGGTCTGTAGCCAGTGTGGTCTCTGTGTCCGTATCGAGTGTGGGCATTTGGTTTGTAGTGAGTTTGGGCGCTGGGTCTGTAGTGAGTTTGGGCGCTGGTTCTGTAGCGAGTATGGGTGCTGGTTCTGTAGTGAGTGTGGGCACTGGGTCTGTAGCGAGTGTGGGCGCTGGGTCTGTTGCGAGTCTGGGCCCTGGGTCTGTAGTGAGTTTGGGCGCTGGGTCTGTAGCGAGTGTGGGCGCTGGGTCTGTAGCGAGTGTGGGCGCTGAGTCTGCAGTGAGTGTTGGCGCTGGGTCTGTAGTGAGTGTTGGCATTTGGTCTGAAGTGAGTGTGGGCGCTGTGTCTGTATCGAGTGTGGGCATTTGGTTTTTAGTGAGTTTGGGCGCTGGGTCTGCAGTGAGTGTGGTTTCTGGGTCTGTAGCAAGTGTGTGCGCTGGGTCTGTAGTGGGTTTGGGTGCTGGGTCTGTAGAGAGTGTGGGCTCTGGGTCTGAAGCGAGTATGGGTGCTGTGTCTGTAGTGAGTTTGGGCGCTGGTACTGTAGAGAGTGTGGGCGCTGGTTCTGGAGCGAGTATTCGTGCTGGGTCTGTTGCGAGTGTGGGCGCTGGTTCTGTAGTGATTGTGGGTGCTGGGTCTGTATTGAGTGTGGGTGCTGGGTCTGTAGTGAGTGTGGGTGCTGGGTCTGTAGCGAGGTTGGGTGCTGGGTCTGTAGTGAGTTTGGGTGCTGGGTCTGTAGAGAGTGTGGGCGCTGGGTCTATAGCGAGTATGGGTGCTGGGATGGTAGTGAGTGTGGGCGCTGGGTCTGTAGTGAGTGTGTGTTCTGGGTCTGTAGTGAGTGTGGACGCTGGGACTGTAGCGAGTCTGGGCGCTGGGTCTGTAATGAGTTTGGGCGCTGTGTCTGTAGCGAGTGTGGGCTCTGGGTCTGTAGCGAGTCAGGGCGCTGGGTCTGTAGTGAGTGTGGGTGCTGGGTCTGTAGCGAGGTTGGGTGCTGGGTCTGTAGTGAGTTTGGGTGCTGGGTCTGTAGAGAGTGTGGGCGCTGGGTCTATAGCGAGTATGGGTGCTGGGATGGTAGTGAGTGTGGGCGCTGGGTCTGTAGTGAGTGTGGGTTCTGGGTCTGTAGTGAGTGTGGACACTGGGACTGTAGCGAGTCTGGGCGCTGGGTCTGTAATGAGTTTGGGCGCTGTGTCTGTAGCGAGTGTGGGCTCTGGGTCTGTAGCGAGTCAGGGCGCTGGGTCTGTAGTGAGTGTGGGCATTTGGTCTGTAGTGAGTGTGGGCTCTGCGTCTGTAGCGAGTGTGGGCGATGGTTCTGTAGTGAGTGTTGGATTTGGTCCGTAGTGAATGTGGGTGCTGCGTCCGTAGTGAGTGTGGGCTCTGTGTCTGTATCGAGTGTGGGCATTTGGTCTGTAGCGAGTCTGTGCGCTGAGTCTGTAGCGAGTGTGGATGCTGGGTCTGTATCGAGTGTGGGCATTTGGTCTGTAGGGAGTTTGGGCGCTGGGTCTGTAGCGATTGTGGATGCTGGTTTTGTAGCGAGTGTGGGCATTTGGTCTGTAGTGTGTGTGGGCTCTCGGTCTGTATCGAGTGTGGGCTCTGGGTCTGTAGCGAGTGTGGGCTCTGGGTCTGTAGCGAGTGTGGGCGCTGGGTCTGTAGTGAGTGTGGGCGCTGGGTCTGTAGGGAGTGTGGGCGCTGGGTCTGTAGTGAGTGTGGGCGCTGGGTCTGTAATGAGTGTGGGTGCTGGGTCTGTAGCGAGTGTGGGCGCTGGGTCTGTAGTGAGTGTGGGCGCTGGGTCTGTAGCGAGTGTGGGCGCTGGGTCTGTAGCGAGTGTGGGCGCTGGGTCTGTAGTGAGTTTGGGCGCTGGGTCTGTAGTGAGTGTGGGCGCTGGTTCTGTAGCGAGTATGTGTGCTGGGTCTGTAGCGATTGTGGGCTCTGTGTCTGTAGTGATTGTGGGTGCTGGGTCTGTCGCGAGTGTGGGCGCTAGGTCTATAGTGAGTGTGGGCGCTGGGTCTGTAGTGAGTTTGGGTGCTGGGTCTGTAGTGATTGTTGTCATTTGATCTGGAGTGAGTGTGGGTGCTGGGTCTATAGCCAGTGTGGTCTCTGTGTCTGTATCGAGTGTGGGCATTTGGTTTGTAGTGAGTTTGGGCGCTGGGTCTGTAGTGAGTTTGGGCGCTGGTTCTGTAGCGAGTATGGGTGCTGGTTCTGTAGTGAGTGTGGGCACTGGGTCTGTAGCGAGTGTGGGCGCTGGGTCTGTTGCGAGTCTGGGCGCTGGGTCTGTAGTGAGTTTGGGCGCTGGGTCTGTAGCGAGTGTGGGCGCTGGGTCTGTAGCGAGTGTGGGCGCTGAGTCTGCAGTGAGTGTTGGCGTTGTGTCTGTAGTGAGTGTTGGCATTTGGTCTGAAGTGAGTGTGGGCGCTGTGTCTGTATCGAGTGTGGGCATTTGGTTTGTAGTGAGTTTGGGCGCTGGGTCTGTAGTGAGTTTGGGCGCTGGGTCTGTAATGAGTTTGGGCGCTGTGTCTGTAGCGAGTGTGGGCTCTGGGTCTGTAGCGAGTGTGGGCGCTGGATCTGTAGCGAGTGTGGGCAATGGGTCTGTAGTGAGTTTGGGCGCTGGGTCTGTAGCAAGGGTGGGCGTTGGTTCTGTATCGAGTATGTGTGCTGGGTCTGTAGCGATTGTGGGTTCTGGGTCTATAGTGATTGTCGGCGCTGTGACTGTAGTGAGTGTGGGCGCTGGGTCTGTAGCGAGTGTGGGCGCTGGGTCTGTAGTGAGTTTGGGTGCTGGGTCTGTAGCGAGTGTGGTTGCTGGACCTGTAGTGAGTGTGGGCGCTGGGTCTGTAGTGAGTTTGGGCGCGGGGTCTGTAGCGAGTTTGGGCGCTGGGTCTGTAGCGAGTATGGGCGTTGGGTCTGTAGTGAGTTTGGGCGCTGGAACTGTAGTGAGTGTGGGCGCTGGTTCTGTAGCGAGTATGTGTGCTGGGTCTGTAGCGATTGTGGGCTCTGTGTCTGTAGTGATTGTGGGCGCTGGGTCTGTAGTGAGTGTGGGTGCTGGGTCTGTCGCGAGTGTGGGCGCTGGGTCTGTAGTGAGTTTGGGTGCTGGGTCTGTAGCGAGTGAGGGCGCTGGGTCTGTAGCGAGTATGGGTGCTGGGTCTGCAGTGAGTTTGGGCGCTGGGTCTGTAGAGAGTGTGGGCGCTGGGTCTGTAGCGCGTATGGGTGCTGGGACTGTAGCGAGTGTGGGCGCTGGGTCTGTAGTGAGTGTGCGTTCTGGGTCAGTAGCGAGTGTGGGCGCTGGGTCTGTAGCGATTCTGGACGCTGGGTCTGTAGTGAGTTTGGGCGCTGGGTCAGTAGCGAGTGTGGGCGCTGGGTCTGTAGTGAGTGTGGGCACTGGGTCTGTAGTAATTGTGGGCATTTGGTCTGTAGTGAGTGTGGGTGCTGGGTCTGTAGCGAGTGTGGGCGCTGGGTCTGTTGCGAGTCTGGGCGCTGGGTCTGTAGTGAGTTTGGGCGCTGGGTCTGTAGCGAGTGTGGGCGCTGGGTCTGTAACGAGTATGGGTGCTCGGACTGTAGCGAGTGTGGGCGCTGGGTCTGTAGTGAGTGTGGGTGCTGGGACTGTAGCGAGTGTGGGCGCTGGGTCTGTAGTGAGTGTGGGCGCTGTGTCTGTAGTGAGTGTTGTTTCTGGGTCTGTAGCAAGTGTGTGCGCTCGGTCTGTAGTGAGTTTGGGCGCTGGGTCTGTTGCGAGTATGGGTGCTGGGTCTGTTGTGAGTTTGGGCGCTGGGTCTGTAGAGAGTGTGGGCGCTGGTTCTGTAGTGATTGTGGGCGCTGGGTCTGTAGCGAGTATGGGTGCTGTGACTGTAGCAAGTGTGGGCGCTGGGTCTGTAGTGAGTGTGGTTTCTGGGTCTGTAGCGAGTATGGGTGCTGTGACTGTAGCAATTGTGTGCGCTGGGTCTGTAGTGAGTTTGGGCGCTGGGTTTGTATCGAGTGTGGGTGCTGGGTCTGTAGTGAATTTGGGCGCTGGGTCTGTAGTGAGTGTGGGTGCTGGGTCTGTGGCGAGTCTGGGCGCTGGGTCTGTAGTGAGTGTGGGCGCTGGGTCGGTAGTGAGTTTGGGCGTGGGGTCTGTAGCAAGTGTGGGCGCTGGGTCTGTAGCGAGTATGGGCGCTGTGTCTGTAGTGATTGTGGGTGCTGGGTCTGTAGTGAGTGTGGGCGCTGGTTCTGTAGCGAGTATGGGCGCTGGTTCTGTAGTGAGTTTGGGCGCTGGGTCTGTAGTGAGTGTGGGCGCTGGTTCTGCAGCGAGTATGTGTGCTGGGTCTGTAGCGATTGTGGGCGCTGGGTCTGTAGTGATTGTGCGCGCTGGGTCTGATGTGAGTGTGGGTGCTGCGTCTGTAGTGAGTGTGGGCGCTGGGTCTGTAGTGAGTTAGGGTCATGGGTCTGTAGCGAGTGTGGACGCTGTGTCTGTAGTGATTGTGGGTGCTGGGTCTGTAATGAGTGTGGGCGCTGGGTCTGTAGCGAGTGTGGGCGCTGGGTCTGTAGTGTTTTAGGGTCATGGGTCTGTAGCGAGTGTGGGTGCTGTGTCTGTAGTGAGTTTGGGCGCTGGGTCTGTAGAGTGTGTGGGCGCTGGGTCTGTAGCGAGTATGGGTGCTGGGACTGTAGCGAGTGTGGGCGCTGGGTCTGTTGCGCGTCTGGGCGCTATGTCTGTGGTGAGTTTGGGCGCTGGGTCTGTAGCGAGTGTGGGCGTTGGGTCTGTAGCGAGTGTGGGCGCTGAGTCTGCAGTAAGTGTGGGCGCTGGGTCTGTAGTGATTGTTGGCATTTGATCTGGAGTGAGTGTGGGTGCTGGGTCTGTAGCCAGTGTGGTCTCTGTGTCTGTATCGAGTGTGGGCATTTGGTTTGTAGTGAGTTTGGGCGCTGGGTCTGTAGTGAGTTTGGGCGCTGGTTCTGTAGCGAGTATGGGTGCTGATTCTGTAGTGAGTGTGGGCACTGGGTCTGTAGCGAGTGTGGGCGCTGGGTCTGTTGCGAGTCTGGGCCCTGGGTTTGTAGTGAGTTTGGGCGCTGGGTCTGTAGCGAGTGTGGGCGCTGGGTCTGTAGCGAGTGTGGGCGCTGAGTCTGCAGTGAGTGTTGGCGCTGGGTCTGTAGTGAGTGTTGGCATTTGGTCTGAAGTGAGTGTGGGCGCTGTGTCTGTATCGAGTGTGGGCATTTGGTTTTTAGTGAGTTTGGGCGCTGGGTCTGCAGTGAGTGTGGTTTCTGGGTCTGTAGCAAGTGTGTGCGCTGGGTCTGTAGTGGGTCTGGGTGCTGGGTCTGTAGAGAGTGTGGGCTCTGGGTCTGAAGCGAGTATGGGTGCTGTGTCTGTAGTGAGTTTGGGCGCTGGTACTGTAGAGAGTGTGGGCGCTGGTTCTGGAGCGAGTATTCGTGCTGGGACTGTAGCGAGTGTGGGCGCTGGGTCTGTTGCGCGTCTGGGCGCTATGTCTGTGGTGAGTTTGGGCGTTGGGTCTGTAGCGAGTGTGGGCGCTGAGTCTGCAGTAAGTGTGGGCGCTGGGTCTGTAGTGATTGTTGGCATTTGATCTGGAGTGAGTGTGGGTGCTGGGTCTGTAGCCAGTGTGGTCTCTGTGTCTGTATCGAGTGTGGGCATTTGGTTTGTAGTGAGTTTGGGCGCTGGGTCTGTAGTGAGTTTGGGCGCTGGTTCTGTAGCGAGTATGGGTGCTGGTTCTGTAGTGAGTGTGGGCACTGGGTCTGTAGCGAGTGTGGGCACTGGGTCTGTTGCGAGTCTGGGCGCTGGGTCTGTAGTGAGTTTGGGCGCTGGGTCTGTAGCGAGTGTGGGCGCTGGGTCTGTTGCGCGTCTGGGCGCTATGTCTGTGGTGAGTTTGGGCGCTGGGTCTGTAGCGAGTGTGGGCCCTGGGTCTGTAGCGAGTGTGGGCGCTGAGTCTGCAGTAAGTGTGGGCGCTGGGTCTGTAGTGATTGTTGGCATTTGATCTGGAGTGAGTGTGGGTGCTGGGTCTGTAGCCAGTGTGGTCTCTGTGTCTGTATCGAGTGTGGGCATTTGGTTTGTAGTGAGTTTGGGCGCTGGGTCTGTATCGAGTGTGGGTGCTGGTTCTGTAGTGAGTTTGGGCTCTGGGTCTGTCGCGAGTGTGGGCGCTGGGTCTGTAGTGAGTGTGGGCGCTGTGTCTGTAGTGAGTGTTGTTTCTGGGTCTGTAGCAAGTGTGTGCGCTCGGTCTGTAGTGAGTTTGGGCGCTGGGTCTGTTGCGAGTATGGGTGCTGGGTCTGTTGTGAGTTTGGGCGCTGGGTCTGTAGAGAGTGTGGGCGCTGGTTCTGTAGTGATTGTGGGCGCTGGGTCTGTAGCGAGTATGGGTGCTGTGACTGTAGCAAGTGTGGGCGCTGGGTCTGTAGTGAGTGTGGTTTCTGGGTCTGTAGCGAGTATGGGTGCTGTGACTGTAGCAATTGTGTGCGCTGGGTCTGTAGTGAGTTTGGGCGCTGGGTTTGTATCGAGTGTGGGTGCTGGGTCTGTAGTGAATTTGGGCGCTGGGTCTGTAGTGAGTGTGGGTGCTGGGTCTGTGGCGAGTCTGGGCGCTGGGTCTGTAGTGAGTGTGGGCGCTGGGTCGGTAGTGAGTTTGGGCGTGGGGTCTGTAGCGAGTGTGGGCGCTGGGTCTGTAGCGAGTATGGGCGCTGTGTCTGTAGTGATTGTGGGTGCTGGGTCTGTAGTGAGTGTGGGCGCTGGTTCTGTAGCGAGTATGGGCGCTGGTTCTGTAGTGAGTTTGGGCGCTGGGTCTGTAGTGAGTGTGGGCGCTGGTTCTGCAGCGAGTATGTGTGCTGGGTCTGTAGCGATTGTGGGCGCTGGGTCTGTAGTGATTGTGCGCGCTGGGTCTGATGTGAGTGTGGGTGCTGCGTCTGTAGTGAGTGTGGGTGCTGCGTCTGTAGTGAGTGTGGGCGCTGGGTCTGTAGTGAGTTAGGGTCATGGGTCTGTAGCGAGTGTGGACGCTGTGTCTGTAGTGATTGTGGGCGCTGGGTCTGTAATGAGTGTGGGTGCTGGGTCTGTAGCGAGTGTGGGCGCTGGGTCTGTAGTGTTTTAGGGTCATGGGTCTGTAGCGAGTGTGGGTGCTGCGTCTGTAGTGAGTGTGGGCGCTGGGTCTGTAGTGAGTTAGGGTCATGGGTCTGTAGCGAGTGTGGACGCTGTGTCTGTAGTGATTGTGGGCGCTGGGTCTGTAATGAGTGTGGGTGCTGGGTCTGTAGAGTGTGTGGGCGCTGGGTCTGTAGCGAGTATGGGTGCTGGGACTGTAGCGAGTGTGGGCGCTGGGTCTGTTGCGCGTCTGGGCGCTATGTCTGTGGTAAGTGTGGGCGCTGGGTCTGTTGCGCGTCTGGGCGCTATGTCTGTGGTGAGTTTGGGCGCTGGGTCTGTAGCGAGTGTGGGCGTTGGGTCTGTAGCGAGTGTGGGCGCTGAGTCTGCAGTAAGTGTGGGCGCTGGGTCTGTAGTGATTGTTGGCATTTGATCTGGAGTGAGTGTGGGTGCTGGGTCTGTAGCCAGTGTGGTCTCTGTGTCCGTATCGAGTGTGGGCATTTGGTTTGTAGTGAGTTTGGGCGCTGGGTCTGTAGTGAGTTTGGGCGCTGGTTCTGTAGCGAGTATGGGTGCTGGTTCTGTAGTGAGTGTGGGCACTGGGTCTGTAGCGAGTGTGGGCGCTGGGTCTGTTGCGAGTCTGGGCCCTGGGTCTGTAGTGAGTTTGGGCGCTGGGTCTGTAGCGAGTGTGGGCGCTGGGTCTGTAGCGAGTGTGGGCGCTGAGTCTGCAGTGAGTGTTGGCGCTGGGTCTGTAGTGAGTGTTGGCATTTGGTCTGAAGTGAGTGTGGGCGCTGTGTCTGTATCGAGTGTGGGCATTTGGTTTTTAGTGAGTTTGGGCGCTGGGTCTGCAGTGAGTGTGGTTTCTGGGTCTGTAGCAAGTGTGTGCGCTGGGTCTGTAGTGGGTTTGGGTGCTGGGTCTGTAGAGAGTGTGGGCTCTGGGTCTGAAGCGAGTATGGGTGCTGTGTCTGTAGTGAGTTTGGGCGCTGGTACTGTAGAGAATGTGGGCGCTGGTTCTGGAGCGAGTATTCGTGCTGGGTCTGTTGCGAGTGTGGGCGCTGGTTCTGTAGTGATTGTGGGTGCTGGGTCTGTATTGAGTGTGGGTGCTGGGTCTGTAGTGAGTGTGGGTGCTGGGTCTGTAGCGAGGTTGGGTGCTGGGTCTGTAGTGAGTTTGGGTGCTGGGTCTGTAGAGAGTGTGGGCGCTGGGTCTGTAGTGAGTTTGGGCGCTGGGTCTGTAATGAGTTTGGGCGCTGTGTCTGTAGCGAGTGTGGGCTCTGGGTCTGTAGCGAGTGTGGGCGCTGGGTCTGTAGCGAGTGTGGGCAATGGGTCTGTAGTGAGTTTGGGCGCTGGGTCTGTAGCGAGGGTGGGCGTTGGTTCTGTATCGAGTATGTGTGCTGGGTCTGTAGCGATTGTGGGTTCTGGGTCTATAGTGATTGTCGGCGCTGTGACTGTAGTGAGTGTGGGCGCTGGGTCTGTAGCGAGTGTGGGCGCTGGGTCTGTAGTGAGTTTGGGTGCTGGGTCTGTAGCGAGTGTGGTTGCTGGACCTGTAGTGAGTGTGGGCGCTGGGTCTGTAGTGAGTTTGGGCGCGGGGTCTGTAGCGAGTTTGGGCGCTGGGTCTGTAGCGAGTATGGGCGTTGGGTCTGTAGTGAGTTTGGGCGCTGGAACTGTAGTGAGTGTGGGCGCTGGTTCTGTAGCGAGTATGTGTGCTGGGTCTGTAGCGATTGTGGGCTCTGTGTCTGTAGTGATTGTGGGCGCTGGGTCTGTAGTGAGTGTGGGTGCTGGGTCTGTCGCGAGTGTGGGCGCTGGGTCTGTAGTGAGTTTGGGTGCTGGGTCTGTAGCGAGTGAGGGCGCTGGGTCTGTAGCGAGTATGGGTGCTGGGTCTGCAGTGAGTTTGGGCGCTGGGTCTGTAGAGAGTGTGGGCGCTGGGTCTGTAGCGCGTATGGGTGCTGGGACTGTAGCGAGTGTGGGCGCTGGGTCTGTAGTGAGTGTGCGTTCTGGGTCTGTAGCGAGTGTGGGCGCTGGGTCTGTAGCGATTCTGGACGCTGGGTCTGTAGTGAGTTTGGGCGCTGGGTCAGTAGCGAGTGTGGGCGCTGGGTCTGTAGTGAGTGTGGGCACTGGGTCTGTAGTAATTGTGGGCATTTGGTCTGTAGTGAGTGTGGGTGCTGGGTCTGTAGCGAGTGTGGGCGCTGGGTCTGTTGCGAGTCTGGGCGCTGGGTCTGTAGTGAGTTTGGGCGCTGGGTCTGTAGCGAGTGTGGGCGCTGGGTCTGTAACGAGTATGGGTGCTCGGACTGTAGCGAGTGTGGGCGCTGGGTCTGTAGTGAGTGTGGGTGCTGGGACTGTAGCGAGTGTGGGCGCTGGGTCTGTAGTGAGTGTGGGCGCTGTGTCTGTAGTGAGTGTTGTTTCTGGGTCTGTAGCAAGTGTGTGCGCTCGGTCTGTAGTGAGTTTGGGCGCTGGGTCTGTTGCGAGTATGGGTGCTGGGTCTGTTGTGAGTTTGGGCGCTGGGTCTGTAGAGAATGTGGGCGCTGGTTCTGTAGTGATTGTGGGCGCTGGGTCTGTAGCGAGTATGGGTGCTGTGACTGTAGCAAGTGTGGGCGCTGGGTCTGTAGTGAGTGTGGTTTCTGGGTCTGTAGCGAGTATGGGTGCTGTGACTGTAGCAATTGTGTGCGCTGGGTCTGTAGTGAGTTTGGGCGCTGGGTTTGTATCGAGTGTGGGTGCTGGGTCTGTAGTGAATTTGGGCGCTGGGTCTGTAGTGAGTGTGGGTGCTGGGTCTGTGGCGAGTCTGGGCGCTGGGTCTGTAGTGAGTGTGGGCGCTGGGTCGGTAGTGAGTTTGGGCGTGGGGTCTGTAGCGAGTGTGGGCGCTGGGTCTGTAGCGAGTATGGGCGCTGTGTCTGTAGTGATTGTGGGCGCTGGGTCTGTAGTGAGTGTGGGCGCTGGTTCTGTAGCGAGTATGGGCGCTGGTTCTGTAGAGAGTGTGGGCGCTGGGTCTGTAGTGAGTGTGGGCGCTGGTTCTGCAGCGAGTATGTGTGCTGGGTCTGTAGCGATTGTGGGCGCTGGGTCTGTAGTGATTGTGCGCGCTGGGTCTGATGTGAGTGTGGGTGCTGCGTCTGTAGTGAGTGTGGGCGCTGGGTCTGTAGTGAGTTAGGGTCATGGGTCTGTAGCGAGTGTGGACGCTGTGTCTGTAGTGATTGTGGGTGCTGGGTCTGTAATGAGTGTGGGTGCTGGGTCTGTAGCGAGTGTGGGCGCTGGGTCTGTAGTGTTTTAGGGTCATGGGTCTGTAGCGAGTGTGGGTGCTGTGTCTGTAGTGAGTTTGGGCGCTGGGTCTGTAGAGTGTGTGGGCGCTGGGTCTGTAGCGAGTATGGGTGCTGGGACTGTAGCGAGTGTGGGCGCTGGGTCTGTTGCGCGTCTGGGCGCTATGTCTGTGGTGAGTTTGGGCGCTGGGTCTGTAGCGAGTGTGGGCGTTGGGTCTGTAGCGAGTGTGGGCGCTGAGTCTGCAGTAAGTGTGGGCGCTGGGTCTGTAGTGATTGTTGGCATTTGATCTGGAGTGAGTGTGGGTGCTGGGTCTGTAGCCAGTGTGGTCTCTGTGTCTGTATCGAGTGTGGGCATTTGGTTTGTAGTGAGTTTGGGCGCTGGGTCTGTAGTGAGTTTGGGCGCTGGTTCTGTAGCGAGTATGGGTGCTGATTCTGTAGTGAGTGTGGGCACTGGGTCTGTAGCGAGTGTGGGCGCTGGGTCTGTTGCGAGTCTGGGCCCTGGGTCTGTAGTGAGTTTGGGCGCTGGGTCTGTAGCGAGTGTGGGCGCTGGGTCTGTAGCGAGTGTGGGCGCTGAGTCTGCAGTGAGTGTTGGCGCTGGGTCTGTAGTGAGTGTTGGCATTTGGTCTGAAGTGAGTGTGGGCGCTGTGTCTGTATCGAGTGTGGGCATTTGGTTTTTAGTGAGTTTGGGCGCTGGGTCTGCAGTGAGTGTGGTTTCTGGGTCTGTAGCAAGTGTGTGCGCTGGGTCTGTAGTGGGTCTGGGTGCTGGGTCTGTAGAGAGTGTGGGCTCTGGGTCTGAAGCGAGTATGGGTGCTGTGTCTGTAGTGAGTTTGGGCGCTGGTACTGTAGAGAGTGTGGGCGCTGGTTCTGGAGCGAGTATTCGTGCTGGGACTGTAGCGAGTGTGGGCGCTGGGTCTGTTGCGCGTCTGGGCGCTATGTCTGTGGTGAGTTTGGGCGTTGGGTCTGTAGCGAGTGTGGGCGCTGAGTCTGCAGTAAGTGTGGGCGCTGGGTCTGTAGTGATTGTTGGCATTTGATCTGGAGTGAGTGTGGGTGCTGGGTCTGTAGCCAGTGTGGTCTCTGTGTCTGTATCGAGTGTGGGCATTTGGTTTGTAGTGAGTTTGGGCGCTGGGTCTGTAGTGAGTTTGGGCGCTGGTTCTGTAGCGAGTATGGGTGCTGGTTCTGTAGTGAGTGTGGGCACTGGGTCTGTAGCGAGTGTGGGCACTGGGTCTGTTGCGAGTCTGGGCGCTGGGTCTGTAGTGAGTTTGGGCGCTGGGTCTGTAGCGAGTGTGGGCGCTGGGTCTGTTGCGCGTCTGGGCGCTATGTCTGTGGTGAGTTTGGGCGCTGGGTCTGTAGCGAGTGTGGGCCCTGGGTCTGTAGCGAGTGTGGGCGCTGAGTCTGCAGTAAGTGTGGGCGCTGGGTCTGTAGTGATTGTTGGCATTTGATCTGGAGTGAGTGTGGGTGCTGGGTCTGTAGCCAGTGTGGTCTCTGTGTCTGTATCGAGTGTGGGCATTTGGTTTGTAGTGAGTTTGGGCGCTGGGTCTGTATCGAGTGTGGGTGCTGGTTCTGTAGTGAGTTTGGGCTCTGGGTCTGTCGCGAGTGTGGGCGCTGGGTCTGTAGTGAGTGTGGGCGCTGTGTCTGTAGTGAGTGTTGTTTCTGGGTCTGTAGCAAGTGTGTGCGCTCGGTCTGTAGTGAGTTTGGGCGCTGGGTCTGTTGCGAGTATGGGTGCTGGGTCTGTTGTGAGTTTGGGCGCTGGGTCTGTAGAGAGTGTGGGCGCTGGTTCTGTAGTGATTGTGGGCGCTGGGTCTGTAGCGAGTATGGGTGCTGTGACTGTAGCAAGTGTGGGCGCTGGGTCTGTAGTGGGTCTGGGTGCTGGGTCTGTAGAGAGTGTGGGCTCTGGGTCTGAAGCGAGTATGGGTGCTGTGTCTGTAGTGAGTTTGGGCGCTGGTACTGTAGAGAGTGTGGGCGCTGGTTCTGGAGCGAGTATTCGTGCTGGGACTGTAGCGAGTGTGGGCGCTGGGTCTGTTGCGCGTCTGGGCGCTATGTCTGTGGTGAGTTTGGGCGTTGGGTCTGTAGCGAGTGTGGGCGCTGAGTCTGCAGTAAGTGTGGGCGCTGGGTCTGTAGTGATTGTTGGCATTTGATCTGGAGTGAGTGTGGGTGCTGGGTCTGTAGCCAGTGTGGTCTCTGTGTCTGTATCGAGTGTGGGCATTTGGTTTGTAGTGAGTTTGGGCGCTGGGTCTGTAGTGAGTTTGGGCGCTGGTTCTGTAGCGAGTATGGGTGCTGGTTCTGTAGTGAGTGTGGGCACTGGGTCTGTAGCGAGTGTGGGCACTGGGTCTGTTGCGAGTCTGGGCGCTGGGTCTGTAGTGAGTTTGGGCGCTGGGTCTGTAGCGAGTGTGGGCGCTGGGTCTGTTGCGCGTCTGGGCGCTATGTCTGTGGTGAGTTTGGGCGCTGGGTCTGTAGCGAGTGTGGGCCCTGGGTCTGTAGCGAGTGTGGGCGCTGAGTCTGCAGTAAGTGTGGGCGCTGGGTCTGTAGTGATTGTTGGCATTTGATCTGGAGTGAGTGTGGGTGCTGGGTCTGTAGCCAGTGTGGTCTCTGTGTCTGTATCGAGTGTGGGCATTTGGTTTGTAGTGAGTTTGGGCGCTGGGTCTGTATCGAGTGTGGGTGCTGGTTCTGTAGTGAGTTTGGGCTCTGGGTCTGTCGCGAGTGTGGGCGCTGGGTCTGTAGTGAGTGTGGGCGCTGTGTCTGTAGTGAGTGTTGTTTCTGGGTCTGTAGCAAGTGTGTGCGCTCGGTCTGTAGTGAGTTTGGGCGCTGGGTCTGTTGCGAGTATGGGTGCTGGGTCTGTTGTGAGTTTGGGCGCTGGGTCTGTAGAGAGTGTGGGCGCTGGTTCTGTAGTGATTGTGGGCGCTGGGTCTGTAGCGAGTATGGGTGCTGTGACTGTAGCAAGTGTGGGCGCTGGGTCTGTAGTGAGTGTGGTTTCTGGGTCTGTAGCGAGTATGGGTGCTGTGACTGTAGCAATTGTGTGCGCTGGGTCTGTAGTGAGTTTGGGCGCTGGGTTTGTATCGAGTGTGGGTGCTGGGTCTGTAGTGAATTTGGGCGCTGGGTCTGTAGTGAGTGTGGGTGCTGGGTCTGTGGCGAGTCTGGGCGCTGGGTCTGTAGTGAGTGTGGGCGCTGGGTCGGTAGTGAGTTTGGGCGTGGGGTCTGTAGCGAGTGTGGGCGCTGGGTCTGTAGCGAGTATGGGCGCTGTGTCTGTAGTGATTGTGGGTGCTGGGTCTGTAGTGAGTGTGGGCGCTGGTTCTGTAGCGAGTATGGGCGCTGGTTCTGTAGTGAGTTTGGGCGCTGGGTCTGTAGTGAGTGTGGGCGCTGGTTCTGCAGCGAGTATGTGTGCTGGGTCTGTAGCGATTGTGGGCGCTGGGTCTGTAGTGATTGTGCGCGCTGGGTCTGATGTGAGTGTGGGTGCTGCGTCTGTAGTGAGTGTGGGTGCTGCGTCTGTAGTGAGTGTGGGCGCTGGGTCTGTAGTGAGTTAGGGTCATGGGTCTGTAGCGAGTGTGGACGCTGTGTCTGTAGTGATTGTGGGCGCTGGGTCTGTAATGAGTGTGGGTGCTGGGTCTGTAGCGAGTGTGGGCGCTGGGTCTGTAGTGTTTTAGGGTCATGGGTCTGTAGCGAGTGTGGGTGCTGCGTCTGTAGTGAGTGTGGGCGCTGGGTCTGTAGTGAGTTAGGGTCATGGGTCTGTAGCGAGTGTGGACGCTGTGTCTGTAGTGATTGTGGGCGCTGGGTCTGTAATGAGTGTGGGTGCTGGGTCTGTAGAGTGTGTGGGCGCTGGGTCTGTAGCGAGTATGGGTGCTGGGACTGTAGCGAGTGTGGGCGCTGGGTCTGTTGCGCGTCTGGGCGCTATGTCTGTGGTGAGTGTGGGCGCTGGGTCTGTTGCGCGTCTGGGCGCTATGTCTGTGGTGAGTTTGGGCGCTGGGTCTGTAGCGAGTGTGGGCGTTGGGTCTGTAGCGAGTGTGGGCGCTGAGTCTGCAGTAAGTGTGGGCGCTGGGTCTGTAGTGATTGTTGGCATTTGATCTGGAGTGAGTGTGGGTGCTGGGTCTGTAGCCAGTGTGGTCTCTGTGTCCGTATCGAGTGTGGGCATTTGGTTTGTAGTGAGTTTGGGCGCTGGGTCTGTAGTGAGTTTGGGCGCTGGTTCTGTAGCGAGTATGGGTGCTGGTTCTGTAGTGAGTGTGGGCACTGGGTCTGTAGCGAGTGTGGGCGCTGGGTCTGTTGCGAGTCTGGGCCCTGGGTCTGTAGTGAGTTTGGGCGCTGGGTCTGTAGCGAGTGTGGGCGCTGGGTCTGTAGCGAGTGTGGGCGCTGAGTCTGCAGTGAGTGTTGGCGCTGGGTCTGTAGTGAGTGTTGGCATTTGGTCTGAAGTGAGTGTGGGCGCTGTGTCTGTATCGAGTGTGGGCATTTGGTTTTTAGTGAGTTTGGGCGCTGGGTCTGCAGTGAGTGTGGTTTCTGGGTCTGTAGCAAGTGTGTGCGCTGGGTCTGTAGTGGGTTTGGGTGCTGGGTCTGTAGAGAGTGTGGGCTCTGGGTCTGAAGCGAGTATGGGTGCTGTGTCTGTAGTGAGTTTGGGCGCTGGTACTGTAGAGAATGTGGGCGCTGGTTCTGGAGCGAGTATTCGTGCTGGGTCTGTTGCGAGTGTGGGCGCTGGTTCTGTAGTGATTGTGGGTGCTGGGTCTGTATTGAGTGTGGGTGCTGGGTCTGTAGTGAGTGTGGGTGCTGGGTCTGTAGCGAGGTTGGGTGCTGGGTCTGTAGTGAGTTTGGGTGCTGGGTCTGTAGAGAGTGTGGGCGCTGGGTCTATAGCGAGTATGGGTGCTGGGACGGTAGTGAGTGTGGGCGCTGGGACTGTAGCAAGTCTGGGCGCTGGGTCTGTAATGAGTTTGGGCGCTGTGTCTGTAGCGAGTGTGGGCTCTGGGTCTGTAGCGAGTCAGGGCGCTGGGTCTGTAGTGAGTGTGGGCATTTGGTCTGTAGTGAGTGTGGGCTCTGCGTCTGTAGCGAGTGTGGGCGATGGTTCTGTAGTGAGTGTTGGATTTGGTCCGTAGTGAATGTGGGTGCTGCGTCCGTAGTGAGTGTGGGCTCTGTGTCTGTATCGAGTGTGGGCATTTGGTCTGTAGTGAGTTTGGGCGCTGGGTCTGTAGTGAGTTTGGGCGCTGGGTCTGTAATGAGTTTGGGCGCTGTGTCTGTAGCGAGTGTGGGCTCTGGGTCTGTAGCGAGTCAGGGCGCTGGGTCTGTAGTGAGTGTGGGCATTTGGTCTGTAGTGAGTGTGGGCTCTGCGTCTGTAGCGAGTGTGGGCGATGGTTCTGTAGTGAGTGTTGGATTTGGTCCGTAGTGAATGTGGGTGCTGCGTCCGTAGTGAGTGTGGGCTCTGTGTCTGTATCGAGTGTGGGCATTTGGTCTGTAGCGAGTCTGTGCGCTGAGTCTGTAGCGAGTGTGGATGCTGGGTCTGTATCGAGTGTGGGCATTTGGTCTGTAGGGAGTTTGGGCGCTGGGTCTGTAGCGATTGTGGATGCTGGTTTTGTAGCGAGTGTGGGCATTTGGTCTGTAGTGTGTGTGGGCTCTCGGTCTGTATCGAGTGTGGGCTCTGGGTCTGTAGCGAGTGTGGGCTCTGGGTCTGTAGCGAGTGTGGGCGCTGGGTCTGTAGTGAGTGTGGGCGCTGGGTCTGTAGGGAGTGTGGGCGCTGGGTCTGTGGTGAGTTTGGGCGCGGGGTCTGTAGCGAGTGTGGGCGCTGGGTCTGTAGCGAGTATGGGCGCTGAGTCTGTAGTGAGTTTGGGCGCTGGGTCTGTAGTGAGTGTGGGCGCTGGTTCTGTAGCGAGTATGTGTGCTGGGTCTGTAGCGATTGTGGGCTCTGTGTCTGTAGTGATTGTGGGTGCTGGGTCTGTCGCGAGTGTGGGCGCTAGGTCTGTAGTGAGTGTGGGCGCTGGGTCTGTAGTGAGTTTGGGTGCTGGGTCTGTAGTGATTGTTGTCATTTGATCTGGAGTGAGTGTGGGTGCTGGGTCTGTAGCCAGTGTGGTCTCTGTGTCTGTATCGAGTGTGGGCATTTGGTTTGTAGTGAGTTTGGGCGCTGGGTCTGTAGTGAGTTTGGGCGCTGGTTCTGTAGCGAGTATGGGTGCTGGTTCTGTAGTGAGTGTGGGCACTGGGTCTGTAGCGAGTGTGGGCGCTGGGTCTGTTGCGAGTCTGGGCGCTGGGTCTGTAGTGAGTTTGGGCGCTGGGTCTGTAGCGAGTGTGGGCGCTGGGTCTGTAGCGAGTGTGGGCGCTGAGTCTGCAGTGAGTGTTGGCGTTGGGTCTGTAGTGAGTGTTGGCATTTGGTCTGAAGTGAGTGTGGGCGCTGTGTCTGTATCGAGTGTGGGCGTTTGGTTTGTAGTGAGTTTGGGCGCTGGGTCTGTAGTGAGTTTGGGCGCTGGGTCTGTAATGAGTTTGGGCGCTGTGTCTGTAGCGAGTGTGGGCTCTGGGTCTGTAGCGAGTCAGGGCGCTGGGTCTGTAGTGAGTGTGGGCATTTGGTCTGTAGTGAGTGTGGGCTCTGCGTCTGTAGCGAGTGTGGGCGATGGTTCTGTAGTGAGTCTTGGCATTTGGTCTGTCGTGAATGTGGGTGCTGCGTCCGTAGTGAGTGTGGGCTCTGTGTCTGTATCGAGTGTGGGCATTTGGTCTGTAGCGAGTCTGTGCGCTGAGTCTGTAGCGAGTGTGGATGCTGGGTCTGTATCGAGTGTGGGCATTTGGTCTGTAGGGAGTTTGGGCGCTGAGTCTGTGGCGATTGTGGATGCTGGTTTTGTAGCGAGTGTGGGCATTTGGTCTGTAGTGTGTGTGGGCTCTCGGTCTGTATCGAGTGTGGGCTCTGGGTCTGTAGCGAGTGTGGGCTCTGGGTCTGTAGCGAGTGTGGGCGCTGGGTCTGTAGCGAGTGTGGGCAATGGGTCTGTAGTGAGTTTGGGCGCTGGGTCTGTAGCGAGGGTGGGCGCTGGTTCTGTATCGAGTATGTGTGCTGGGTCTGTAGCGATTGTGGGTTCTGGGTCTGTAGTGATTGTCGGCGCTGTGACTGTAGTGAGTGTGGGCGCTGTGTCTGTAGCGAGTGTGGGCGCTGGGTCTGTAGTGAGTTTGGGTGCTGGGTCTGTAGCGAGTGTGGTTGCTGGACCTGTAGTGAGTGTGGGCTCTGGGTCTGTAGTGAGTTTGGGCGCGGGGTCTGTAGCGAGTTTGGGCGCCGAGTCTGTAGCGAGTATGGGCGTTGGGTCTGTAGTGAGTTTGGGCGCTGGAACTGTAGTGAGTGTGGGCGCTGGTTCTGTAGCGAGTATGTGTGCTGGGTCTGTAGCGATTGTGGGCTCTGTGTCTGTAGTGATTGTGGGCGCTGGGTCTGTAGTGAGTGTGGGTGCTGGGTCTGTCGCGAGTGTGGGCGCTGGGTCTGTAGTGAGTTTGGGTGCTGGGTCTGTAGCGAGTGAGGGCGCTGGGTCTGTAGCGAGTATGGGTGCTGGGTCTGCAGTGAGTTTGGGCGCTGGGTCTGTAGAGAGTGTGGGCGCTGGGTCTGTAGCGCGTATGGGTGCTGGGACTGTAGCGAGTGTGGGCGCTGGGTCTGTAGTGAGTGTGCGTTCTGGGTCTGTAGCGAGTGTGGGCGCTGGGTCTGTAGCGATTCTGGACGCTGGGTCTGTAGTGAGTTTGGGTGCTGGGTCAGTAGCGAGTGTGGGCGCTGGGTCTGTAGTGAGTGTGGGCACTGGGTCTGTAGTAATTGTGGGCATTTGGTCTGTAGTGAGTGTGGGTGCTGGGTCTGTAGCGAGTGTGGGCGCAGGGTCTGTTGCGAGTCTGGGCGCTGGGTCTGTAGTGAGTTTGGGCGCTGGGTCTGTAGCGAGTGTGGGCGCTGGGTCTGTAACGAGTATGGGTGCTCGGACTGTAGCGAGTGTGGGCGCTGGGTCTGTAGTGAGTGTGGGTGCTGGGACTGTAGCGAGTGTGGGCGCTGGGTCTGTAGTGAGTGTGGGCGCTGTGTCTGTAGTGAGTGTTGTTTCTGGGTCTGTAGCAAGTGTGTGCGCTCGGTCTGTAGTGAGTTTGGGCGCTGGGTCTGTTGCGAGTATGGGTGCTGGGTCTGTTGTGAGTTTGGGCGCTGGGTCTGTAGAGAGTGTGGGCGCTGGTTCTGTAGTGATTGTGGGCGCTGGGTCTGTAGCGAGTATGGGTGCTGTGACTGTAGCAAGTGTGGGCGCTGGGTCTGTAGTGAGTGTGGTTTCTGGGTCTGTAGCGAGTATGGGTGCTGTGACTGTAGCAATTGTGTGCGCTGGGTCTGTAGTGAGTTTGGGCGCTGGGTTTGTATCGAGTGTGGGTGCTGGGTCTGTAGTGAATTTGGGCGCTGGGTCTGTAGTGAGTGTGGGTGCTGGGTCTGTGGCGAGTCTGGGCGCTGGGTCTGTAGTGAGTGTGGGCGCTGGGTCGGTAGTGAGTTTGGGCGTGGGGTCTGTAGCGAGTGTGGGCGCTGGGTCTGTAGCGAGTATGGGCGCTGTGTCTGTAGTGATTGTGGGTGCTGGGTCTGTAGTGAGTGTGGGCGCTGGTTCTGTAGCGAGTATGGGCGCTGGTTCTGTAGTGAGTTTGGGCGCTGGGTCTGTAGTGAGTGTGGGCGCTGGTTCTGCAGCGAGTATGTGTGCTGGGTCTGTAGCGATTGTGGGCGCTGGGTCTGTAGTGATTGTGCGCGCTGGGTCTGATGTGAGTGTGGGTGCTGCGTCTGTAGTGAGTGTGGGCGCTGGGTCTGTAGTGAGTGTGGGTGCTGGGTCTGTCGCGAGTGTGGGCGCTGGGTCTGTAGTGAGTTTGGGTGCTGGGTCTGTAGTGAGTCAGGGCGCTGGGTCTGTAGCGAGTATGGGTGCTGGGTCTGCAGTGAGTTTGGGCGCTGGGTCTGTAGAGAGTGTGGGCGCTGGGTCTGTAGCGCGTATGGGTGCTGGGACTGTAGCGAGTGTGGGCGCTGGGTCTGTAGTGAGTGTGCGTTCTGGGTCTGTAGCGAGTGTGGGCGCTGGGTCAGTAGCGATTCTGGACGCTGGGTCTGTAGTGAGTTTGGGCGCTGGGTCAGTAGCGAGTGTGGGCGCTGGGTCTGTAGTGAGTGTGGGCACTGGGTCTGTAGTAATTGTGGGCATTTGGTCTGTAGTGAGTGTGGGTGCTGGGTCTGTAGCGAGTGTGGGCGCTGGGTCTGTTGCGAGTCTGGGCGCTGGGTCTGTAGTGAGTTTGGGCGCTGGGTCTGTAGCGAGTGTGGGCGCTGGGTCTGTAGCGAGTGTGGGCGCTGAGTCTGCAGTGAGTGTTGGCGCTGGGTCTGTAGTGAGTGTTGGCATTTGGTCTGAAGTGAGTGTGGGCGCTGTGTCTGTATCGAGTGTGGGCATTTGGTTTTTAGTGAGTTTGGGCGCTGGGTCTGCAGTGAGTGTGGTTTCTGGGTCTGTAGCAAGTGTGTGCGCTGTGTCTGTAGTGGGTTTGGGTGCTGGGTCTGTAGAGAGTGTGGGCTCTGGGTCTGAAGCGAGTATGGGTGCTGTGTCTGTAGTGAGTTTGGGCGCTGGTACTGTAGAGAGTGTGGGTGCTGGTTCTGGAGCGAGTATTCGTGCTGGGTCTGTTGCGAGTGTGGGCGCTGGGTCTGTAGTGATTGTGGGTGCTGGGTCTGTATTGAGTGTGGGTGCTGGGTCTGTAGTGAGTGTGGGCGCTGGGTCTGTAGCGAGGTTGGGTGCTGGGTCTGTAGTGAGTTTGGGTGCTGGGTCTGTAGAGAGTGTGGGCGCTGGGTCTATAGCGAGTATGGGTGCTGGGACGGTAGTGAGTGTGGGCGCTGGGTCTGTAGTGAGTGTGGGTTCTGGGTCTGTAGTGAGTGTGGACGCTGGGACTGTAGCGAGTCTGGGCGCTGGGTCTGTAATGAGTTTGGGCGCTGTGTCTGTAGCGAGTGTGGGCTCTGGGTCTGTAGCGAGTCAGGGCGCTGGGTCTGTAGTGAGTGTGGGCATTTGGTCTGTAGTGAGTGTGGGCTCTGCGTCTGTAGCGAGTGTGGGCGATGGTTCTGTAGTGAGTCTTGGCATTTGGTCTGTAGTGAATGTGGGTGCTGCGTCCATAGTGAGTGTGGGCTCTGTGTCTGTATCGAGTGTGGGCATTTGGTCTGTAGCGAGTCTGTGCGCTGAGTCTGTAGCGAGTGTGGATGCTGGGTCTGTATCGAGTGTGGGCATTTGGTCTGTAGGGAGTTTGAGCGCTGGGTCTGTGACGATTGTGGATGCTGGTTTTGTAGCGAGTGTGGGCATTTGGTCTGTAGTGTGTGTGGGCTCTTGGTCTGTATCGAGTGTGGGCTCTGGGTCTGTAGCGAGTGTGGGCTCTGGGTCTGTAGCGAGTGTGGGTGCTGGGTCTGTAGTGAGTGTGGGCGCTGGGTCTGTAGGGAGTGTGGGCGCTGGGTCTGTGGTGAGTTTGGGCGCGGGGTCTGTAGCGAGTGTGGGCGCTGGGTCTGTAGCGAGTGTGGGTGCTGGGTCTGTAGCGAGTGTGGGCGCTGGGTCTGTTGCGAGTCTGGGTGCTGGGTCTGTAGTGAGTTTGGGCGCTGGGTCTGTAGCGAGTCTGGGTGCTGGGTCTGTAGCGAGTGTGGGCGCTGAGTCTGCAGTGAGTGTTGGCGCTGGGTCTGTAGTGAGTGTTGGCATTAGGTCTGTAGTGAGCGTGGGCGCTGGGTCTGTAGCGAGTGTGGGCGCTGAGTCTGCAGTGAGTGTTGGCGCTGGGTCTGTAGTGAGTGTTGGCATTAGGTCTGTTGTGAGTTTGGGCGCTGGGTCTCTAGAGAGTGTGGGCTCTGGGTCTGTAGTGAGTATGGGTGCTGGGTATGTAGAGAGTTTGGGCGCTGGGTCTGTAGTGAGTGTGGGCGCTGGGTCTGTATTGAATGTGAGAGCTGGGTCTGTAGTGAGTGTGGGCGCTGGGTCTGTAGCGAGTGTGGGCGCTGGGTCTGTAGTGATTGTGGGTGCTGGGTCTGTATTGAATGTGAGTGCTGGGTCTGTAGTGAGTTTGGGCGCCGGGTCTGTAGAGAGTGTGGGCGATGGGTCGGTAGTGAGTTTGGGCGAGGGGTCTGTAGCGAGTGTGGGCGCTGGGTCTGTAGCGAGCATGGGCGCTGGGTCTGTAGTGTGCGTGGGTGCTGGGTCTCTAGCGAGTGTGGGCGCTGGGTCTGTAGATGTGTGGGCGCTGGGTCTGTAGTGAGTGTGGGCGCTGGGTCCGTAGTGAGTTTGGGTGCTGGGTCTGTAGCGAGTGTGGGTGTTGGGTCTGTAGATGTGTGGGCGCTGGGTCTGTACCAAGTGTGGGCGCTGGGTCTGTAGTGAGTTTGGGCGCTGGGTCTGTAGCGAGTGTGGGCGCTGGGTCTGTAGCGAGTATGGGTGTTGGGTCTGTAGTGAGTTTGGGCGCTGGGTCTGTAGTGAGTGTGGGCGCTGGTTCTGTAGCGAGTATGGGTGCTGGGTCTGTAGGGAGGGTGGGCACTGGGTTTGTAGTGAGTTTGGGCGCCGGGTCTGTAGAGAGTGTGGGCGCTGGGTCTGTAGCGAGTATGGGTGCTCGGACTGTAGCGAGTGTGGGCGCTGGGTCTGTAGTGAGTGTGGGTGCTGGGACTGTAACGAGTGTGGGCGCTGGGTCTGTAGTGAGTGTGGGCGCTGTGTCTGTAGTGAGTGTTGTTTCTGGGTCTGTAGCAAGTGTGTGCGCTCGGTCTGTAGTGAGTTTGGGCGCTGGGTCTGTTGCGAGTATGGGTGCTGGGTCTGTTGTGAGTTTGGGCGCTGGGTCTGTAGAGAGTGTGGGCGCTGG
This sequence comes from Carcharodon carcharias, assembly GCF_017639515.1. NCBI lineage: Eukaryota > Metazoa > Chordata > Chondrichthyes > Lamniformes > Lamnidae > Carcharodon > Carcharodon carcharias. The sequence goes on along the minus strand of NC_054474.1, from coordinate 167,315,959 downwards.
TTCTGTAGTGATTGTGGGCGCTGGGTCTGTAGCGAGTATGGGTGCTGTGACTGTAGCAAGTGTGGGCGCTGGGTCTGTAGTGAGTGTGGTTTCTGGGTCTGTAGCGAGTATGGGTGCTGTGACTGTAGCAATTGTGTGCGCTGGGTCTGTAGTGAGTTTGGGCGCTGGGTTTGTATCGAGTGTGGGTGCTGGGTCTGTAGTGAATTTGGGCGCTGGGTCTGTAGTGAGTGTGGGTGCTGGGTCTGTGGCGAGTCTGGGCGCTGGGTCTGTAGTGAGTGTGGGCGCTGGGTCGGTAGTGAGTTTGGGCGTGGGGTCTGTAGCGAGTGTGGGCGCTGGGTCTGTAGCGAGTATGGGCGCTGTGTCTGTAGTGATTGTGGGTGCTGGGTCTGTAGTGAGTGTGGGCGCTGGTTCTGTAGCGAGTATGGGCGCTGGTTCTGTAGTGAGTTTGGGCGCTGGGTCTGTAGTGAGTGTGGGCGCTGGTTCTGCAGCGAGTATGTGTGCTGGGTCTGTAGCGATTGTGGGCGCTGGGTCTGTAGTGATTGTGCGCGCTGGGTCTGATGTGAGTGTGGGTGCTGCGTCTGTAGTGAGTGTGGGCGCTGGGTCTGTAGTGAGTGTGGGTGCTGGGTCTGTCGCGAGTGTGGGCGCTGGGTCTGTAGTGAGTTTGGGTGCTGGGTCTGTAGCGAGTGAGGGCGCTGGGTCTGTAGCGAGTATGGGTGCTGGGTCTGCAGTGAGTTTGGGCGCTGGGTCTGTAGAGAGTGTGGGCGCTGGGTCTGTAGCGCGTATGGGTGCTGGGACTGTAGCGAGTGTGGGCGCTGGGTCTGTAGTGAGTGTGCGTTCTGGGTCTGTAGCGAGTGTGGGCGCTGGGTCTGTAGCGATTCTGGATGCTGGGTCTGTAGTGAGTTTGGGCGCTGGGTCAGTAGCGAGTGTGGGCGCTGGGTCTGTAGTGAGTGTGGGCACTGGGTCTGTAGTAATTGTGGGCATTTGGTCTGTAGTGAGTGTGGGTGCTGGGTCTGTAGCGAGTGTGGGCGCTGGGTCTGTTGCGAGTCTGGGCGCTGGGTCTGTAGTGAGTTTGGGCGCTGGGTCTGTAGCGAGTGTGGGCGCTGGGTCTGTAGCGAGTGTGGGCGCTGAGTCTGCAGTGAGTGTTGGCGCTGGGTCTGTAGTGAGTGTTGGCATTTGGTCTGAAGTGAGTGTGGGCGCTGTGTCTGTATCGAGTGTGGGCATTTGGTTTTTAGTGAGTTTGGGCGCTGGGTCTGCAGTGAGTGTGGTTTCTGGGTCTGTAGCAAGTGTGTGCGCTGTGTCTGTAGTGGGTTTGGGTGCTGGGTCTGTATCGAGTGTGGGCTCTGGGTCTGAAGCGAGTATGGGTGCTGTGTCTGTAGTGAGTTTGGGCGCTGGTACTGTAGAGAGTGTGGGCGCTGATTCTGTAGCGAGTATTCGTGCTGGGTCTGTTGCGAGTGTGGGCGCTGGGTCTGTAGTGATTGTGGGTGCTGGGTCTGTATTGAGTGTGGGTGCTGGGTCTGTAGTGAGTGTGGGCGCTGGGTCTGTAGCGAGGTTGGGTGCTGGGTCTGTAGTGAGTTTGGGTGCTGGGTCTGTAGAGAGTGTGGGCGCTGGGTCTATAGCGAGTATGGGTGCTGGGACGGTAGTGAGTGTGGGCGCTGGGTCTGTAGTGAGTGTGGGTTCTGGGTCTGTAGTGAGTGTGGACGCTGGGACTGTAGCGAGTCTGGGCGCTGGGTCTGTAATGAGTTTGGGCGCTGTGTCTGTAGCGAGTGTGGGCTCTGGGTCTGTAGCGAGTCAGGGCGCTGGGTCTGTAGTGAGTGTGGGCATTTGGTCTGTAGTGAGTGTGGGCTCTGCGACTGTAGCGAGTGTGGGCGATGGTTCTGTAGTGAGTCTTGGCATTTGGTCTGTAGTGAATGTGGGTGCTGCGTCCGTAGTGAGTGTGGGCTCTGTGTCTGTATCGAGTGTGGGCATTTGGTCTGTAGCGAGTCTGTGCGCTGAGTCTGTAGCGAGTGTGGATGCTGGGTCTGTATCGAGTGTGGGCATTTGGTCTGTAGGGAGTTTGAGCGCTGGGTCTGTGACGATTGTGGATGCTGGTTTTGTAGCGAGTGTGGGCATTTGGTCTGTAGTGTGTGTGGGCTCTTGGTCTGTATCGAGTGTGGGCTCTGGGTCTGTAGCGAGTGTGGGCTCTGGGTCTGTAGCGAGTGTGGGCGCTGGGTCTGTAGTGAGTGTGGGCGCTGGGTCTGTAGGGAGTGTGGGCGCTGGGTCTGTGGTGAGTTTGGGCGCGGGGTCTGTAGCGAGTGTGGGCGCTGGGTCTGTAGCGAGTGTGGGTGCTGGGTCTGTAGCGAGTGTGGGCGCTGGGTCTGTTGCGAGTCTGGGTGCTGGGTCTGTAGTGAGTTTGGGCGCTGGGTCTGTAGCGAGTCTGGGCGCTGGGTCTGTAGCGAGTGTGGGCGCTGAGTCTGCAGTGAGTGTTGGCGCTGGGTCTGTAGTGAGTGTTGGCATTAGGTCTGTAGTGAGTGTGGGCGCTGGGTCTGTAGCGAGTGTGGGCGCTGAGTCTGCAGTGAGTGTTGGCGCTGGGTCTGTAGTGAGTGCTGGCATTAGGTCTGTTGTGAGTTTGGGCACTGGGTCTCTAGAGAGTGTGGGCTCTGGGTCTGTAGTGAGTATGGGTGCTGGGTATGTAGAGAGTTTTGGCGCTGGGTCTGTAGTGAGTGTGGGCGCTGGGTCTGTATTGAATGTGAGAGCTGGGTCTGTAGTGAGTGTGGGCGCTGGGTCTGTAGCGAGTGTGGGCGCTGGGTCTGTAGTGATTGTGGGTGCTGGGTCTGTATTGAATGTGAGTGCTGGGTCTGTAGTGAGTTTGGGCGCCGGGTCTGTAGAGAGTGTGGGCGATGGGTCGGTAGTGAGTTTGGGCGAGGGGTCTGTAGCGAGTGTGGGCGCTGGGTCTGTAGCGAGCATGGGCGCTGGGTCTGTAGTGTGCGTGGGTGCTGGGTCTCTAGCGAGTGTGGGCGCTGGGTCTGTAGGGAGTGTGGGCGCTGGGTCTGTGGTGAGTTTGGGCGCGGGGTCTGTAGCGAGTGTGGGCGCTGGGTCTGTAGCGATTATGGGCGCTGAGTCTGTAGTGAGTTTGGGCGCTGGGTCTGTAGTGAGTGTGGGCGCTGGTTCTGTAGCGAGTATGTGTGCTGGGTCTGTAGCGATTGTGGGCTCTGTGTCTGTAGTGATTGTGGGTGCTGGGTCTGTCGCGAGTGTGGGCGCTAGGTCTGTAGTGAGTGTGGGCGCTGGGTCTGTAGTGAGTTTGGGTGCTGGGTCTGTAGCAAGTGTGGGTGCTGGATCTGTAGCGAGTATGTGTGCTGGGTCTGTAGCGATTGTGGGCTCTGTGTCTATAGTGATTGTGGGTGCTGGGTCTGTCGCGAGTGTGGGCGCTGGGTCTGTAGTGAGTGTGGGCGCTGGGTCTGTAGTGAGTTTGGGCGCTGGGTCTGTAGCGCGTATGGGTGCAGGTACTGTAGCGAATATGGGTGCTGTGTCTGTAGTGAGTTTGGGCGCTGGGACTGTAGAAAGTGTGGGCGCTGGGTCTGTAGCGCGTATGGGTGCTGGGACTGTAGCGAGTGTGGGCGCTGGGTCTGTAGCGAGTGTGTACGCTGGGTCTGTAGTGAGTGTTGGCATTTGGTGCGTAGTGAGTGTGGGTGCTGGGTCTGCAGCGAGTGTGGGCGCTGGGTCTGTAGTGAGTGTATGTTCTGGGTCTGTAGTGAGTGTTGGCATTTGGTGTGTAGTGAGTGTGGGTGCTGGGTCTGCAACGAGTGTGGGTGCTGGGTCTGTAGTGAGTGTTGGCATTTGGTGTGTAGCGAGTGTGGGCGCTGGGTCTGTACCAAGTATGGGTGCTGGGTCTGTAGTGAGTTTGGGCGATGGGTCTGTAGCGAGTGTGGGCGCTGGGTCTGTAGCGAGATTTGGTGCTGGGTCTGTAGTGAGTTTGGGTGCTGGGTCTGTAGCGAGTCTGGGCGCTGGGTCTGTAGTGCGTTTGGGCGCTGGTTCAGTAGCGAGTGTGTGCGTTGTGTCTGTAGTGAGTGTGGGCACTGGGTCTGTAGTGAGTGTGGGCCTTTGGTCTGTAGCGAGTGTGGGAACTGGGTCTGTAGTGTGTTTGGGCTCTGGGTCTGTAGTGAGTGTGGGCGATGGGTCTGTGGTGAGTGTGGGCGCTGGGTCTGTAGCGAGTGTGGGCGCTGGGTCTGTTGCGAGTATGGGTGCAGGGTCTGTAGTGAGTTTGGGCACTGGCTCTGTAGTGAGTGTGGGCGCTGGTTCTGTAGCGAGTATGGGCGCTGGGTCTGTAGCGAGTGTGGGCTCTGGGTCTTTTGTGAGTTTGGGCGCTGGGTCTGTAGCGAGTGTGGTTTCTGGGTCTGTAGCAAGTGTGTGCGCTGGGTCTGTAGTGAGTTTGGGCGCTGGGTCTGTATCGAGTGTGGGTGCTGGTTCTGTAGTGAGTTTGGGCTCTGGGTCTGTCGCGAGTGTGGGCGCTGGGTCTGTAGTGAGTGTGGGCGCTGTGTCTGTAGTGAGTGTTGTTTCTGGGTCTGTAGCAAGTGTGTGCGCTCGGTCTGTAGTGAGTTTGGGCGCTGGGTCTGTTGCGAGTATGGGTGCTGGGTCTGTTGTGAGTTTGGGCGCTGGGTCTGTAGAGAGTGTGGGCGCTGGTTCTGTAGTGATTGTGGGCGCTGGGTCTGTAGCGAGTATGGGTGCTGTGACTGTAGCAAGTGTGGGCGCTGGGTCTGTAGTGAGTGTGGTTTCTGGGTCTGTAGCGAGTATGGGTGCTGTGACTGTAGCAATTGTGTGCGCTGGGTCTGTAGTGAGTTTGGGCGCTGGGTTTGTATCGAGTGTGGGTGCTGGGTCTGTAGTGAATTTGGGCGCTGGGTCTGTAGTGAGTGTGGGTGCTGGGTCTGTGGCGAGTCTGGGCGCTGGGTCTGTAGTGAGTGTGGGCGCTGGGTCGGTAGTGAGTTTGGGCGTGGGGTCTGTAGCGAGTGTGGGCGCTGGGTCTGTAGCGAGTATGGGCGCTGTGTCTGTAGAGATTGTGGGTGCTGGGTCTGTAGTGAGTGTGGGCGCTGGTTCTGTAGCGAGTATGGGCGCTGGTTCTGTAGTGAGTTTGGGCGCTGGGTCTGTAGTGAGTGTGGGCGCTGGTTCTGCAGCGAGTATGTGTGCTGGGTCTGTAGCGATTGTGGGCGCTGGGTCTGTAGTGATTGTGCGCGCTGGGTCTGATGTGAGTGTGGGTGCTGCGTCTGTAGTGAGTGTGGGCGCTGGGTCTGTAGTGAGTTAGGGTCATGGGTCTGTAGCGAGTGTGGACGCTGTGTCTGTAGTGATTGTGGGTGCTGGGTCTGTAATGAGTGTGGGTGCTGGGTCTGTAGAGTGTGTGGGCGCTGGGTCTGTAGTGTTTTAGGGTCATGGGTCTGTAGCGAGTGTGGGTGCTGTGTCTGTAGTGAGTTTGGGCGCTGGGTCTGTAGAGTGTGTGGGCGCTAAGTCTGTAGCGAGTATGGGTGCTGGGACTGTAGCGAGTGTGGGCGCTGGGTCTGTTGCGCGTCTGGGCGCTATGTCTGTGGTGAGTTTGGGCGCTGGGTCTGTAGCGAGTGTGGGCGTTGGGTCTGTAGCGAGTGTGGGCGCTGAGTCTGCAGTAAGTGTGGGCGCTGGGTCTGTAGTGATTGTTGGCATTTGATCTGGAGTGAGTGTGGGTGCTGGGTCTGTAGCCAGTGTGGTCTCTGTGTCTGTATCGAGTGTGGGCATTTGGTTTGTAGTGAGTTTGGGCGCTGGGTCTGTAGTGAGTTTGGGCGCTGGTTCTGTAGCGAGTATGGGTGCTGATTCTGTAGTGAGTGTGGGCACTGGGTCTGTAGCGAGTGTGGGCGCTGGGTCTGTTGCGAGTCTGGGCGCTGGGTCTGTAGTGAGTTTGGGCGCTGGGTCTGTAGCGAGTGTGGGCGCTGGGTCTGTAGCGAGTGTGGGCGCTGAGTCTGCAGTGAGTGTTGGCGCTGGGTCTGTAGTGAGTGTTGGCATTTGGTCTGAAGTGAGTGTGGGCGCTGTGTCTGTATCGAGTGTGGGCATTTGGTTTTTAGTGAGTTTGGGCGCTGGGTCTGCAGTGAGTGTGGTTTCTGGGTCTGTAGCAAGTGTGTGCGCTGGGTCTGTAGTGGGTTTGGGTGCTGGGTCTGTAGAGAGTGTGGGCTCTGGGTCTGAAGCGAGTATGGGTGCTGTGTCTGTAGTGAGTTTGGGCGCTGGTACTGTAGAGAGTGTGGGCGCTGGTTCTGGAGCGAGTATTCGTGCTGGGTCTGTTGCGAGTGTGGGCGCTGGTTCTGTAGTGATTGTGGGTGCTGGGTCTGTATTGAGTGTGGGTGCTGGGTCTGTAGTGAGTGTGGGTGCTGGGTCTGTAGCGAGGTTGGGTGCTGGGTCTGTAGTGAGTTTGGGTGCTGGGTCTGTAGAGAGTGTGGGCGCTGGGTCTATAGCGAGTATGGGTGCTGGGACGGTAGTGAGTGTGGGCGCTGGGTCTGTAGTGAGTGTGGGTTCTGGGTCTGTAGTGAGTGTGGACGCTGGGACTGTAGCGAGTCTGGGCGCTGGGTCTGTAATGAGTTTGGGCGCTGTGTCTGTAGCGAGTGTGGGCTCTGGGTCTGTAGCGAGTCAGGGCGCTGGGTCTGTAGTGAGTGTGGGCATTTGGTCTGTAGTGAGTGTGGGCTCTGCGTCTGTAGCGAGTGTGGGCGATGGTTCTGTAGTGAGTGTTGGATTTGGTCCGTAGTGAATGTGGGTGCTGCGTCCGTAGTGAGTGTGGGCTCTGTGTCTGTATCGAGTGTGGGCATTTGGTCTGTAGCGAGTCTGTGCGCTGAGTCTGTAGCGAGTGTGGATGCTGGGTCTGTATCGAGTGTGGGCATTTGGTCTGTAGGGAGTTTGGGCGCTGGGTCTGTAGCGATTGTGGATGCTGGTTTTGTAGCGAGTGTGGGCATTTGGTCTGTAGTGTGTGTGGGCTCTCGGTCTGTATCGAGTGTGGGCTCTGGGTCTGTAGCGAGTGTGGGCGCTGGGTCTGTAGCGAGTGTGGGCGCTGGGTCTGTAGTGAGTGTGGGCGCTGGGTCTGTAGGGAGTGTGGGCGCTGGGTCTGTGGTGAGTTTGGGCGCGGGGTCTGTAGCGAGTGTGGGCGCTGGGTCTGTAGCGAGTATGGGCGCTGAGTCTGTAGTGAGTTTGGGCGCTGGGTCTGTAGTGAGTGTGGGCGCTGGTTCTGTAGCGAGTATGTGTGCTGGGTCTGTAGCGATTGTGGGCTCTGTGTCTGTAGTGATTGTGGGTGCTGGGTCTGTCGCGAGTGTGGGCGCTAGGTCTGTAGTGAGTGTGGGCGCTGGGTCTGTAGTGAGTTTGGGTGCTGGGTCTGTAGTGATTGTTGTCATTTGATCTGGAGTGAGTGTGGGTGCTGGGTCTGTAGCCAGTGTGGTCTCTGTGTCTGTATCGAGTGTGGGCATTTGGTTTGTAGTGAGTTTGGGCGCTGGGTCTGTGGTGAGTTTGGGCGCTGGTTCTGTAGCGAGTATGGGTGCTGGTTCTGTAGTGAGTGTGGGCACTGGGTCTGTAGCGAGTGTGGGCGCTGGGTCTGTAGCGAGTCTGGGCGCTGGGTCTGTAGTGAGTTTGGGCGCTGGGTCTGTAGTGAGTGTGGGCGCTGGGTCTGCAGTGAGTGTTGGCGTTGGGTCTGTAGTGAGTGTTGGCATTTGGTCTGAAGTGAGTGTGGGCGCTGTGTCTGTATCGAGTGTGGGCATTTGGTTTGTAGTGAGTTTGGGCGCTGGGTCTGTAATGAGTTTGGGCGCTGTGTCTGTAGCGAGTGTGGGCTCTGGGTCTGTAGCGAGTCAGGGCGCTGGGTCTGTAGTGAGTGTGGGCTCTGCGTCTGTAGCGAGTGTGGGCGATGGTTCTGTAGTGAGTCTTGGCATTTGGTCTGTAGTGAATGTGGGTGCTGCGTCCGTAGTGAGTGTGGGCTCTGTGTCTGTATCGAGTGTGGGCATTTGGTCTGTAGCGAGTCTGTGTGCTGAGTCTGTAGCGAGTGTGGATGCTGGGTCTGTATCGAGTGTGGGCATTTGGTCTGTAGGGAGTTTGGGCGCTGGGTCTGTGGCGATTGTGGATGCTGGTTTTGTAGTGAGTGTGGGCATTTGGTCTGTAGTGTGTGTGGGCTCTCGGTCTGTATCGAGTGTGGGCTCTGGGTCTGTAGCGAGTGTGGGCTCTGGGTCTGTAGCGAGTGTGGGTGCTGGGTCTGTAGCGAGTGTGGGCAATGGGTCTGTAGTGAGTTTGGGCGCTGGGTCTGTAGCGAGGGTGGGCGCTGGTTCTGTATCGAGTATGTGTGCTGGGTCTGTAGCGATTGTGGGTTCTGGGTCTGTAGTGATTGTCGGCGCTGTGACTGTAGTGAGTGTGGGCGCTGGGTCTGTAGCGAGTGTGGGCGCTGGGTCTGTAGTGAGTTTGGGTGCTGGGTCTGTAGCGAGTGTGGTTGCTGGACCTGTAGTGAGTGTGGGCGCTGGGTCTGTAGTGAGTTTGGGCGCGGGGTCTGTAGCGAGTTTGGGCGCTGGGTCTGTAGCGAGTATGGGCATTGGGTCTGTAGTGAGTTTGGGCGCTGGAACTGTAGTGAGTGTGGGCGCTGGTTCTGTAGCGAGTATGTGTGCTGGGTCTGTAGCGATTGTGGGCTCTGTGTCTGTAGTGATTGTGGGCGCTGGGTCTGTAGTGAGTGTGGGTGCTGGGTCTGTCGCGAGTGTGGGCGCTGGGTCTGTAGCGAGTGTGGGTGCTGGGTCTGTAGCGAGTGTGGGCGCTGGGTCTGTTGCGAGTCTGGGTGCTGGGTCTGTAGTGAGTTTGGGCGCTGGGTCTGTAGCGAGTCTGGGCGCTGGGTCTGTAGCGAGTGTGGGCGCTGAGTCTGCAGTGAGTGTTGGCGCTGGGTCTGTAGTGAGTGTTGGCATTAGGTCTGTAGTGAGTGTGGGCGCTGGGTCTGTAGCGAGTGTGGGCGCTGAGTCTGCAGTGAGTGTGCGTTCTGGGTCTGTAGCGAGTGTGGGCGCTGGGTCTGTAGCGATTCTGGATGCTGGGTCTGTAGTGAGTTTGGGCGCTGGGTCAGTAGCGAGTGTGGGCGCTGGGTCTGTAGTGAGTGTGGGCACTGGGTCTGTAGTAATTGTGGGCATTTGGTCTGTAGTGAGTGTGGGTGCTGGGTCTGTAGTGAGTGTGGGCTCTGGGTCTGTTGCGAGTCTGGGCGCTGGGTCTGTAGTGAGTTTGGGCGCTGGGTCTGTAGCGAGTGTGGGCGCTGGGTCTGTAGCGAGTGTGGGCGCTGAGTCTGCAGTGAGTGTTGGCGCTGGGTCTGTAGTGAGTGTTGGCATTTGGTCTGAAGTGAGTGTGGGCGCTGTGTCTGTATCGAGTGTGGGCATTTGGTTTTTAGTGAGTTTGGGCGCTGGGTCTGCAGTGAGTGTGGTTTCTGGGTCTGTAGCAAGTGTGTGCGCTGTGTCTGTAGTGGGTTTGGGTGCTGGGTCTGTAGCGAGTGTGGGCTCTGGGTCTGAAGCGAGTATGGGTGCTGTGTCTGTAGTGAGTTTGGGCGCTGGTACTGTAGAGAGTGTGGGCGCTGGTTCTGGAGCGAGTATTCGTGCTGGGTCTGTTGCGAGTGTGGGCGCTGGGTCTGTAGTGATTGTGGGTGCTGGGTCTGTATTGAGTGTGGGTGCTGGGTCTGTAGTGAGTGTGGGCGCTGGGTCTGTAGCGAGGTTGGGTGCTGGGTCTGTAGTGAGTTTGGGTGCTGGGTCTGTAGAGAGTGTGGGCGCTGGGTCTATAGCGAGTATGGGTGCTGGGACGGTAGTGAGTGTGGGCGCTGGGTCTGTAGTGAGTGTGGGTTCTGGGTCTGTAGTGAGTGTGGACGCTGGGACTGTAGCGAGTCTGGGCGCTGGGTCTGTAATGAGTTTGGGCGCTGTGTCTGTAGCGAGTGTGGGCTCTGGGTCTGTAGCGAGTCAGGGCGCTGGGTCTGTAGTGAGTGTGGGCATTTGGTCTGTAGTGAGTGTGGGCTCTGCGCCTGTAGCGAGTGTGGGCGATGGTTCTGTAGTGAGTCTTGGCATTTGGTCTGTAGTGAATGTGGGTGCTGCGTCCGTAGTGAGTGTGGGCTCTGTGTCTGTATCGAGTGTGGGCATTTGGCCTGTAGCGAGTCTGTGCGCTGAGTCTGTAGCGAGTGTGGATGCTGGGTCTGTATCGAGTGTGGGCATTTGGTCTGTAGGGAGTTTGAGCGCTGGGTCTGTGACGATTGTGGATGCTGGTTTTGTAGCGAGTGTGGGCATTTGGTCTGTAGTGTGTGTGGGCTCTTGGTCTGTATCGAGTGTGGGCTCTGGGTCTGTAGCGAGTGTGGGCTCTGGGTCTGTAGCGAGTGTGGGCGCTGGGTCTGTAGTGAGTGTGGGCGCTGGGTCTGTAGGGAGTGTGGGCGCTGGGTCTGTGGTGAGTGTGGGCGCGGGGTCTGTAGCGAGTGTGGGCGCTGGGTCTGTAGCGAGTGTGGGTGCTGGGTCTGTAGCGAGTGTGGGCGCTGGGTCTGTTGCGAGTCTGGGTGCTGGGTCTGTAGTGAGTTTGGGCGCTGGGTCTGTAGCGAGTCTGGGCGCTGGGTCTGTAGCGAGTGTGGGCGCTGAGTCTGCAGTGAGTGTTGGCGCTGGGTCTGTAGTGAGTGTTGGCATTAGGTCTGTAGTGAGTGTGGGCGCTGGGTCTGTAGCGAGTGTGGGCGCTGAGTCTGCAGTGAGTGTTGGCGCTGGGTCTGTAGTGAGTGTTGGCATTAGGTCTGTTGTGAGTTTGGGCACTGGGTCTCTAGAGAGTGTGGGCTCTGGGTCTGTAGTGAGTATGGGTGCTGGGTATGTAGAGAGTTTTGGCGCTGGGTCTGTAGTGAGTGTGGGCGCTGGGTCTGTATTGAATGTGAGAGCTGGGTCTGTAGTGAGTGTGGGCGCTGGGTCTGTAGCGAGTGTGGGCGCTGGGTCTGTAGTGATTGTGGGTGCTGGGTCTGTATTGAATGTGAGTGCTGGGTCTGTAGTGAGTTTGGGCGCCGGGTCTGTAGAGAGTGTGGGCGATGGGTCGGTAGTGAGTTTGGGCGAGGGGTCTGTAGCGAGTGTGGGCGCTGGGTCTGTAGCGAGCATGGGCGCTGGGTCTGTAGTGTGCGTGGGTGCTGGGTCTCTAGCGAGTGTGGGCGCTGGGTCTGTAGGGAGTGTGGGCGCTGGGTCTGTGGTGAGTTTGGGCGCGGGGTCTGTAGCGAGTGTGGGCGCTGGGTCTGTAGCGATTATGGGCGCTGAGTCTGTAGTGAGTTTGGGCGCTGGGTCTGTAGTGAGTGTGGGCGCTGGTTCTGTAGCGAGTATGTGTGCTGGGTCTGTAGCGATTGTGGGCTCTGTGTCTGTAGTGATTGTGGGTGCTGGGTCTGTCGCGAGTGTGGGCGCTAGGTCTGTAGTGAGTGTGGGCGCTGGGTCTGTAGTGAGTTTGGGTGCTGGGTCTGTAGCAAGTGTGGGTGCTGGATCTGTAGCGAGTATGTGTGCTGGGTCTGTAGCGATTGTGGGCTCTGTGTCTATAGTGATTGTGGGTGCTAGGTCTGTCGCGAGTGTGGGCGCTGGGTCTGTAGTGAGTGTGGGCGCTGGGTCTGTAGTGAGTTTGGGCGCTGGGTCTGTAGCGCGTATGGGTGCAGGGACTGTAGCGAATATGGGTGCTGTGTCTGTAGTGAGTTTGGGCGCTGGGACTGTAGAAAGTGTGGGCGCTTGGTCTGTAGCGCGTATGGGTGCTGGGACTGTAGCGAGTGTGGGCGCTGGGTCTGTAGCGAGTGTGTACGCTGGGTCTGTAGTGAGTGTTGGCATTTGGTGCGTAGTGAATGTGGGTGCTGGGTCTGCAGCGAGTGTGGGCGCTGGGTCTGTAGTGAGTGTATGTTCTGGGTCTGTAGTGAGTGTTGGCATTTGGTGTGTAGTGAGTGTGGGTGCTGGGTCTGCAACGAGTGTGGGTGCTGGGTCTGTAGTGAGTGTTGGCATTTGGTGTGTAGCGAGTGTGGGCGCTGTGTCTGTACCAAGTATGGGTGCTGGGTCTGTAGTGAGTTTGGGCGATGGGTCTGTAGCGAGTGTGGGCGCTGGGTCTGTAGCGAGAATTGGTGCTGGGTCTGTAGTGAGTTTGGGCGCTGGGTCTGTAGCGAGTCTGGGCGCTGGGTCTGTAGTGAGTTTGGGCGCTGGTTCAGTAGCGAGTGTGTGCGTTGTGTCTGTAGTGAGTGTGGGCACTGGGTCTGTAGTGAGTGTGGGCCTTTGGTCTGTAGCGAGTGTGGGAACTGGGTCTGTAGTGTGTTTGGGCTCTGGGTCTGTAGTGAGTGTGGGCGATGGGTCTGTGGTGAGTGTGGGCGCTGGGTCTGTAGCGAGTGTGGGCGCTGGGTCTGTTGCGAGTATGGGTGCTGGGTCTGTAGTGAGTTTGGGCACTGGCTCTGTAGTGAGTGTGGGCGCTGGTTCTGTAGCAAGTATGGGCGCTGGGTCTGTAGCGAGTGTGGGCTCTGGGTCTTTTGTGAGTTTGGGCGCTGGGTCTGTAGCGAGTGTGGTTTCTGGGTCTGTAGCAAGTGTGTGCGCTGGGTCTGTAGTGAGTTTGGGCGCTGGGTCTGTATCGAGTGTGGGTGCTGGTTCTGTAGTGAGTTTGGGCTCTGGGTCTGTCGCGAGTGTGGGTGCCGGGTCTGTAGCGAGTGTGGGCGCTGGGTCTGCAGTGATTGTGGGTGCTGGGTCTGTATTGAGTGTGGGTGCTGGGTCTGTAGTGAGTGTGGGCGATGGGTCTGTAGCCAGTATGGGTGCTGGGTCTGTAGAGAGTTTGGGCGCTGGGTCTGTAGCGAGTGTGGGCGCTGGGTCTGTAGCGAGTAGGGGCGCTGGGTCTGTAGTGAGTTTGTGTGCTGGGTCTGTAGCGATTGTGGGCGCTGGGTCTGTAGTGATTGTGGGCGCTGGGTCTGTAGCGAGTGTGGGTGCTGGTCCTGTAGCGAGTGTGGGCGCTGGGTCTGTTGCGAGTCTGGGCGCTGGGTCTGTAGTGAGTTTGGGCGCTGGGTCTGTAGTGAGCTGGGAATCGGCGAGTGTGGGCTCTGGGTCTGTAGTGAGTGTGGGCGCTGGGTCTGTAGTGTGTGTGGGCATGGGTCAGTAGTGAGTGTGAGCGCTGGGTCTGCGGCGATTTTGGGCGCTGGGTCTGTAGTGAGTGTGGGCGCTGGGTCTGTATTAATTGTGGGCTCTGGGTCTGTAGCGAGTGTGTGCTCTGGGTCTGTAGCGAGTCTGGGTGCTGGGTCTGTAGCGAGTGTGTGCGCTGGGTCTGTAGCGAGTGTGGGCTCTCTATTGCTAGTGTGGGCACTGGGTCTGTAGCGAGTGTGGGCTCTTATTCTGTTGCAAGTGTGGGCGCTGGGTCTGTAGTGAGTGTGGGCACTGGGTCTGTAGTGAATGTGGCCACTGGGTATGTAGTGAGTGTGGTCTCGGTGTCTGTAGCGAGTGTGGGCTCTGGGTCTGTAGCGAGTATGGGCGCTGGGTCTGTAATGTGCGTGGGCGCAGGGTCTGTAGCGAATGTGGGCTCTGGATCTGGAGTGAGTGTGGTTACTGGGTCAGTAGTGAGTGTGGGTGCTGGGTCCGTACCGAGTGTGGGCGCTGGGTCTGTAGCGAGTCTGGGCGCTTGGTCTGTAGCAAGTGCGGGCGCTGGGTCTGTAGCGAATCTGGGCTCTCTGTCTGTTGCAAGTGTGGGCGCTGGGTCTGTAGCGAGTGTGGGCTCTGGGTCTGTAGCGAGTGTGGGTGCTGGGTCTGTAGCGAGTGTGGGCGCTGGGTCTGTAGCGAATCTGGGCTCTCTGTCTGTTGCAAGTGTGGGCGCTTGTTCTGTAGCGAGTGTGCGCTCTGGGTCTGTAGCGAGTGTCGGTGCTGGGTCTGTAGCGAGTCTGGGCTCTGGGTCTGTAGCGCGTGTGGGCGCTGGGTCTGCGGCGAGTGTAGGCACTGGGTCTGTAGTGAGTGTGGGCGCTGGGTCTGCGGCGAGTGTAGGCGCTGGGTCTGTAGTGAGTGTGGGCGCTGGGGCTGCGGCGAGTGTCGGCTCTGGGTCTGTAGCGAGTGTGGATTCTGGGTCTGTAGCGAGTCTGGGCGCTGGGTCTGTAGCGAGTGTGGGCTCTCTGTCTGTTGCAAGTGTGGGCGCTGGGTCTGTAGTGAGTGTGGGCGCTGGGTCACTGGCGAGTGTGGGCACTGGGTCTGTAGCGAGTGTAGGCGCTGGGTCTGTAGCGAGTGTGGGCTATGGATCTGGAGTGAGTGTGAGCTCTGGGTCAGTAGTGAGTGTGGGCTCTGGGTCTGTAGCGAGTGTGGTTGCTTGGTCTGTAGCGAGTGTAGGCGCTGGGTCTGTAGCGAGTGTGGGCTCTTGGTCTGTAGTGAGTGTGGGCGCTGGGTCTGTAGTGAGTGTGGGCGCTGTGTCTGTAGTGATTGTGGGCGCTGTGTCTGTAGTGAGTGTGGGCATGGGTCTGTAGTGAGAGTGAGCGCTGGGTCTGCGGCGAGTGTGGGGGCTGGGTCTGTTGCAAGTGTGGACACTGGGTCTGTAGCGTGTGTGGGCTCTGGGACTGTTGTAAGTATGGGCACTGGGTCTGTAGCGAGTGTGGGTGCTGGGTCTGTAGTGAGTGTGGTTTCTGGGTCTGTAGTGAGTTTGGGCGCTGGGTCTGTAGTGAGTGAGGGCACTGGGTCTGTAGCGAGTGTGGGCGCTGGGTCTGTAGTGAGTGTGGGTGCTGGGTCTGTAGCGAGTGTGGGCTCTGTGACTGTTTTAAGTATGGGCACTGGGTCTGTAGCGAGTGTGGGTGCTGGGTCTGTAGTGAGTGTGAGCGCTGGGAATCGGCGAGTGTGGGCTCTGGGTCTGTAGTGAGTGTGGGCGCTGGGTCTGTAGTGTGTGTGGGCATGGGTCAGTAGTGAGTGTGAGCGCTGGGTCTGCGGCGAGTTTGGCGCTGGGTCTGTAGTGAGTGTGGGCGCTGGGTCTGTATTAATTGTGGGCTCTGGGTCTGCAGCGAGTGTGTGCTCTGGGTCTGTAGCGAGTCTGGGTGCTGGGTCTGTAGCGAGTGTGTGCGCTGGGTCTGTAGCGAGTGTGGGCTCTTATTCTGTTGCAAGTGTGGACGCTGGGTCTGTAGTGAATGTGGGCTCTGGGTCTGTAGTGAGTGTGGGCACTGGGTCTGTAGTGAATGTGGGCACTGGGTATGTAGTGAGTGTGGTCTCGGTGTCTGTAGCGAGTGTGGGCTCTGGGTCTGTAGTGAGTGTGGGCGCTGGGTCTGTAATGTGTGTGGGCGCAGGGTCTGTAGCGAATGTGGGCTCTGGATCTGGAGTGAGTGTGGTTACTGGGTCTGTAGCGAGTGTGGTCACTGGGTCTGTAGCGAGTGTGTGCTCTGGGTCTGTAGCGAGTCTGGGCACTGGGTCTGTAGCGAGTGTGGGCGCTGGGTTTGTAGCGAGTCTGGGCTCTCATTCTGTTGCAAGTGTGGGCGCTGTGTTTGTAGTGAATGTGGGCTCTGGGTCTGTAGTGAGTGTGGGCACTGGGTCTGTAGCGAGTGTGGGTGCTGGGTCTGTAGCGAGTGTGGGTGCTGGGTCTGTAGCGAGTGTGAGCGCTGGGAATCGGCGAGTGTGGGCTCTGGGTCTGTACCGAGTGGGGGTGCTGGGTCTGTTGTGAGTGTGGGCGTTGGGTCTGTAGTGAGTGTGGGCGCTGGGTCTGTAGTAAGTGTGGGCTCTGGGTCTGTAGTGAGTCTGGGCGCTGGGTCTGTAGTGAGTGTGGGCGCTGGGTCTGTAGTAAGTGTGGGCTCTGGGTCTGTAGCGAGTGTGTGCTCTGGGTCTGTAGCGAGTCTGGGCACTGGGTCTGTAGCGAGTGTAGGCGCTGGATCTGTAGCGAGTGTGGGCTCTCTGTCTGTTGCTAGTGTGGGCACTGGGTCTGTAGCGAGTGTGGGCTCTCATTCTGTTGCAAGTGTGGGCGCTGGGTCTGTAGTGAGTGTGGGCACTGGGTCTGTAGTGAATGTGGGCACTGGGTCTGCAGTGAGTGTGGTCTCGGTGTCTGTAGCGAGTGTGGGCTCTGGGTCTGTAGCGAATGTGGGCTCTGGATCTGTAGTGAGTGTGGTTACAGGGTCTGTAGCAAATGTGGGCGCTGGGTCTGTAGCGAGTGTGGGCGCTGGGTCTGTAGCGAGTGTGGGCTATGGATCTGGAGTGAGTGCGGGCGCTGGGTCAGTAGTGAGTGTGGGTGCTGGGTCCGTACCGAGTGTGGGCGCTGGGTCTGTTGCAAGTGTGGGCGCTGTGTCTGTTGCAAGTGTGGGCGCTGGGTCTGTAGTGAGTGTGAGCGCTGGGTCTGTAGCGAGTGTGGGCTCTGTGTCTGTAGCGAGTGTGGGCTCTGTGTCTGTTGCAAGTGTGGGCTCTGTGTCTGTAGCGAGTGTGGGCTCTGTGTCTGTAGCGAGTGTGGGCTCTGTGTCTGTTGCAAGTGTGGGCGCTGGGTCTGTATTGAGTGTGGGCGCTGGGTCTGTAGTAAGTGTGTGCTCTGGGTCTGTAGTGAGTGTGTGCGCTGTATTTGTAGTGAGTGTGGGCACTGGGTCTGTAGTGAATGTGGGCACTGGGTCTGTAGTGAGTGTGGTCTCGGTGTCTGTAGCGAGTGTGGGCTCTGGGTCTGTAGCGAGTGTGGGCGCTGGGTCTGTAATATGTGTGGGCGCAGGGTCTGTAGCGAATGTGGGCTCTGGATCTGTGGTGAGTGTGGTTACTGGGTGTGTAGCGAGTGTTGTCAATGGGTCTGTAGCGGGTGTGGGCGCTGGGTCTGTAGCGAGTGTGGGCTATGGATCTGGAGTGAGTGTGGGCGCTGGGTCAGTAGTGAGTGTGGGCTCTGGGTCTGTAGCGAGTGTGGGTGCTAGGTCTGTAGCGAGTGTGGGCGCTGGGTCTGTAGCGAGTGTGGGCTCTTGGTCTGTAGTGAGTGTGGGCGCTGGGTCTGCAGTGAGTGTGGGCGCTGTATCTCTGTAGTGAGTGTGGGCATGGGTCTGTAGCGAGTGTGGGTGCTGGGTCTGTAGCGAGTGTGGGTGCTGGGTCTGTAGCGAGTGTGAGCGCTGGGAATCGGTGAGTGTGGGCTCTGGGTCTGTACCGAGTGGGGGTGCTGGGTCTGTAGTGAGTGTGGGCGCTGGGTCTGTAGTGAGTGTGGGCGCTGGGTCTGTAGTAAGTGTGGGCTCTGGGTCTGTAGTGAGTGTGGGCGCTGGGTCTGTAGTGAGTGTGGGCGCTGGGTCTGTAGTAAGTGTGGGCTCTGGGTCTGTAGCGAGTGTGTGCTCTGGGTCTGTAGCGAGTCTGGGCACTGGGTCTGTAGCGAGTGTAGGCGCTGGATCTGTAGCGAGTGTGGGCTCTCTGTCTGTTGCTAGTGTGGGCACTGGGTCTGTAGCGAGTGTGGGCTCTCATTCTGTTGCAAGTGTGGGCGCTGGGTCTGTAGTGAGTGTGGGCACTGGGTCTGTAGTGAATGTGGGCACTGGGTCTGCAGTGTGTGGTCTCGGTGTCTGTAGCGAGTGTGGGCTCTGGGTCTGTAGCGAATGTGGGCTCTGGATCTGTAGTGAGTGTGGTTACAGGGTCTGTAGCAAATGTGGGCGCTGGGTCTGTAGCGAGTGTGGGCGCTGGATCTGTAGCGAGTGTGGGCTATGGATCTGGAGTGAGTGCGGGCGCTGGGTCAGTAGTGAGTGTGGGTGCTGGGTCCGTACCGAGTGTGGGCGCTGGGTCTGTTGCAAGTGTGGGCGCTGTGTCTGTTGCAAGTGTGGGCGCTGGGTCTGTAGTGAGTGTGAGCGCTGGGTCTGTAGCGAGTGTGGGCTCTGTGTCTGTAGCGAGTGTGGGCTCTGTGTCTGTTGCAAGTGTGGGCTCTGTGTCTGTAGCGAGTGTGGGCTCTGTGTCTGTAGCGAGTGTGGGCTCTGTGTCTGTTGCAAGTGTGGGCGCTGGGTCTGTATTGAGTGTGGGCGCTGGGTCTGTAGTAAGTGTGTGCTCTGGGTCTGTAGTGAGTGTGTGCGCTGTATTTGTAGTGAGTGTGGGCACTGGGTCTGTAGTGAATGTGGGCACTGGGTCTGTAGTGAGTGTGGTCTCGGTGTCTGTAGCGAGTGTGGGCTCTGGGTCTGTAGCGAGTGTGGGCGCTGGGTCTGTAATATGTGTGGGCGCAGGGTCTGTAGCGAATGTGGGCTCTGGGTCTGTGGTGAGTGTGGTTACTGGGTGTGTAGCGAGTGTTGTCAATGGGTCTGTAGCGGGTGTGGGCGCTGGGTCTGTAGCGAGTGTGTGCTATGGATCTGGAGTGAGTGTGGGCGCTGGGTCAGTAGTGAGTGTGGGCTCTGGGTCTGTAGCGAGTGTGGGTGCTAGGTCTGTAGCGAGTGTGGGCGCTGGGTCTGTAGCGAGTGTGGGCTCTTGGTCTGTAGTGAGTGTGGGCGCTGGGTCTGCAGTGAGTGTGGGCGCTGTATCTCTGTAGTGAGTGTGGGCATGGGTCTGTAGCGAGTGTGGGTGCTGGGTCTGTAGCGAGTGTGGGTGCTGGGTCTGTAGCGAGTGTGAGCGCTGGGAATCGGTGAGTGTGGGCTCTGGGTCTGTACCGAGTGGGGGTGCTGGGTCTGTAGTGAGTGTGGGCGCTGGGTCTGTAGTGAGTGTGGGCTCTGGGTCTGTAGTGAGTGTGGGCGCTGGGTCTGTAGTGAGTGTGGGCGCTGGGTCTGTAGTAAGTGTGGACTCTGGGTCTGTAGCGAGTGTGTGCTCTGGGTCTGTAGCGAGTCTGGGCACTGGGTCTGTAGCGAGTGTGGGCGCTGGGTCTGTAGCGAGTGTGGGCTCTCTGTCTGTTGCTAGTGTGGGCACTGGGTCTGTAGCGAGTGTGGGCTCTCATTCTGTTGCCAGTGTGGGCGCTGGGTCTGTAGTGAGTGTGGGCTCTGGGTCTGTAGTAAGTGTGGGCTTTGGGTCTGTAGCGAGTGTGTGCTCTGGGTCTGTAGCGAGTCTGGCACTGGGTCTGTAGCGAGTGTGTGCGCTGGGTCTGTAGCGAGTGTGGGCTCTCTGTCTGTTGTTAGTGTGGGCACTGGGTCTGTAGCAATTGTGGGCTCTCATTCTGTTGCAAGTGTGGGTGCTGGGTTTGTAGTGAATGTGGGCTCTGGGTCTGTAGTGAGTGTGGGCACTGGGTCTGTAGCGAGTGTGGGTGCTGGGTCTGTAGCGAGTGTGGGTGCTGGGTCTGTAGCGAGTGTGAGCGCTGGGAATCGGCGAGTGTGGGCTCTGGGTCTGTAACGAGTGGGGGTGCTGGGTCTGTAGTGAGTGTGGGCGCTGGGTCTGTAGTGAGTGTGGGCGCTGGGTCTCTAGTAAGTGTGGGCTCTGGGTCTGTAGTGAGTGTGGGCGCTGGGTCTGTAGTGAGTGTGGGCGCTGGGTCTGTAGTAAGTGTGGGCTCTGGGTCTGTAGCGAGTGTGTGCTCTGGGTCTGTAGCGAGTCTGGGCACTGGGTCTGTAGCGAGTGTGGGCGCTGGGTCTGTAGCGAGTGTGGGCTCTCTGTCTGTTGCTAGTGTGGGCACTGGGCCTGTAGCGAGTGTGGGCTCTCATTCTGTTGCCAGTGTGGGCGCTGGGTCTGTAGTGAGTGTGGGCGCTGGGTGTGTAGTGAGTGTGGCCACTGGGTCTGTAGTGAATGTGGGCACTGGGTCTGTAGTGAGTGTGGTCTCGGTGTCTGTAGCGAGTGTGGGCTCTGGGTCTGTAGCGAGTGTGGGCACTGGGTCTGTAATGTGTGTGGGCGCAGGGTCTGTAGCGAATGTGGGCTCTGGATCTGTAGTGAGTGTGGTTACTGGGTCTGTAGCGAGTGTGGTCACTGGGTAAGTAGCGAGTGTGGTCACTGGATAAGTAGCGAGTGTGGTCACTGGGTAAGTAGCGAGTGTTGTCACTGGGTCTGTAGTGGGTGTGGGCGCTGGGTCTGTAGCGAGTGTGGGCTATGTATCTGGAGTGAGTGTGGGCGCTGGGTCAGTCGTGAGTGTCGGCTCTCGGTCTGTAGCGAGTGTGGTCACTGGGTAAGTAGAGAGTGTAGGCGCTGGGTCTGTAGCGAGTGTGGGCTCTCTGTCTGTTGCTAGTGTGGGCACTGGGTCTGTAGCGAGTGTGGGCTCTCATTCTGTTGCAAGTGTGGGCGCTGGGTCTGTAGTGAATGGGGGCTCTGGGTCTGTAGTGAGTGTGGTCTCGGTGTCTGTAGATAGTGTGGGCTCTGGGTCTGTAGTGAGTGTGGGCGCTGGGTCTGTAGTAAGTGTGGGCTCTGAGTCTGTAGCGAGTGTGTGCTCTGGGTCTGTAGCGAGTCTGGCACTGGGTCTGTAGCGAGTTTGGGCGCTGGGTCTGTAGCGAGTGTGGGCTTTCTGTCTGTTGTTAGTGTGGGCACTGGGTCTGTAGCAAGTGTGGGCTCTCATTCTGTTGCAAGTGTGGGCGCTGGGTTTGTAGTGAATGTGGGCTCTGGGTCTGTAGTGTGTGTGGGCACTGGGTCTGTAGCGAGTGTGGGTGCTGGGTCTGTAGCGAGTGTGGGTGCTGGGTCTGTAGCGAGTGTGAGCGCAGGGTCTGTAGTGAGTGTGGGCGCTGGGTCTGTAGTAAGTGTGGTCTCTGTGTCTGTAGTGAGTGTGGGCGCTGTGTCTGTAGTGAGTGTGGGCGCTGGGTCTGTAGTAAGTGTGGGCTCTGGGTCAGTAGTGAGTGTGGGCGCTGGGTCAGCAGTGAGTGTGGGCGCTGGGTCTGTAGTAAGTGTGGGCTCCGGTTCTGTAGCGAGCGTGTGCTCTGGGTCTGTAGCGAGTCTGGGCACTGGGTCTGTAGCGAGTGTGGGCGCTGGGTCTGTAGCGAGTGTGGGCTCTCCGTCTGTTGTTAGTGTGGGCACTGGGTCTGTAGCGAGTGTGGGCGCTGGGTCTGTAGTGAATGTGGGCTCTGGGTCTGTAGTGAGTGTGGTCTCGGTGTCTGTAGCGAGTGTGGGCTCTGGGTCTGTAGTGAGTGTGGGCACTGGGTCTGTAGTGAATGTGGGCGCTGGGTCTGTAGTGAGTGTGGTCTCGGTGTCTGTAGCGAGTGTGGGCTCTGGGTCTGTAGTGAGTGTGGGCACTGGGTCTGTAGTGAATGTGGGCACTGGGTCTGTAGTGAGTGTGGTCTCGGTGTCTGTAGCGAGTGTGGGCTTTGGGTCTGTAGCGAGTATGGGCGCTGGGTATGTAATGTGTGTGGGCGCAGGGTCTGTAGCGAATGTGGGCTCTGGATCTGTAGTGAGTGTGGTTACTGGGTCTGTAGCGAGTGTGGTCACTGGGTAAGTAGCGGGTGTGGGCTATGGATCTGGAGTGAGTGTGGGCGCTGGGTCTGTAGTGAGTGTGGGCGCTGGGTCTTTAGTTAGTGTGGGCTCTCTGTCTGTTGCAAGTGTGGGCTCTGGGTCTGTAGTGAGTGTGGGCTCTCTGTCTGTTGCAAGTGTGGGCGCTGGGTCTGTAATGTGTGTGGGCGCAGGGTCTGTAGCGAATGTGGGCTCTGGATCTGTAGAGAGTGTGGTTACTGGGTCTGTAGCGAGTGTGGTCACTGGGTAAGTAGCGGGTGTGGGCTATGGATCTGGAGTGAGTGTGGGCGCTGGGTCTGTAGTGAGTGTGGGCGCTGGGTCTTTAGTTAGTGTGGGCTCTCTGTCTGTTGCAAGTGTGGGCTCTGGGTCTGTAGTGAGTGTGGGCACTCTGTCTGTTGCAAGTGTGGGCGCTGGGTCTGTAGTGTGTGTGGGCGCTGGGTCAGTAGCGAGAATGGGCGCTGGGTCTGTAGCGAGTGTGGGCACTGGGTCTGTAGTGAGTGTGGGCGCTCGGTCTTTGGCGAGTGTGGGCACTGGGTCTGTAGCGAGGGTGGGCGCTGGGCCTGTCGTGAGTGTTGGCACTGGGTCTGTAGCGAGTGTGGGCTCTCTGTCTGTTGCAAGTGTGGGCGCTGGGTCTGTAGCGAGTGTGGGCTCTGGGTCTGTAGCGAGTCTGGGCTCTCTGTCTGTTGCAAGTGTGGGCGCTGGGTCTGTAGCGAGTGTGGGCGCTGGGTCTGTAGTGAGTGTGGGCGCTGGGTCTGTAGCAAGTGTGGGCGCTGGGTCTGTAGCGAGTCTGGGCTCTCTGTCTGTTGCAAGTGTGGGCGCTGGGTCTGTAGCGAGTGTGGGCTCTGGGTCTGTAGCGAGTGTGGGTGCTTGTTCTGTAGCGAGTGTGGGCGCTGGGTCTGCAGCGAGTGTGGGCCCTCTGTCTGTTGCAAGTGTGGATACTGGGTCTGTAGCGAGTGTGGGCATGGGTCTGTAGCGAGTGTGGGTGCTTGGTCTGTAGCGAGTCTGGGCACTGGGTCTGTAGCGAGTGTGGGCGCTTGGGTCTGCAGCGAGTGTAGGTGCTGGGTCTGTAGTGAGTGTGGGCGCTGGGTCTGCGGCGAGTGTAGGCTCTGGTTATGTAGCGATTGTGGATTCTGGGTCTGTAGCGAGTGTGGGCATGGGTCTGTAGCGAGTGTAGGTGCTGGGTCTGTAGCGAGTCTGGGCGCTGGTTCTGTAGTGAGTGTGGGCTCTCTGTCTGTTGCAAGTGTGGGCGCTGGGTCTGTAGCGAGGGTCGGCGCTGGGTCTGTAGAGAGTGTGGGCTCTCTGTCTGTTGCAAGTGTGGGCGCTGGGTCTGTAGCGAGGGTCGGCGCTGGGTCTGTAGAGAGTGTGGGCTCTCTGTCTGTTGCAAGTGTGGGCGCTGGGTCTGTAGCGAGTGTGGGCTCTCTGTCTGTTGCAAGTGTGGGCCCTGGGTCTGTAGCGAGTGTGGGCACTGGGTCTGTAGCGAGTATGGGCGCTGGGTCTGTAGCGAGTGTGGGCTCTGTGTCTGTAGCGAGTGTGGGCTCTGTGTCTGTTGCAAGTGTGGGCGCTGGGTCTGTAACGAGTGTGGGTGCTGGGTCTGCGGCGAGTTTGGGCATTGGGTCTGTAGCGAGTGGGGGTGCTGGGTCTGTAGTGAGTGTGGGCGCTGGGTCTGTACTGAGGGTGGGCGCTGGGTCAGCGGCGAGTTTGGGCGCTGGGTCTGTAGTGAGTGTGGGCGCTGGGTCTGTAGTAAGTGTGGGCTCTGGGTCTGTAGCGAGTGTGGGCACTGGGTCTGTAGTGAGTGTGGTCTCGGTGTCTGTAGCGAGTGTGGGCGCTGGGTCTGTAATGTGTGTGGGCTCTGGATCTTTAGTGAGTGTGGTTACTGGGTCTGTAGTGAGTGTGGGCGCTCGGTCACTGGCGAGTGTGGGCACTGGGTCTGTAGCGAGGGTGGGCGCTGGGTCTGTCGTGAGTGTGGGCTGTGGGTCTGTAGCGAGTGTGGGCTCTGGGTCTGTAGTGAGTGGGGGAGCTGGGTCTGTAGTGAGTGTGGGCGCTGGGTCTGTAGTGAGTGTGGGTGCTGTGCCTGTAGTGAGTGTGGGCACTGGGTCTGTAGTGAGTGTGGACGCTGGGTCTGTAGCGAGTGTGGGCTCTCTGTCTGTTGCTAGTGTGGGCGCTGGGTCTGTAGTGAGTTCGGACCCTGGGTCTGTACCGAGTGTGGGCTCTCTGTATGTTGCAAGTGTGGGCGCTGGGTCTGTAGCGAGTTCGGACCCTGGGTCTGTACCGAGTGTGGGCTCTCTGTATGTTGCAAGTGTGGGCGCTGGGTCTGTAGCGAGTGTGGGTGCTGGGTCTGTAGCGTGTGTGGGCGCTGGGTCTGTAGCGAGTGTGGGCTCTCTGTATGTTGCAAGTGTGGGCGCTGGGTCTGTAGCGAGTGTGGGTGCTGGGTCTGTAGCGAGTGTGGGCTCTCTGTCTGTTGCAAGTGTGGGCGCTGGGTCTGTAATGTGTGTGGGTGCAGGGTCTGTAGCGAATGTGGGCTCTGGATCTGTAGAGAGTGTGGTTACTGGGTCTGTAGCGAGTGTGGTCACTGGGTAAGTAGCGGGTGTGGGCTATGGATCTGGAGTGAGTGTGGGCGCTGGGTCTGTAGTGAGTGTGGGCGCTGGGTCTTTAGTTAGTGTGGGCTCTCTGTCTGTTGCAAGTGTGGGCTCTGGGTCTGTAGTGAGTGTGGGCTCTCTGTCTGTTGCAAGTGTGGGCGCTGGGTCTGTAGTGTGTGTGGGCGCTGGGTCAGTAGCGAGAATGGGCGCTGGGTCTGTAGCGAGTGTGGGCACTGGGTCTGTAGTGAGTGTGGGCGCTCGGTCTTTGGCGAGTGTGGGCACTGGGTCTGTAGCGAGGGTGGGCGCTGGGCCTGTCGTGAGTGTTGGCACTGGGTCTGTAGCGAGTGTGGGCTCTCTGTCTGTTGCAAGTGTGGGCGCTGGGTCTGTAGCGAGTGTGGGCTCTGGGTCTGTAGCGAGTCTGGGCTCTCTGTCTGTTGCAAGTGTGGGCGCTGGGTCTGTAGCGAGTGTGGGCGCTGGGTCTGTAGTGAGTGTGGGCGCTGGGTCTGTAGCAAGTGTGGGCGCTGGGTCTGTAGCGAGTCTGGGCTCTCTGTCTGTTGCAAGTGTGGGCGCTGGGTCTGTAGCGAGTGTGGGCTCTGGGTCTGTAGCGAGTGTGGGTGCTTGTTCTGTAGCGAGTGTGGGCGCTGGGTCTGCAGCGAGTGTGGGCCCTCTGTCTGTTGCAAGTGTGGATACTGGGTCTGTAGCGAGTGTGGGCATGGGTCTGTAGCGAGTGTGGGTGCTTGGTCTGTAGCGAGTCTGGGCTCTGTGTCTGTAGCGAGTGTGGGCGCTTGGGTCTGCGGCGAGTGTAGGCGCTGGGTCTGTAGTGAGTGTGGGCGCTGGGTCTGCGGCGAGTGTAGGCTCTGGTTCTGTAGCGATTGTGGATTCTGGGTATGTAGCGAGTCTGGGCACTGGTTCTGTAGCGAGTGTGGGCTCTCTGTCTGTTGCAAGTGTGGGCGCTGGGTCTGTAGCGAGGGTCGGCGCTGGGTCTGTAGAGAGTGTGGGCTCTCTGTCTGTTGCAAGTGTGGGCGCTGGGTCTGTAACGAGTGTGGGCTCTCTGTCTGTTGCAAGTGTGGGCCCTGGGTCTGTAGCGAGTGTGGGCAATGGGTCTGTAGCGAGTCTGGGCGCTGGGTCTGTAGCGAGTGTGGGCTCTGTGTCTGTAGCGAGTGTGGGCTCTGTGTCTGTTGCAAGTGTGGGCGCTGGGTCTGTAGCGAGTGTGGGTGCTGGGTCTGTGGCGAGTTTGGGCATTGGGTCTGTAGCGAGTGGGGGTGCTGGGTCTGTAGTGAGTGTGGGCGCTGGGTCTGTACTGAGGGTGGGCGCTGGGTCAGCGGCGAGTTTGGGCGCTGGGTCTGTAGTGAGTGTGGGCGCTGGGTCTGTAGTAAGTGTGGGCTCTGGGTCTGTAGCGAGTGTGGGCACTGGGTCTGTAGTGAGTGTGGTCTCGGTGTCTGTAGCGAGTGTGGGCGCTGGGTCTGTAATGCCTGTGGGCTCTGGATCTTTAGTGAGTGTGGTTACTGGGTCTGTAGTGAGTGTGGGCGCTCGGTCTCTGGCGAGTGTGGGCACTGCGTCTGTAGCGAGGGTGGGCGCTGGGTCTGTCGTGAGTGTGGGCTGTGGGTCTGTAGCGAGTGTGGGCTCTGGGTCTGTAGTGAGTGGGGGAGCTGGGTCTGTAGTGAGTGTGGGCGCTGGGTCTGTTGTGAGTGTGGGTGCTGTGCCTGTAGTGAGTGTGGGCACTGGGTCTGTAGTGAGTGTGGGCGCTGTGTCTGTAGCGAGTGTGGGCGCTGGGTCTGTAGCGAGTGTGAGCGCTGTGTCTGTTGTGAATGTTGGCGCTGGGTCTGTAGTGAGTGTGGACCCTGGGTCTGTAGCGAGTGTGGGCTCTCTGTCTGTTGCTAGTGTGGGCGCTGGGTCTGTAGTGAGTTCGGACCCTGGGTCTGTACCGAGTGTGGGCTCTCTGTATGTTGCAAGTGTGGGCGCTGGGTCTGTAGCGTGTGTGGGCGCTGGGTCTGTAGCGAGTGTGGGCTCTCTGTATGTTGCAAGTGTGGGCGCTGGGTCTGTAGCGAGTGTGGGTGCTGGGTCTGTAGCGAGTGTGGGCTCTCTGTCTGTTGCAAGTGTGGGCGCTGGGTCTGTAATGTGTGTGGGCGCAGGGTCTGTAGCGAATGTGGGCTCTGGATCTGTAGAGAGTGTGGTTACTGGGTCTGTAGTGAGTGTGGTCACTGGGTAAGTAGCGGGTGTGGGCTATGGATCTGGAGTGAGTGTGGGCGCTGGGTCTGTAGTGAGTGTGGGCGCTGGGTCTTTAGTTAGTGTGGGCTCTCTGTCTGTTGCAAGTGTGGGCTCTGGGTCTGTAGTGAGTGTGGGCTCTCTGTCTGTTGCAAGTGTGGGCGCTGGGTCTGTAGTGTGTGTGGGCGCTGGGTCAGTAGCGAGAATGGGCGCTGGGTCTGTAGCGAGTGTGGGCACTGGGTCTGTAGTGAGTGTGGGCGCTCGGTCTTTGGCGAGTGTGGGCACTGGGTCTGTAGCGAGTGTGGGCGCTGGGCCTGTCGTGAGTGTTGGCACTGGGTCTGTAGCGAGTGTGGGCTCTCTGTCTGTTGCAAGTGTGGGCGCTGGGTCTGTAGCGAGTGTGGGCTCTGGGTCTGTAGCGAGTCTGGGCTCTCTGTCTGTTGCAAGTGTGGGCGCTGGGTCTGTAGCGAGTGTGGGCGCTGGGTCTGTAGTGAGTGTGGGCGCTGGGTCTGTAGCAAGTGTGGGCGCTGGGTCTGTAGCGAGTCTGGGCTCTCTGTCTGTTGCAAGTGTGGGCGCTGGGTCTGTAGCGAGTGTGGGCTCTGGGTCTGTAGCGAGTGTGGGTGCTTGTTCTGTAGCGAGTCTGGGCTCTGGGTCTGTAGCGAGTGTGGCGCTTGGGTCTGCGGCGAGTGTAGGCGCTGGGTCTGTAGTGAGTGTGGGCGCTGGGTCTGCGGCGAGTGTAGGCTCTGGTTCTGTAGCGATTGTGGGCGCTGGGGTCTGTAGTGAGTGTGGGCGCTGGGTCTGTAGCGAGTGTGGGCTCTCTGTCTGTTGCAAGTGTGGGCGCTGGGTCTGTAGCGAGTGTGGGCGCTGGGTCTGTAGCGAGTGTGGGCTCTGTGTCTGTTGCAAGTGTGGGCGCTGGGTCTGTAGCGAGTGTGGGCGCTCTGTCTGTAGCGAGTGTGGGCTCTGGGTCTGTAGCGAGTGTGGGCGCTGGGTCTGTAGCGAGTGTGGGCGCTGGGTCTGTAGCGAGTGTGGGCTCTGGGTCTGTAGCAAGTGTGGGCGCTGGGTCTGTAGCGAGTGTGGGCGCTGGGTCTGTAGCGTGTGTGGGCGCTGGGTCTGTAGCGAGTGTGGGCTCTCTGTATGTTGCAAGTGTGGGCGCTGGGTCTGTAGCGAGTGTGGGTGCTGGGTCTGTAGCGAGTGTGGGCTCTCTGTCTGTTGCAAGTGTGGAAACTGGGTCTGTAGCGAGTGTGGGCTCTGGGTCTGTAGCGAGTGTGGGCGCTGGGTCTGCGGCGAGTGTAGGCGCTGGGTCTGTAGTGAGTGTGGGCGCTGGGTCTGCAGCGAGTGTAGGCGCTGGGTCTGTAGTGAGTGTGGGCGCTGGGTCTGCGGCGAGTGTAGGCTCTGGGTCTGTAGCGAGTGTGAATTCTGGGTCTGTAGCGAGTGTGGGCGCTGGGTCTGTAGCGAGTGTGGGCTCTCTGTCTGTTGCAAGTGTGGGCGCTGGGTCTGTAGCGAGTGTGGGTGCTGGGTCTGTAGCGAGTGTTGGCTCTCTGTCTGTTGCAAGTGTGGAAACTGGGTCTGTAGCGAGTGTGGGCTCTGGGTCTGTAGCGAGTGTGGGCGCTGGGTCTGCGGCGAGTGTAGGCGCTGGGTCTGTAGTGAGTGTGGGCGATGGGTCTGCGGCGAGTGTAGGCTCTGGGTCTGTAGCGAGTGTGAATTCTGGGTCTGTAGCGAGTCTGGGCGCTGGGTCTGTAGCGAGTGTGGGCTCTCTGTCTGTTGCAAGTGTGGGCGCTGGGTCTGTAGTGAGTGTGGGCGCTGGGTCTGGAGCGAGGGTCAGCGCTGGGTCTGTAGTGAGTGTGGGCTCTCTGTCTGTTGCAAGTGTGGGCGCTAGGTCTGTAGCGAGTGTGGGCTCTCTGTCTGTTGCAAGTGTGGGCGCTGGGTCTGTAGCGAGTGTGGGCACTGGGTCTGTAGCGAGTCTTGGCGCTGGGTCTGTAGCGAGTGTGGGCTCTGTGTCTGGAGCGAGTGTGGGCTCTGTGTCTGTTGCAAGTGTGGGCTCTGGGTCTGTAGCGAGTGTGGGTGCTGGGACTGCGGCGAGTGTGGGCGCTGGGTCTTTACTGAGGGTGGGCGCTGGGTCTGTAGTGAGTGTGAGCGCTGGGTCAGCGGCGAGTTTGGGCGCTGGGTCTGTAGTGAGTGTGGGCGCTGGGTCTGTAGTAAGTGTGGGCTCTGGGTCTGTAGCGAGTGTGTGCTCTGGGTCTGTAGCGAGAGTGGATTCTGGGTCTGTAGCGAGTCTGGGCGCTGGGTCTGTAGCGAGTGTGGGCGCTGGGTCTGTAGCGAGTGTGGGCTCTCTGTCTGTTGCTATTGTGGGCACTGGGTCTGTAGCGAGTGTGGGCTCTCATTCTGTTGCAAGTGTGGGCGCTGGGTCTGTAGTGAATGTGGGCTCTGGGTCTGTAGTGAGTGTGGGCACTGGGTCTGTAGTGAATGTGGGCTCTGGGTCTGTAGTGAGTGTGGGCGCTGTGTCTGTAGCGAGTGTGGGCTCTTGGTCTGTAGTGAGTGTGGGCGCTGGGTCTGTAGTGAGTGTGGGCGCTGTGTCTGTAGTGAGTGTGGACATGGGTCTGTAGCGAGAGCGAGAGCTGGGTCTGCGGCGAGTGTGGGCGCTGGGTCTTTAGCGTCTGTGGGCGCTGGGTCTGTAGTTAGTGTGGGCGCTGGGTCTGTAGTGAGTGTGGGCTCTCTGTCTGTTGCAAGTGTGGGCGCTGGGTCTGAAGTGAGTGTGGGCTCTCTGTCTGTTGCAAGTGTGCGCGCCGGGTCTGTAGTGAGAGTGGGAGCTGGGTCTGTAGCGGGTATGGGCGCTGGGTCTGTAGCGAGTGTGGGCACTGGGTCTGTAGTGAGTGTGGGCGCTCGGTCACTGGCGAGTGTGGGCACTGGGTCTGTAGCGAGTTTGGGCGCTGGGTCTGTCGTGAGTGTGGGAGCTGGGTCTGTAGTGAGTGTGGACGCTTGGTCTGTAGTGAGTGTGGGTGCTGTGCCTGTAGTGAGTGTGGGCACTGGGTCTGTAGCGAGTGTGGGCGCTGTGTCTGTAGCGAGTGTGGGCGCTGGTTCTGTAGCGTGTGTGGGCTCTGGGTCTGTAGCGAGTCTGGGCTCTCTGTCTGTTGCAAGTGTCGGCGCTGGGTCTGTAGCGAGTGTGGGCGCTGGGTCTGTAGTGAGTGTGGGCGCTGGGTCTGTAGCAAGTGTGGGCGCTGGGTCTGTAGCGAGTCTGGGCTCTCTGTTGCAAGTGTGGGCGCTGGGTCTGTAGCGAGTGTGGGCTCTGGGTCTGTAGCGAGTGTGGGTGCTTGGTCTGTAGCGAGTGTGGGCGCTGGGTCTGCAGCGAGTGTGGGCTCTCTGTCTGTTGCAAGTGTGGATACTGGGTCTGTAGCGAGTGTGGGCATGGGTCTGTAGCGAGTGTGGGTGCTTGGTCTGTAGCGAGTCTGGGCTCTGGGTCTGTAGCTAGTGTGGGCGCATGGGTCTGCGGCGAGTGTAGGCGCTGGGTCTGTAGTGAGTGTGGGCGCTGGGTCTGCGGCGAGTGTAGGCTCTGGTTCTGTAGCGATTGTGGATTCTGGGTATGTAGCGAGTCTGGGCGCTGGTTCTGTAGCGAGTGTGGGCTCTCTGTCTGTTGCAAGTGTGGGCGCTGGGTCTGTAGCGAGTGTGGGCTCTCTGTCTGTTGCAAGTGTGGGCCCTGGGTCTGTAGCGAGTGTGGGCACTGGGTCTGTAGCGAGTCTGGGCGCTGGGTCTGTAGCGAGTGTGGGCTCTGTGCCTGTAGCGAGTGTGGAAACTGTGTCTGTTGCAAGTGTGGGCTCTGGGTCTGTAGCGAGTGTGGGTGCTGGGTCTGCGGCGAGTTTGGGCATTGGGTCTGTAGCGAGTGGGGGTGCTGGGTCTGTAGTGAGTGTGGGCGCTGGGTCTGTACTGAGGGTGGGCGCTGGGTCAGCGGCGAGTTTGGGCGCTGGGTCTGTAGTGAGTGTGGGCGCTGGGTCTGTAGTAAGTGTGGGCTCTGGGTCTGTAGCGAGTGTGGGCACTGGGTCTGTAGTGAGTGTGGTCTCGGTGTCTGTAGCGAGTGTGGGCGCTGGGTCTGTAATGTGTGTGGGCTCTGGATCTTTAGTGAGTGTGGTTACTGGGTCTGTAGTGAGTGTGGGCGCTCGGTCACTGGCGAGTGTGGGCACTGGGTCTGTAGCGAGGGTGGGCGCTGGGTCTGTCGTGAGTGTGGGCTGTGGGTCTGTAGCGAGTGTGGGCTCTGGGTCTGTAGTGAGTGGGGGAGCTGGGTCTGTAGTGAGTGTGGGCGCTGGGTCTGTAGTGAGTGTGGGTGATGTGCCTGTAGTGAGTGTGGGCACTGGGTCTGTAGTGAGTGTGGGCGCTGTGTCTGTAGCGAGTGTGGGCGCTGGGTCTGTAGCGAGTGTGGGCTCTCTGTCTGTTGCTAGTGTGGGCGCTGGGTCTGTAGTGAGTTCGGACCCTGGGTCTGTAGCGAGTGTGGGCTCTCTGTATGTTGCAAGTGTGGGCGCTGGGTCTGTAGCGAGTGTGGGTGCTGGGTCTGTAGCGAGTGTGGGCTCTCTGTCTGTTGCAAGTGTGGAAACTGGGTCTGTAGCGAGTGTGGGCTCTGGGTCTGTAGCGAGTGTGGGCTCTGGGTCTGCGGCGAGTGTAGGCGCTGGGTCTGTAGTGAGTGTGGGCGCTGGGTCTGCAGCGAGTGTAGGCGCTGGGTCTGTAGTGAGTGTGGGCGCTGGGTCTGCGGCGAGTGTAGGCTCTGGGTCTGTAGCGAGTGTGAATTCTGGGTCTGTAGCGAGTCTGGGCGCTGGGTCTGTAGCGAGTGTGGGCTCTCTGTCTGTTGCAAGTGTGGGCGCTGGGTCTGTAGTGAGTGTGGGCGCTGGGTCTGTAGCGAGGGTCAGCGCTGGGTCTGTAGTGAGTGTGGGCTCTCTGTCTGTTGCAAGTGTGGGCGCTGGGTCTGTAGCGAGTGTGGGCTCTCTGTCTGTTGCAAGTGTGGGCGCTGGGTCTGTAGCGAGTGTGGGCACTGGGTCTGTAGCGAGTCTTGGCGCTGGGTCTGTAGCGAGTGTGGGCTCTGTGTCTGTAGCGAGTGTGGGCTCTCTGTCTGTTGCAAGTGTGGGCGCTGGGTCTGTAGCGAGTGTGGGCACTGGGTCTGTAGCGAGTCTTGGCGCTGGGTCTGTAGCGAGTGTGGGCTCTGTGTCTGTAGCGAGTGTGGGCTCTGTGTCTGTTGCAAGTGTGGGCTCTGGGTCTGTAGCGAGTGTGGGTGCTGGGACTGCGGCGAGTGTGGGCGCTGGGTCTGTACTGAGGGTGGGCGCTGGGTCTGTAGTGAGTGTGGGCGCTGGGTCAGCGGCGAGTTTGGGCGCTGGGTCTGTAGTGAGTGTGGGCGCTGGGTCTGTAGTAAGTGTGGGCTCTGGGTCTGTAGCGAGTGTGTGCTCTGGGTCTGTAGCGAGTGTGGGCGCTGGGTCTGTTGCGAGTGTGGGCTCTCTGTCTGTTGCTATTGTGGGCACTGGGTCTGTAGCGAGTGTGGGCTCTCATTCTGTTGCAAGTGTGGGCGCTGGGTCTGTAGTGAATGTGGGCTCTGGGTCTGTAGTGAGTGTGGGCACTGGGTCTGTAGTGAATGTGGGCTCTGGGAATGTAGTGAGTGTGGGCGCTGTGTCTGTAGCGAGTGTGGGCTCTTGGTCTGTAGTGAGTGTGGGCGCTGGGTCTGTAGTGAGTGTGGGCGCTGTGTCTGTAGTGAGTGTGGACATGGGTCTGTAGCGAGAGCGAGAGCTGGGTCTGCGGCGAGTGTGGGCGCTGGGTCTTTAGCGTCTGTGGGCGCTGGGTCTGTAGTTAGTGTGGGCGCTGGGTCTGTAGTGAGTGTGGGCTCTCTGTCTGTTGCAAGTGTGGGCGCTGGGTCTGAAGTGAGTGTGGGCTCTCTGTCTGTTGCAAGTGTGCGCGCCGGGTCTGTAGTGAGAGTGGGAGCTGGGTCCGTAGCGGGTATGGGCGCTGGGTCTGTAGCGAGTGTGGGCACTGGGTCTGTAGTGAGTGTGGGCGCTCGGTCACTGGCGAGTGTGGGCACTGGGTCTGTAGCGAGTTTGGGCGCTGGGTCTGTCGTGAGTGTGGGAGCTGGGTCTGTAGTGAGTGTGGACGCTTGGTCTGTAGTGAGTGTGGGTGCTGTGCCTGTAGTGAGTGTGGGCACTGGGTCTGTAGCGAGTGTGGGCGCTGTGTCTGTAGCGAGTGTGGGCACTGGGTCTGTAGTGAGTGTGGTCTCGGTGTCTGTAGCGAGTGTGGGCGCTGGGTCTGTAATGTGTGTGGGCTCTGGATCTTTAGTGAGTGTGGTTACTGGGTCTGTAGTGAGTGTGGGCGCTCGGTCACTGGCGAGTGTGGGCACTGGGTCTGTAGCGAGGGTGGGCGCTGGGTCTGTCGTGAGTGTGGGCTGTGGGTCTGTAGCGAGTGTGGGCTCTGGGTCTGTAGTGAGTGGGGGAGCTGGGTCTGTAGTGAGTGTGGGCGCTGGGTCTGTAGTGAGTGTGGGTGCTGTGCCTGTAGTGAGTGTGGGCACTGGGTCTGTAGTGAGTGTGGGCGCTGTGTCTGTAGCGAGTGTGGGCGCTGGGTCTGTAGCGAGTGTGAGCGCTGTGTCTGTTGTGAATGTTGGCGCTGGGTCTGTAGTGAGTGTGGACGCTGGGTCTGTAGCGAGTGTGGGCTCTCTGTCTGTTGCTAGTGTGGGCGCTGGGTCTGTAGTGAGTTCGGACCCTGGGTCTGTACCGAGTGTGGGCTCTCTGTATGTTGCAAGTGTGGGCGCTGGGTCTGTAGCGAGTGTGGGTGCTGGGTCTGTAGCGTGTGTGGGCGCTGGGTCTGTAGCGAGTGTGGGCTCTCTGTATGTTGCAAGTGTGGGCGCTGGGTCTGTAGCGAGTGTGGGTGCTGGGTCTGTAGCGAGTGTGGGCTCTCTGTCTGTTGCAAGTGTGGAAACTGGGTCTGTAGCGAGTGTGGGCTCTGGGTCTGTAGCGAGTGTGGGCGCTGGGTCTGCGGCGAGTGTAGGCGCTGGGTCTGTAGTGAGTGTGGGCGCTGGGTCTGCAGCGAGTGTAGGCGCTGGGTCTGTAGTGAGTGTGGGCGCTGGGTCTGCGGCGAGTGTAGGCTCTGGGTCTGTAGCGAGTGTGAATTCTGGGTCTGTAGCGAGTGTGGGCGCTGGGTCTGTAGCGAGTGTGGGCTCTCTGTCTGTTGCAAGTGTGGGCGCTGGGTCTGTAGCGAGTGTGGGTGCTGGGTCTGTAGCGAGTGTTGGCTCTCTGTCTGTTGCAAGTGTGGAAACTGGGTCTGTAGCGAGTGTGGGCTCTGGGTCTGTAGCGAGTGTGGGCGCTGGGTCTGCGGCGAGTGTAGGCGCTGGGTCTGTAGTGAGTGTGGGCGATGGGTCTGCGGCGAGTGTAGGCTCTGGGTCTGTAGCGAGTGTGAATTCTGGGTCTGTAGCGAGTCTGGGCGCTGGGTCTGTAGCGAGTGTGGGCTCTCTGTCTGTTGCAAGTGTGGGCGCTGGGTCTGTAGTGAGTGTGGGCGCTGGGTCTGGAGCGAGGGTCAGCGCTGGGTCTGTAGTGAGTGTGGGCTCTCTGTCTGTTGCAAGTGTGGGCGCTAGGTCTGTAGCGAGTGTGGGCTCTCTGTCTGTTGCAAGTGTGGGCGCTGGGTCTGTAGCGAGTGTGGGCACTGGGTCTGTAGCGAGTCTTGGCGCTGGGTCTGTAGCGAGTGTGGGCTCTGTGTCTGGAGCGAGTGTGGGCTCTGTGTCTGTTGCAAGTGTGGGCTCTGGGTCTGTAGCGAGTGTGGGTGCTGGGACTGCGGCGAGTGTGGGCGCTGGGTCTTTACTGAGGGTGGGCGCTGGGTCTGTAGTGAGTGTGAGCGCTGGGTCAGCGGCGAGTTTGGGCGCTGGGTCTGTAGTGAGTGTGGGCGCTGGGTCTGTAGTAAGTGTGGGCTCTGGGTCTGTAGCGAGTGTGTGCTCTGGGTCTGTAGCGAGAGTGGATTCTGGGTCTGTAGCGAGTCTGGGCGCTGGGTCTGTAGCGAGTGTGGGCGCTGGGTCTGTAGCGAGTGTGGGCTCTCTGTCTGTTGCTATTGTGGGCACTGGGTCTGTAGCGAGTGTGGGCTCTCATTCTGTTGCAAGTGTGGGCGCTGGGTCTGTAGTGAATGTGGGCTCTGGGTCTGTAGTGAGTGTGGGCACTGGGTCTGTAGTGAATGTGGGCTCTGGGTCTGTAGTGAGTGTGGGCGCTGTGTCTGTAGCGAGTGTGGGCTCTTGGTCTGTAGTGAGTGTGGGCGCTGGGTCTGTAGTGAGTGTGGGCGCTGTGTCTGTAGTGAGTGTGGACATGGGTCTGTAGCGAGAGCGAGAGCTGGGTCTGCGGCGAGTGTGGGCGCTGGGTCTTTAGCGTCTGTGGGCGCTGGGTCTGTAGTTAGTGTGGGCGCTGGGTCTGTAGTGAGTGTGGGCTCTCTGTCTGTTGCAAGTGTGGGCGCTGGGTCTGAAGTGAGTGTGGGCTCTCTGTCTGTTGCAAGTGTGCGCGCCGGGTCTGTAGTGAGAGTGGGAGCTGGGTCTGTAGCGGGTATGGGCGCTGGGTCTGTAGCGAGTGTGGGCACTGGGTCTGTAGTGAGTGTGGGCGCTCGGTCACTGGCGAGTGTGGGCACTGGGTCTGTAGCGAGTTTGGGCGCTGGGTCTGTCGTGAGTGTGGGAGCTGGGTCTGTAGTGAGTGTGGACGCTTGGTCTGTAGTGAGTGTGGGTGCTGTGCCTGTAGTGAGTGTGGGCACTGGGTCTGTAGCGAGTGTGGGCGCTGTGTCTGTAGCGAGTGTGGGCGCTGGTTCTGTAGCGTGTGTGGGCTCTGGGTCTGTAGCGAGTCTGGGCTCTCTGTCTGTTGCAAGTGTCGGCGCTGGGTCTGTAGCGAGTGTGGGCGCTGGGTCTGTAGTGAGTGTGGGCGCTGGGTCTGTAGCAAGTGTGGGCGCTGGGTCTGTAGCGAGTCTGGGCTCTCTGTTGCAAGTGTGGGCGCTGGGTCTGTAGCGAGTGTGGGCTCTGGGTCTGTAGCGAGTGTGGGTGCTTGGTCTGTAGCGAGTGTGGGCGCTGGGTCTGCAGCGAGTGTGGGCTCTCTGTCTGTTGCAAGTGTGGATACTGGGTCTGTAGCGAGTGTGGGCATGGGTCTGTAGCGAGTGTGGGTGCTTGGTCTGTAGCGAGTCTGGGCTCTGGGTCTGTAGCTAGTGTGGGCGCATGGGTCTGCGGCGAGTGTAGGCGCTGGGTCTGTAGTGAGTGTGGGCGCTGGGTCTGCGGCGAGTGTAGGCTCTGGTTCTGTAGCGATTGTGGATTCTGGGTATGTAGCGAGTCTGGGCGCTGGTTCTGTAGCGAGTGTGGGCTCTCTGTCTGTTGCAAGTGTGGGCGCTGGGTCTGTAGCGAGTGTGGGCTCTCTGTCTGTTGCAAGTGTGGGCCCTGGGTCTGTAGCGAGTGTGGGCACTGGGTCTGTAGCGAGTCTGGGCGCTGGGTCTGTAGCGAGTGTGGGCTCTGTGCCTGTAGCGAGTGTGGAAACTGTGTCTGTTGCAAGTGTGGGCTCTGGGTCTGTAGCGAGTGTGGGTGCTGGGTCTGCGGCGAGTTTGGGCATTGGGTCTGTAGCGAGTGGGGGTGCTGGGTCTGTAGTGAGTGTGGGCGCTGGGTCTGTACTGAGGGTGGGCGCTGGGTCAGCGGCGAGTTTGGGCGCTGGGTCTGTAGTGAGTGTGGGCGCTGGGTCTGTAGTAAGTGTGGGCTCTGGGTCTGTAGCGAGTGTGGGCACTGGGTCTGTAGTGAGTGTGGTCTCGGTGTCTGTAGCGAGTGTGGGCGCTGGGTCTGTAATGTGTGTGGGCTCTGGATCTTTAGTGAGTGTGATTACTGGGTCTGTAGTGAGTGTGGGCGCTCGGTCACTGGCGAGTGTGGGCACTGGGTCTGTAGCGAGGGTGGGCGCTGGGTCTGTCGTGAGTGTGGGCTGTGGGTCTGTAGCGAGTGTGGGCTCTGGGTCTGTAGTGAGTGGGGGAGCTGGGTCTGTAGTGAGTGTGGGCGCTGGGTCTGTAGTGAGTGTGGGTGATGTGCCTGTAGTGAGTGTGGGCACTGGGTCTGTAGTGAGTGTGGGCGCTGTGTCTGTAGCGAGTGTGGGCGCTGGGTCTGTAGCGAGTGTGGGCTCTCTGTCTGTTGCTAGTGTGGGCGCTGGGTCTGTAGTGAGTTCGGACCCTGGGTCTGTAGCGAGTGTGGGCTCTCTGTATGTTGCAAGTGTGGGCGCTGGGTCTGTAGCGAGTGTGGGTGCTGGGTCTGTAGCGAGTGTGGGCTCTCTGTCTGTTGCAAGTGTGGAAACTGGGTCTGTAGCGAGTGTGGGCTCTGGGTCTGTAGCGAGTGTGGGCTCTGGGTCTGCGGCGAGTGTAGGCGCTGGGTCTGTAGTGAGTGTGGGCGCTGGGTCTGCAGCGAGTGTAGGCGCTGGGTCTGTAGTGAGTGTGGGCGCTGGGTCTGCGGCGAGTGTAGGCTCTGGGTCTGTAGCGAGTGTGAATTCTGGGTCTGTAGCGAGTCTGGGCGCTGGGTCTGTAGCGAGTGTGGGCTCTCTGTCTGTTGCAAGTGTGGGCGCTGGGTCTGTAGTGAGTGTGGGCGCTGGGTCTGTAGCGAGGGTCAGCGCTGGGTCTGTAGTGAGTGTGGGCTCTCTGTCTGTTGCAAGTGTGGGCGCTGGGTCTGTAGCGAGTGTGGGCTCTCTGTCTGTTGCAAGTGTGGGCGCTGGGTCTGTAGCGAGTGTGGGCACTGGGTCTGTAGCGAGTCTTGGCGCTGGGTCTGTAGCGAGTGTGGGCTCTGTGTCTGTAGCGAGTGTGGGCTCTCTGTCTGTTGCAAGTGTGGGCGCTGGGTCTGTAGCGAGTGTGGGCACTGGGTCTGTAGCGAGTCTTGGCGCTGGGTCTGTAGCGAGTGTGGGCTCTGTGTCTGTAGCGAGTGTGGGCTCTGTGTCTGTTGCAAGTGTGGGCTCTGGGTCTGTAGCGAGTGTGGGTGCTGGGACTGCGGCGAGTGTGGGCGCTGGGTCTGTACTGAGGGTGGGCGCTGGGTCTGTAGTGAGTGTGGGCGCTGGGTCAGCGGCGAGTTTGGGCGCTGGGTCTGTAGTGAGTGTGGGCGCTGGGTCTGTAGTAAGTGTGGGCTCTGGGTCTGTAGCGAGTGTGTGCTCTGGGTCTGTAGCGAGAGTGGATTCTGGGTCTGTAGCGAGTCTGGGCGCTGGGTCTGTAGCGAGTGTGGGCGCTGGGTCTGTTGCGAGTGTGGGCTCTCTGTCTGTTGCTATTGTGGGCACTGGGTCTGTAGCGAGTGTGGGCTCTCATTCTGTTGCAAGTGTGGGCGCTGGGTCTGTAGTGAATGTGGGCTCTGGGTCTGTAGTGAGTGTGGGCACTGGGTCTGTAGTGAATGTGGGCTCTGGGAATGTAGTGAGTGTGGGCGCTGTGTCTGTAGCGAGTGTGGGCTCTTGGTCTGTAGTGAGTGTGGGCGCTGGGTCTGTAGTGAGTGTGGGCGCTGTGTCTGTAGTGAGTGTGGACATGGGTCTGTAGCGAGAGCGAGAGCTGGGTCTGCGGCGAGTGTGGGCGCTGGGTCTTTAGCGTCTGTGGGCGCTGGGTCTGTAGTTAGTGTGGGCGCTGGGTCTGTAGTGAGTGTGGGCTCTCTGTCTGTTGCAAGTGTGGGCGCTGGGTCTGAAGTGAGTGTGGGCTCTCTGTCTGTTGCAAGTGTGCGCGCCGGGTCTGTAGTGAGAGTGGGAGCTGGGTCCGTAGCGGGTATGGGCGCTGGGTCTGTAGCGAGTGTGGGCACTGGGTCTGTAGTGAGTGTGGGCGCTCGGTCACTGGCGAGTGTGGGCACTGGGTCTGTAGCGAGTTTGGGCGCTGGGTCTGTCGTGAGTGTGGGAGCTGGGTCTGTAGTGAGTGTGGACGCTTGGTCTGTAGTGAGTGTGGGTGCTGTGCCTGTAGTGAGTGTGGGCACTGGGTCTGTAGCGAGTGTGGGCGCTGTGTCTGTAGCGAGTGTGGGCGCTGGGTCTGTAGCGAGTGTGGGCGCTGGGTCTGTAGCGAGTCTGGGCTCTCTGTTGCAAGTGTGGGCGCTGGGTCTGTAGCGAGTGTGGGCTCTAGGTCTGTAGCGAGTGTGGGTGCTTGGTCTGTAGCGAGTGTGGGCGCTGGGTCTGCAGCGAGTGTGGGCTCTCTGTCTGTTGCAAGTGTGGATACTGGGTCTGTAGCGAGTGTGGGCATGGGTCTGTAGCGAGTGTGGGTGCTTGGTCTGTAGCGAGTCTGGGCTCTGGGTCTGTAGCTAGTTTGGGCGCATGGGTCTGCGGCGAGTGTAGGCTCTGGGTCTGTAGTGAGTGTGGGCGCTGGGTCTGCGGCGAGTGTAGGCTCTGGTTCTGTAGCGATTGTGGATTCTGGGTATGTAGCGAGTCTGGGCGCTGGTTCTGTAGCGAGTGTGGGCTCTCTGTCTGTTGCAAGTGTGGGCGCTGGGTCTGTAGCGAGTGTGGGCTCTCTGTCTGTTGCAAGTGTGGAAACTGTGTCTGTTGCAAGTGTGGGCTCTGTGTCTGTAGCGAGTGTGGAAACTGTGTCTGTTGCAAGTGTGGGCTCTGGGTCTGTAGCGAGTGTGGGTGCTGGGTCTGCGGCGAGTTTGGGCATTGGGTCTGTAGCGAGTGGGGGTGCTGGGTCTGTAGTGAGTGTGGGCGCTGGGTCTGTACTGAGGGTGGGCGCTGGGTCAGCGGCGAGTTTGGGCGCTGGGTCTGTAGTGAGTGTGGGCGCTGGGTCTGTAGTAAGTGTGGGCTCTGGGTCTGTAGCGAGTGTGGGCACTGGGTCTGTAGTGAGTGTGGTCTCGGTGTCTGTAGCGAGTGTGGGCGCTGGGTCTGTAATGTGTGTGGGCTCTGGATCTTTAGTGAGTGTGGTTACTGGGTCTGTAGTGAGTGTGGGCGCTCGGTCACTGGCGAGTGTGGGCACTGGGTCTGTAGCGAGGGTGGGCGCTGGGTCTGTCGTGAGTGTGGGCTGTGGGTCTGTAGCGAGTGTGGGCTCTGGGTCTGTAGTGAGTGGGGGAGCTGGGTCTGTAGTGAGTGTGGGCGCTGGGTCTGTAGTGAGTGTGGGTGATGTGCCTGTAGTGAGTGTGGGCACTGGGTCTGTAGTGAGTGTGGGCGCTGTGTCTGTAGCGAGTGTGGGCTCTCTGTCTGTTGCTAGTGTGGGCGCTGGGTCTGTAGTGAGTTCGGACCCTGGGTCTGTAGCGAGTGTGGGCTCTCTGTATGTTGCAAGTGTGGGCGCTGGGTCTGTAGCGAGTGTGGGTGCTGGGTCTGTAGCGAGTGTGGGCTCTCTGTCTGTTGCAAGTGTGGAAACTGGGTCTGTAGCGAGTGTGGGCTCTGGGTCTGTAGCGAGTGTGGGCGCTGGGTCTGCGGCGAGTGTAGGCGCTGGGTCTGTAGTGAGTGTGGGCGCTGGGTCTGCAGCGAGTGTAGGCGCTGGGTCTGTAGTGAGTGTGGGCGCTGGGTCTGCGGCGAGTGTAGGCTCTGGGTCTGTAGCGAGTGTGAATTCTGGGTCTGTAGCGAGTGTGGGCGCTGGGTCTGTAGCGAGTGTGGGCTCTCTGTCTGTTGCAAGTGTGGGCGCTGGGTCTGTAGTGAGTGTGGGCGCTGGGTCTGTAGCGAGGGTCGGCGCTGGGTCTGTAGTGAGTGTGGGCTCTCTGTCTGTTGCAAGTGTGGGCGCTGGGTCTGTAGCGAGTGTGGGCTCTCTGTCTGTTGCAAGTGTGGGCGCTGGGTCTGTAGCGAGTGTGGGCACTGGGTCTGTAGCGAGTCTTGGCGCTGGGTCTGTAGCGAGTGTGGGCTCTGTGTCTGTAGCGAGTGTGGGCTCTCTGTCTGTTGCAAGTGTGGGCGCTGGGTCTGTAGCGAGTGTGGGCACTGGGTCTGTAGCGAGTCTTGGCGCTGGGTCTGTAGCGAGTGTGGGCTCTGTGTCTGTAGCGAGTGTGGGCTCTGTGTCTGTTGCAAGTGTGGGCTCTGGGTCTGTAGCGAGTGTGGGTGCTGGGACTGCGGCGAGTGTGGGCGCTGGGTCTGTACTGAGGGTGGGCGCTGGGTCTGTAGTGAGTGTGAGCGCTGGGTCAGCGGCGAGTTTGGGCGCTGGGTCTGTAGTGAGTGTGGGCGCTGGGTCTGTAGTAAGTGTGGGCTCTGGGTCTGTAGCGAGTGTGTGCTCTGGGTCTGTAGCGAGAGTGGATTCTGGGTCTGTAGCGAGTCTGGGCGCTGGGTCTGTAGCGAGTGTGGGCGCTGGGTCTGTTGCGAGTGTGGGCTCTCTGTCTGTTGCTATTGTGGGCACTGGGTCTGTAGCGAGTGTGGGCTCTCATTCTGTTGCAAGTGTGGGCGCTGGGTCTGTAGTGAATGTGGGCTCTGGGTCTGTAGTGAGTGTGGGCACTGGGTCTGTAGTGAATGTGGGCTCTGGGAATGTAGTGAGTGTGGGCGCTGTGTCTGTAGCGAGTGTGGGCTCTTGGTCTGTAGTGAGTGTGGGCGCTGGGTCTGTAGTGAGTGTGGGCGCTGTGTCTGTAGTGAGTGTGGACATGGGTCTGTAGCGAGAGCGAGAGCTGGGTCTGCGGCGAGTGTGGGCGCTGGGTCTTTAGCGTCTGTGGGCGCTGGGTCTGTAGTTAGTGTGGGCGCTGGGTCTGTAGTGAGTGTGGGCTCTCTGTCTGTTGCAAGTGTGGGCGCTGGGTCTGAAGTGAGTGTGGGCTCTCTGTCTGTTGCAAGTGTGCGCGCCGGGTCTGTAGTGAGAGTGGGAGCTGGGTCCGTAGCGGGTATGGGCGCTGGGTCTGTAGCGAGTGTGGGCACTGGGTCTGTAGTGAGTGTGGGCGCTCGGTCACTGGCGAGTGTGGGCACTGGGTCTGTAGCGAGTTTGGGCGCTGGGTCTGTCGTGAGTGTGGGAGCTGGGTCTGTAGTGAGTGTGGACGCTGGGTCTGTAGTGAGTGTGGGTGCTGTGCCTGTAGTGAGTGTGGGCACTGGGTCTGTAGCGAGTGTGGGCGCTGTGTCTGTAGCGAGTGTGGGCGCTGGGTCTGTAGCGAGTGTGGGCGCTGGGTCTGTAGTGAGTGTGGGCGCTGGGTCTGTAGCAAGTGTGGGCGCTGGGTCTGTAGCGAGTGTGGGCTCTAGGTCTGTAGCGAGTGTGGGTGCTTGGTCTGTAGCGAGTGTGGGCGCTGGGTCTGCAGCGAGTGTGGGCTCTCTGTCTGTTGCAAGTGTGGATACTGGGTCTGTAGCGAGTGTGGGCATGGGTCTGTAGCGAGTGTGGGTGCTTGGTCTGTAGCGAGTCTGGGCTCTGGGTCTGTAGCTAGTTTGGGCGCATGGGTCTGCGGCGAGTGTAGGCTCTGGGTCTGTAGTGAGTGTGGGCGCTGGGTCTGCGGCGAGTGTAGGCTCTGGTTCTGTAGCGATTGTGGATTCTGGGTATGTAGCGAGTCTGGGCGCTGGTTCTGTAGCGAGTGTGGGCTCTCTGTCTGTTGCAAGTGTGGGCGCTGGGTCTGTAGCGAGTGTGGGCTCTCTGTCTGTTGCAAGTGTGGAAACTGTGTCTGTTGCAAGTGTGGGCTCTGTGTCTGTAGCGAGTGTGGAAACTGTGTCTGTTGCAAGTGTGGGCTCTGGGTCTGTAGCGAGTGTGGGTGCTGGGTCTGCGGCGAGTTTGGGCATTGGGTCTGTAGCGAGTGGGGGTGCTGGGTCT
The DNA here is from genome assembly GCF_017639515.1 of Carcharodon carcharias. Taxonomy (NCBI): domain Eukaryota; kingdom Metazoa; phylum Chordata; class Chondrichthyes; order Lamniformes; family Lamnidae; genus Carcharodon; species Carcharodon carcharias. The sequence continues at coordinate 167,274,381 of NC_054474.1, read as the reverse complement.
GTAGTGAGTGTGGGCGCTGGGTCTGTACTGAGGGTGGGCGCTGGGTCAGCGGCGAGTTTGGGCGCTGGGTCTGTAGTGAGTGTGGGCGCTGGGTCTGTAGTAAGTGTGGGCTCTGGGTCTGTAGCGAGTGTGGGCACTGGGTCTGTAGTGAGTGTGGTCTCGGTGTCTGTAGCGAGTGTGGGCGCTGGGTCTGTAATGTGTGTGGGCTCTGGATCTTTAGTGAGTGTGGTTACTGGGTCTGTAGTGAGTGTGGGCGCTCGGTCACTGGCGAGTGTGGGCACTGGGTCTGTAGCGAGGGTGGGCGCTGGGTCTGTCGTGAGTGTGGGCTGTGGGTCTGTAGCGAGTGTGGGCTCTGGGTCTGTAGTGAGTGGGGGAGCTGGGTCTGTAGTGAGTGTGGGCGCTGGGTCTGTAGTGAGTGTGGGTGATGTGCCTGTAGTGAGTGTGGGCACTGGGTCTGTAGTGAGTGTGGGCGCTGTGTCTGTAGCGAGTGTGGGCGCTGGGTCTGTAGCGAGTGTGGGCTCTCTGTCTGTTGCTAGTGTGGGCGCTGGGTCTGTAGTGAGTTCGGACCCTGGGTCTGTAGCGAGTGTGGGCTCTCTGTATGTTGCAAGTGTGGGCGCTGGGTCTGTAGCGAGTGTGGGTGCTGGGTCTGTAGCGAGTGTGGGCTCTCTGTCTGTTGCAAGTGTGGAAACTGGGTCTGTAGCGAGTGTGGGCTCTGGGTCTGTAGCGAGTGTGGGTGCTGGGTCTGTAGCGAGTGTGGGCTCTCTGTCTGTTGCAAGTGTGGAAACTGGGTCTGTAGTGAGTGTGGGCGCTGGGTCTGCAGCGAGTGTAGGCGCTGGGTCTGTAGTGAGTGTGGGCGCTGGGTCTGCGGCGAGTGTAGGCTCTGGGTCTGTAGCGAGTGTGAATTCTGGGTCTGTAGCGAGTCTGGGCGCTGGGACTGTAGCGAGTGTGGGCTCTCGGTCTGTTGCAAGTGTGGGCGCTGGGTCTGTAGCGAGTGTGGGTGCTGGGTCTGTAGCGAGTGTGGGCTCTCTGTCTGTTGCAAGTGTGGAAACTGGGTCTGTAGTGAGTGTGGTCTCGGTGTCTGTAGCGAGTGTGGGCACTGGGTCAGTAGCGAGTGTGGGCGCTGGGTCTGTAGCGAGTGTGGGCGCTGGGTCTGTAGCGAGTGTGGGGGCAGGGTATGTAGCGAGTGTGGGCCCTGGGTCTGTAGCTAGTGTGGGCGCTGTGTTTGTAATGTTTGTGGGCGATGGGTCTGCAGTGAGTGTGGGTGCTGGTTCTGTAGCGAGTGTGGGCGCTGGGTCTGTAGTTAGTGTGGGCGCTGGGTCTGTAGTGAGTGAGGGCGCTGGGTCTGTGGCGAGTTTGGGCGCTGGGTCTGTAGCGAGTGTGTGCGCTGGGTCAGTAGCGAGTGTGGGCTCTCTGTCTGTTGCTAGAGTGGGCGCTGGGTCTGTAATGAATGTGGGCTCTGGGTCTGTAGCGAGTGTGGGCACTTGGTCTGTAGTGAGTGTGGGCACTGGGTCTGTAGTGAATGTGGGCACTGGGTCTGTAGTGAGTGTGGGCTCTGGGTCTGTAGTGAATGTGGGCACTGTGTCTGTAGTGAATGTGGGCACTGGGTCTGTAGTGAATGTGGGCACTGGGTCTGTAGTGAGTCTGGGCGCTGGGTCTGTAGCGAGTTTGGGCGCTGGGTCTGTAGCGAGTGTGGGCTCTTGGTCTGTAGTGAGTGTGGGCGCAGGGTCTGTAGAGAATGTGGGCTCTCGGTCTGTAGTGAGTGTGGTTACTGGGTCTGTAGCGAGTGTGGTCACTGGGTAAGTAGCGAGTGTTGTCACTGAGTCTGTAGCGGGTGTGGGCGCTGGGTCTGTAGTGAGTGTGGGAGCTGGGTCTGTAGTGATTGTGGTCACTGGGTCTGTAGCGAGTGTGGTCACTGGGTAAGTAGCGAGTGTGGTCACTGGGTCTGTAGCGTGTGTGGGCGCTGGGTCTGTAGCGAGTTTTAGCGCTGGGTCTGCACCGAGCTTGGGCGCTGGTTCTGTAGTGATTGTGGGCACTGGGTCTGCAGAGAGTGTGGGCTCTGGGTCTGTATTGAGTGTGGGCGCTGTGTCTGTAGCGAGAGTGAGCACTGGGTCTGTATTGAGTCTGGGCGCTGGGTCTGTAGCGAGTGTGGGCTCTGTGTCAGTAGCGAGTGTGGGCTCTGTGTCTGTTGCAAGTGTGGGCTGTGGGTCTGTAGCGAGTGTGGGTGCTGGGTCTGCGGCGAGTTTGGGCATTGGGTCTGTAGCGAGTGGGGGCGCTGGGTCTGTAGTGAGTGTGGGCGCTGGGTCTGTACTGAGGGTGGGTGCTGGGTCAGCGGCGAGTTTGGGCGCTGGGTCTGTAGTGAGTGTGGGCGCTGGGTCTGTAGTAAGTGTGGGCTCTGGGTCTGTAGCGAGTGTGGGCACTGAGTCTGTAATGTGTGTGGGCTCTGGATCTTTATTGAGTGTGGTTACTGGGTCTGTAGTGAGTGTGGGCGCTCGGTCACTGGCGAGTGTGGGCACTGGGTCTGTAGCGAGGTTGGGCGCTGGGTCTGTCGTGAGTGTGGGCTGTGGGTCTGTAGCGAGTGTGGGCTCTGGGTCTGTAGTGAGTGGGGGAGCTGGGTCTGTAGTGAGTGTGGGCGCTGGGTCTGTAGTGAGTGTGGGTGCTGTGCCTGTAGTGAGTGTGGGCACTAGGTCTGTAGTGAGTGTGGGCGCTGTGACTGTAGCGAGTGTGGGCGCTGGGTCTGTAGCGAGTGTGAGCGCTGTGTCTGTTGTGAATGTTGGCGCTGGGTCTGTAGTGAGTGTGGACGCTGGGTCTGTAGCGAGTGTGGGCTCTCTGTCTGTTGCTAGTGTGGGCGCTGGGTCTGTAGTGAGTTCGGAACCTGGGTCTGTACCGAGTGTGGGCTCTCTGTATGTTGCAAGTGTGGGCGCTGGGTCTGTAGCGAGTGTGGGTGCTGGGTCTGTAGCGAGTGTGGGCGCTGGGTCTGTAGCGAGTGTGGGCTCTCTGTATGTTGCAAGTGTGGGCGCTGGGTCTGTAGCGAGTGTGGGTGCTGGGTCTGTAGCGAGTGTGGGCTCTCTGTCTGTTGCAAGTGTGGAAACTGGGTCTGTAGCGAGTGTGGGCTCTGGGTCTGTAGCGAGTGTGGGCGCTGGGTCTGCGGCGAGTGTAGGCGCTGAGTCTGTAGTGAGTGTGGGCGCTGGGTCTGCAGCGAGTGTTGGCGCTGGGTCTGTAGTGAGTGTGGGCGCTGGGTCTGCGGCGAGTGTAGGTTCTGGGTCTGTAGCGAGTGTGAATTCTGGGTCTGTAGCGAGTCTGGGCGCTGGGTCTGTAGCGAGTCTTGGCGCTGGGTCTGTAGCGAGTGTGGGCTCTGTGTCTGTAGCGAGTGTGGGCTCTCTGTCTGTTGCAAGTGTGGGCGCTGGGTCTGTAGCGAGTGTGGGTGCTGGGACTGCGGCGAGTGTGGGCGCTGGGTCTGTACTGAGGGTGGGCGCTGGGTCTGTAGTGAGTGTGAGCGCTGGGTCAGCGGCGAGTTTGGGCGCTGGGTCTGTAGTGAGTGTGGGCGCTGGGTCTGTAGTAAGTGTGGGCTCTGGGTCTGTAGCGAGTGTGTGCTCTGGGTCTGTAGCGAGAGTGGATTCTGGGTCTGTAGCGAGTCTGGGCGCTGGGTCTGTAGCGAGTGTGGGCGCTGGGTCTGTTGCGAGTGTGGGCTCTCTGTCTGTTGCTATTGTGGGCACTGGGTCTGTAGCGAGTGTGGGCTCTCATTCTGTTGCAAGTGTGGGCGCTGGGTCTGTAGTGAATGTGGGCTCTGGGTCTGTAGTGAGTGTGGGCACTGGGTCTGTAGTGAATGTGGGCTCTGGGAATGTAGTGAGTGTGGGCGCTGTCTCTGTAGCGAGTGTGGGCTCTTGGTCTGTAGTGAGTGTGGGCGCTGGGTTTCTTAGTGAGTGTGGGCGCTGTGTCTGTAGTGAGTGTGGACATGGGTCTGTAGCGAGAGCGAGAGCTGGGTCTGCGGCGAGTGTGGGCGCTGGGTCTTTAGCGTCTGTGGGCGCTGGGTCTGTAGTTAGTGTGGGCGCTGGGTCTGTAGTGAGTGTGGGCTCTCTGTCTGTTGCAAGTGTGGGCGCTGGGTCTGAAGTGAGTGTGGGCTCTCTGTCTGTTGCAAGTGTGCGCGCCGGGTCTGTAGTGAGAGTGGGAGCTGGGTCCGTAGCGGGTATGGGCGCTGGGTCTGTAGCGAGTGTGGGCACTGGGTCTGTAGTGAGTGTGGGCGCTCGGTCACTGGCGAGTGTGGGCACTGGGTCTGTAGCGAGTTTGGGCGCTGGGTCTGTCGTGAGTGTGGGAGCTGGGTCTGTAGTGAGTGTGGTCGCTGGGTCTGTAGTGAGTGTGGGTGCTGTGTCTGTAGTGAGTGTGGGCACTGGGTCTGTAGCGAGTGTGGGCGCTGTGTCTGTAGCGAGTGTGGGCGCTGGGTCTGTAGCGAGTGTGGGCGCTGGGTCTGTAGTGAGTGTGGGCGCTGGGTCTGTAGCAAGTGTGGGCGCTGGGTCTGTAGCGAGTCTGGGCTCTCTGTTGCAAGTGTGGGCGCTGGGTCTGTAGCGAGTGTGGGCTCTAGGTCTGTAGCGAGTGTGGGTGCTTGGTCTGTAGCGAGTGTGGGCGCTGGGTCTGCAGCGAGTGTGGGCTCTCTGTCTGTTGCAAGTGTGGATACTGGGTCTGTAGCGAGTGTGGGCATGGGTCTGTAGCGAGTGTGGGTGCTTGGTCTGTAGCGAGTCTGGGCTCTGGGTCTGTAGCTAGTTTGGGCGCATGGGTCTGCGGCGAGTGTAGGCTCTGGGTCTGTAGTGAGTGTGGGCGCTGGGTCTGCGGCGAGTGTAGGCTCTGGTTCTGTAGCGATTGTGGATTCTGGGTATGTAGCGAGTCTGGGCGCTGGTTCTGTAGCGAGTGTGGGCTCTCTGTCTGTTGCAAGTGTGGGCGCTGGGTCTGTAGAGAGTGTGGGCTCTCTGTCTGTTGCAAGTGTGGAAACTGTGTCTGTTGCAAGTGTGGGCTCTGTGTCTGTAGCGAGTGTGGAAACTGTGTCTGTTGCAAGTGTGGGCTCTGGGTCTGTAGCGAGTGTGGGTGCTGGGTCTGCGGCGAGTTTGGGCATTGGGTCTGTAGCGAGTGGGGGTGCTGGGTCTGTAGTGAGTGTGGGCGCTGGGTCTGTACTGAGGGTGGGCGCTGGGTCAGCGGCGAGTTTGGGCGCTGGGTCTGTAGTGAGTGTGGGCGCTGGGTCTGTAGTAAGTGTGGGCTCTGGGTCTGTAGCGAGTGTGGTCTCGGTGTCTGTAGCGAGTGTGGGCGCTGGGTCTGTAATGTGTGTGGGCTCTGGATCTTTAGTGAGTGTGGTTACTGGGTCTGTAGTGAGTGTGGGCGCTCGGTCACTGGCGAGTGTGGGCACTGGGTCTGTAGCGAGGGTGGGCGCTGGGTCTGTCGTGAGTGTGGGCTGTGGGTCTGTAGCGAGTGTGGGCTCTGGGTCTGTAGTGAGTGGGGGAGCTGGGTCTGTAGTGAGTGTGGGCGCTGGGTCTGTAGTGAGTGTGGGTGATGTGCCTGTAGTGAGTGTGGGCACTGGGTCTGTAGTGAGTGTGGGCGCTGTGTCTGTAGCGAGTGTGGGCGCTGGGTCTGTAGCGAGTGTGGGCTCTCTGTCTGTTGCTAGTGTGGGCGCTGGGTCTGTAGTGAGTTCGGACCCTGGGTCTGTAGCGAGTGTGGGCTCTCTGTATGTTGCAAGTGTGGGCGCTGGGTCTGTAGCGAGTGTGGGTGCTGGGTCTGTAGCGAGTGTGGGCTCTCTGTCTGTTGCAAGTGTGGAAACTGGGTCTGTAGCGAGTGTGGGCTCTGGGTCTGTAGCGAGTGTGGGTGCTGGGTCTGTAGCGAGTGTGGGCTCTCTGTCTGTTGCAAGTGTGGAAACTGGGTCTGTAGTGAGTGTGGGCGCTGGGTCTGCAGCGAGTGTAGGCGCTGGGTCTGTAGTGAGTGTGGGCGCTGGGTCTGCGGCGAGTGTAGGCTCTGGGTCTGTAGCGAGTGTGAATTCTGGGTCTGTAGCGAGTCTGGGCGCTGGGACTGTAGCGAGTGTGGGCTCTCTGTCTGTTGCAAGTGTGGGCGCTGGGTCTGTAGCGAGTGTGGGTGCTGGGTCTGTAGCGAGTGTGGGCTCTCTGTCTGTTGCAAGTGTGGAAACTGGGTCTGTAGTGAGTGTGGTCTCGGTGTCTGTAGCGAGTGTGGGCATTGGGTCTGTACTGGTTGTGGGCGCTGGGTCTGTAATGTGTGTGGGCGCTGGGTCTGTAGCGAGTGTGGGCGCTGGGTCTGTAGCGAGTGTGGGCTCTGGGTCTGTAGCGAGTGTGGGCGCTGGGTCTGTAATGTGTGTGGGCGCTGGGTCTGTAGTGAGTGTGGGCGCTGGGTCTGTAGCGAGTGTGGGCGCTTGGTCTGTACTGAGTGTGGGCCCTGGGTCTGTTGTGAGTGTGAGCGCTGGGTCTGCGGCGAGTTTGGGCGCTGGGTCTGTAGCGAGTGTGTGCGCTGGGTCAGTAGCGAGTGTGGGCTCTCTGTCTGTTGCTAGAGTGGGCGCTGGGTCTGTAATGAATGTGGGCTCTGGGTCTGTAGTGAGTGTGGGCACTTGGTCTGTAGTGAGTGTGGGCACTGGGTCTGTAGTGAATGTGGGCACTGGGTCTGTAGTGAGTGTGGGCTCTGGGTCTGTAGTGAATGTGGGCACTGTGTCTGTAGTGAATGTGGGCACTGGGTCTGTAGTGAATGTGGGCACTGGGTCTGTAGTGAGTCTGGGCGCTGGGTCTGTAGCGAGTTTGGGCGCTGGGTCTGTAGCGAGTGTGGGCTCTTGGTCTGTAGTGAGTGTGGGCGCAGGGTCTGTAGAGAATGTGGGCTCTCGGTCTGTAGTGAGTGTGGTTACTGGGTCTGTAGCGAGTGTGGTCACTGGGTAAGTAGCGAGTGTTGTCACTGAGTCTGTAGCGGGTGTGGGCGCTGGGTCTGTAGTGAGTGTGGGAGCTGGGTCTGTAGTGATTGTGGTCACTGGGTCTGTAGCGAGTGTGGTCACTGGGTAAGTAGCGAGTGTGGTCACTGGGTCTGTAGCGTGTGTGGGCGCTGGGTCTGTAGCGAGTTTTAGCGCTGGGTCTGCACCGAGCTTGGGCGCTGGTTCTGTAGTGATTGTGGGCACTGGGTCTGCAGAGAGTGTGGGCTCTGGGTCTGTATTGAGTGTGGGCGCTGTGTCTGTAGCGAGAGTGAGCACTGGGTCTGTATTGAGTCTGGGCGCTGGGTCTGTAGCGAGTGTGGGCTCTGTGTCAGTAGCGAGTGTGGGCTCTGTGTCTGTTGCAAGTGTGGGCTGTGGGTCTGTAGCGAGTGTGGGTGCTGGGTCTGCGGCGAGTTTGGGCATTGGGTCTGTAGCGAGTGGGGGCGCTGGGTCTGTAGTGAGTGTGGGCGCTGGGTCTGTACTGAGGGTGGGTGCTGGGTCAGAGGCGAGTTTGGGCGCTGGGTCTGTAGTGAGTGTGGGCGCTGGGTCTGTAGTAAGTGTGGGCTCTGGGTCTGTAGCGAGTGTGGGCACTGAGTCTGTAATGTGTGTGGGCTCTGGATCTTTATTGAGTGTGGTTACTGGGTCTGTAGTGAGTGTGGGCGCTCGGTCACTGGCGAGTGTGGGCACTGGGTCTGTAGCGAGGTTGGGCGCTGGGTCTGTCGTGAGTGTGGGCTGTGGGTCTGTAGCGAGTGTGGGCTCTGGGTCTGTAGTGAGTGGGGGAGCTGGGTCTGTAGTGAGTGTGGGCGCTGGGTCTGTAGTGAGTGTGGGTGCTGTGCCTGTAGTGAGTGTGGGCACTAGGTCTGTAGTGAGTGTGGGCGCTGTGACTGTAGCGAGTGTGGGCGCTGGGTCTGTGGCGAGTGTGAGCGCTGTGTCTGTTGTGAATGTTGGCGCTGGGTCTGTAGTGAGTGTGGACGCTGGGTCTGTAGCGAGTGTGGGCTCTCTGTCTGTTGCTAGTGTGGGCGCTGGGTCTGTAGTGAGTTCGGAACCTGGGTCTGTACCGAGTGTGGGCTCTCTGTATGTTGCAAGTGTGGGCGCTGGGTCTGTAGCGAGTGTGGGTGCTGGGTCTGTAGCGAGTGTGGGCGCTGGGTCTGTAGCGAGTGTGGGCTCTCTGTATGTTGCAAGTGTGGGCGCTGGGTCTGTAGCGAGTGTGGGTGCTGGGTCTGTAGCGAGTGTGGGCTCTCTGTCTGTTGCAAGTGTGGAAACTGGGTCTGTAGCGAGTGTGGGCTCTGGGTCTGTAGCGAGTGTGGGCGCTGGGTCTGCGGCGAGTGTAGGCGCTGAGTCTGTAGTGAGTGTGGGCGCTGGGTCTGCAGCGAGTGTTGGCGCTGGGTCTGTAGTGAGTGTGGGCGCTGGGTCTGCGGCGAGTGTAGGTTCTGGGTCTGTAGCGAGTGTGAATTCTGGGTCTGTAGCGAGTCTGGGCGCTGGGTCTGTAGCGAGTGTGGGCTCTCTGTCTGTTACAAGTGTGGGCGCTGGGTCTGTAGTGAGTGTGGGCGCTGGGTATGTAGTGAGGGTCGGCGCTGGGTCTGTAGTGAGTGTGGGCTCTCTGTCTGTTGCAAGTGTGGGCGCTGGGTCTGTAGCGAGTGTGGGCTCTCTGTCTGTTGCAAGTGTGGGCGCTGGGTCTGTAGCGAGTGTGGGCACTGGGTCTGTAGCGAGTCTTGGCGCTGGGTCTGTAGCGAGTGTGGGCTCTGTGTCTGTAGCGAGTGTGGGCTCTGTGTCTGTTGCAAGTGTGGGCTCTGGGTCTGTAGCGAGTGTGGGTGCTGGGACTGCGGCGAGTGTGGGCGCTGGGTCTGTACTGAGGGTGGGCGCTGGGTCTGTAGTGAGTGTGAGCGCTGGGTCTGTAGCGAGTGTGGGCTCTGTGTCTGTAGCGAGTGTGGGCTCTGTGTCTGTTGCAAGTGTGGGCTCTGGGTCTGTAGCGAGTGTGGGTGCTGGGACTGCGGCGAGTGTGGGCGCTGGGTCTGTACTGAGGGTGGGCGCTGGGTCTGTAGTGAGTGTGAGCGCTGGGTCAGCGGCGAGTTTGGGCGCTGGGTCTGTAGTGAGTGTGGGCGCTGGGTCTGTAGTAAGTGTGGCCTCTGGGTCTGTAGCGAGTGTGTGCTCTGGGTCTGTAGCGAGAGTGGATTCTGGGTCTGTAGCGAGTCTGGGCGCTGGGTCTGTAGCGAGTGTGGGCGCTGGGTCTGTAGCGAGTGTGGGCTCTCTGTCTGTTGCTATTGTGGGCACTGGGTCTGTAGCGAGTGTGGGCTCTCATTCTGTTGCAAGTGTGGGCGCTGGGTCTGTAGTGAATGTGGGCTCTGGGTCTGTAGTGAGTGTGGGCACTGGGTCTGTAGTGAATGTGGGCTCTGGGTCTGTAGTGAGTGTGGGCGCTGTGTCTGTAGCGAGTGTGGGCTCTTGGTCTGTAGTGAGTGTGGGCGCTGGGTCTGTAGTGAGTGTGGGCGCTGTGTCTGTAGTGAGTGTGGGCATGGGTCTGTAGTGAGAGCGAGAGCTGGGTCTGCGGCGAGTGTGGGCGCTGGGTCTTTAGCGTCTGTGGGCGCTGGGTCTGTAGTTAGTGTGGGCGCTGGGTCTGTAGTGAGTGTGGGCTCTCTGTCTGTTGCAAGTGTGGGCGCTGGGTCTGTAGTGAGTGTGGGCTCTCTGTCTGTTGCAAGTGTGCGCGCTGGGTCTGTAGTGAGAGTGGGAGCTGGGTCTGCAGCGAGTATGGGCGCTGGGTCTGTAGCGAGTGTGGGCAATGGGTCTGTAGTGAGTGTGGGCGCTAGGTCTCTAGCGAGTGTGGGCGCTGTGTCTGTAGCGAGTGTCGGCTCTTGGTCTGTAGTGATAGTGGGAGCTGGGTCTGTAGCGAGTTTGGGCGCTGGGTCTGTAGCGAGTGTGGGCTCTGGGCCTGTAGTGAGTGTGGGCGCTGTGACTGTAGTGAGCGTGAGAGCTGGATCAGCGGCGAGTTTGGGCGCTGGGTCTGTAGTGAGTTTGGGCGCTGGGTCTGTAGTAAGTGTGGGCTCTGGGTCTGTAGCGAGTGTGTGCTCTGGGTCTGTAGCGAGAGTGGATTCTGGGTCTGTAGCGAGTCTGGGCGCTGGGTCTGTAGCGAGTGTGGGTGCTGGGTCTGTAGCGAGTGTGGGCTCTCTGTCTGTTGCTAGTGTGGGCACTGGGTCTGTAGCGAGTGTGGGCTCTCATTCTGTTGCAAGTGTGGGCGCTGGGTCTGTAGTGAATGTGGGCTCTGGGTCTGTAGTGAGTGTGGGCACTGGGTCTGTAGTGAATGTGGGCACTGGGTCTGTAGTGAGTGTGGTCTCGGTGTCTGTAGCGAGTGTGGGCTCTGGGTCTGTAGCGAGTGTGGGCGCAGGGTCTGTAGCGAATGTGGGCCCTGGATCTGGAGTGAGTGTGGTTACTGGGTCTGTAGCGATTGTAGTTACTGGGTAAGTAGCGAGCGTTGTCACTGGGTCTGTAGCGAAACTGGGCGCAAGGTCTGTAGCGAGTGTGGGCGCTGTGTCTGTAGTGAGTGTGGGCTCTTGGTCTGTAGTGAGTGTGGGCGCTGGGTCTGTAGTGAGTGTGGGCGCTGTGTCTGTAGTGAGTGTGGGCATGGGTCTGTAGTGAGAGCGAGAGCTGGGTCTGCGGCGAGTGTGGGCGCTGGGTCTTTAGCGTCTGTGGGCGCTGGGTCTGTAGTTAGTGTGGGCGCTGGGTCTGTAGTGAGTGTGGGCTCTTGGTCTGTAGTGAGTGTGGGCGCTGGGTCTGTAGCGAGAGTGGATTCTGGGTCTGTAGCGAGTCTGGGCGCTGGCTCTGTAGCGAGTGTGGGCGCTGGGTCTGTTGCGATTGTGGGCTCTCTGTCTGTTGCCAGTGTGGACACTGGGTCTGTAGCGAGTGTGGGCTCTTGGTCTGTAGTGAGTGTGGGCGCTGGGTCTGTAGTGAATGTGGGCGCTGGGTGTGAAGTGAGAGTGAGCGCTGGGTCTGCGGCGAGTGTGTGCGCTGGGTCTGTAGTGAGTGTGGGCGCTGGGTCTGTAGTTAGTGTGGGCTCTGGGTCTGTAGCGAGTGTGGATTCTGGGTCTGTAGCGAGTCTGGGCGCTGGGTCTGTAGCAAGTGTGGGCTCTGGGTCTGTATCGAGTGTGGATTCTGGGTCTGTAGCGAGTCTGGGCGCTGGGTCTGTAGCAAGTGTGGGCGCTGGGTCTGCACCGAGTGTGGGCGCTGGTTCTGTAGTGATTGAGGGCACTGGGTCTGTATTGAGTGTGGGCGCTGTGTCTGTAGTGATTGTGGGCGCTGGGTCTGTCTTGAGTGTGGGCGCTGTGTCTGTAGTGATTGTGGGCGCTGGTTCTGTATTGAGTGTGGGCGCTGGGTCTGTAGCGAGTATGGGCGCTGGGTCTGTAGCGAGTATGGGCGCTGGGTCTGTAGCGAGTATGGGCGTTGGGTCACTGGCGAGTGTGGGCACTGGGTCTGTAGCGAGGGTGGGCGCTGGGTCTGTAGTGAGTGTGGGCTGTGGGTCTGTAGTGAGTGTGGGCGCTGGATCTGTAGTGAGTGTGGGCCCTGGATCTGTAGTGAGTGTGTGCTCTGGGTATGTAGCGAGTGTGGGCTCGCTGTCTGTTGCTAGTGTGGGCGCTGGGTCTGTTGCAAGTGTGGGCCATGGGTCTGTAGCGAGTGTGGTCACTGGGTCTGCAGCAAGTGTGGGCGCTGGGTCTGTAGCGAGAGTGGGCTCTCTGTCTGTTGCAAGTGTGGGAGCTGGGTCTGTAGCGAGTGTGGTCACTGGGTAAGTAGCGAGTGTTGTCACTGGGTCTGTAGCGGGTGTGGGCGCTGGATCTGTAGCGAGTGTGAGCACTGGGTCTGTAGTGAGTGTGGGCGCTGGGTCACTGGCGAGTGTGGGCACTGGGTCTGTAGCAAGGGTGGGCGCTCTGTCTGTAGTGAGTGTGGGCGCTGGGTCTGTAGTGAGTGAGGGCGCTGGGTCTGTAATGAGTGTGGGTGCTGGGTCTGCAGTGAGTGGGGATTCTGGGTCTCTAGTGATTGTGGGCGTCTGCTCTGTAGTGAGTGTGGGCACTGGGTCTGTAGCGAGTGTGGTCACTGGGTAAGTAGCGAGTGTGGTCACTGGGTCTGTAGCGAGTCTGGGCGCTGGGTCTGTAGCGAGTGTGGGCGCTGGGTCTGTAGCGATTGTGGGCTCTCTGTCTGTTGCTAGTGTGGGCACTGGGTCTGTAGCGAGTGTGGGCTCTCATTCTGTTGCAAGTGTGGGCGCTGGGTCTGTAGCGAATGTGGGCTCTGGGTCTGTAGTGAGTGTGGGCACTGGGTCTGTAGTGAATGTGGGCACTGGGTCTGTAGTGAGTGTGGTCTCGGTGTCTGTAGCGAGTGTGGGCATTGGGTCTGTACTGATTGTGGGCGCTGGGTCTGTATTGTGTGTGGGCGCTGTGTCTGTAGCGAGTGTGGGCGCTGGGTCTGCAGTGATTGTGGGCTCTGGGTCTGTAGCGAGTGTGGGCGCTGGGTCTGTAATGTGTGTGGGCGCTGGGTCTGTAGTGAGTGTGGGCGCTGGGTCTGTAGCGAGTGTGGGCGCTTGGCCTGTACTGAGTGTGGGCCCTGGGTCTGTAGTGAGTGTGAGCGCTGGGTCTGCGGCGAGTTTGGGCGCTGGGTCTGTAGCGAGTGTGTGCGCTGGGTCTGTAGCGAGTGTGGGCTCTCTGTCTGTTGCTAGAGTGGGCGCTGGGTCTGTAATGCATGTGGGCTCTGGGTCTGTAGTGAGTGTGGGCACTGGGTCTGTAGTGAGTGTGGGCACTGGGTCGGTAGTGAATGTGGGCACTGGGTCTGTAGTGAGTGTGTGCACTGGGTCTGTAGTGAGTGTGGGCACTGGGCCTGTAGTGAATGTGGGCACTGGGTCTGTAGTGAATGTGGGCACTGGGTCTGTAGTGAGTCTGGGCGCTTTGTCTGTAGCGAGTTTGGGCGCTGGGTCTGTAGCGAGTGTGGGCTCTTGGTCTGTAGTGAGTGTGGGCTGTGGGTCTGTAGCGAGTGTGGGCTATGGATCTGGAGTGAGTGTGGGCGCTGGGTCTGTAGTGAGTGTTGGCTGTGGGTATGTAGTGAATGTGGGAGCTGGGTCTGTAGCGATTGTGGTCACTGGGTCTGTAGCGTGTGTGGGCGCTGGGTCTGTAGCGAGTTTTAGCGCTGGGTCTGCACCGAGCTTGGGCGCCGGTTCTGTAGTGATTGTGGGCACTGGGTCTGCAGAGAGTGTGGGCTCTGGGTCTGTATTGAGTGTGGGCGCTGTGTCTGTAATGATTGTGGGCGCTGGGTCTGTATTGAGTGTGGGCACTGGGTCTGTAGCGAGTATGGGCGCAGGGTCTGTAGCGAGAGTGAGCACTGGGTCTGCATTGAGTGTGGGCGCTGGGTCACTGGAGAGTGTGGGCACTGGGTCTGTAGTGAGGGTGGGCTGTGGGTCTGTAGCGAGTGTGGGCTGTGGGTCTGTAGTGAGTGTGGGAGCTGGGACTGTAGTGATTGTGGGCTCTGGGTCTGTAATGAGTGGGGGTGCTGTGTCTGTAGTGAGTGTGGGCACTGGGTCTGTAGCGAGTGTGGATTCTGGGTCTGTAGCGAGTCTGGGTGCTGTGTCTGTAACGAGTGTGGGCGCTGGGTCTGTAGCGAGTGTGGGCGCTGTGTCCGTTGTGAATGTTGGCGCTGGGTCTGTAGAGAGTGTGGGCGCTGGGTCTGTACCGAGTGTGGGCTCTCTGTCTGTTGCAAGTGTGGGCGCTGGGTCTGTAGCGAGTGTGGGCTCTCTGTCTGTTGCAAGTGTGGGCCCTGGGTCTGTAGCGAGTGTGGGCACTGGGTCTGTAGCGAGGCTGGGCGCTGGGTCTGTAGCGAGTGTGGGCGCTGGGTCTGTAGCGAGTGTGAGCTCTCTGTCTGTTGCAAGTGTGGACACTGGGTCTGTAGCGAGGCTGGGTGCGGGGTCTGTAGCGAGTGTGGGCTCTCTGTCTGTTGCCAGTGTGGACACTGGGTCTGTAGCGAGTGTGGGCTCTTGGTCTGTAGTGAGTGTGGGCGCTGGGTCTGCACCGAGTGTGGGCGCTGGTTCTGTAGTGATTGAGGGCACTGGGTCTGTATTGAGTGTGGGCGCTGTGTCTGTAGTGATTGTGGGCGCTGGGTCTGTATTGAGTGTGGGCGCTGTGTCTGTAGTGATTGTGGGCGCTGGTTCTGTATTGAGTGTGGGCGCTGGGTCTGTAGCGAGTATGGGCGCTGGGTCTGTAGCGAGTATGGGCGCTGGGTCTGTAGCGAGTATGGGCGCTGGGTCACTGGCGAGTGTGGGCACTGGGTCTGTAGCGAGGGTGGGCGCTGGGTCTGTAGTGAGTGTGGGCTGTGGGTCTGTAGTGAGTGTGGGCACTGGATCTGTAGTGAGTGTGGGCCCTGGATCTGTAGTGAGTGTGTGCTCTGGGTATGTAGCGAGTGTGGGCTCGCTGTCTGTTGCTAGTGTGGGCGCTGGGTCTGTTGCAAGTGTGGGCCATGGGTCTGTAGCGAGTGTGGTCACTGGGTCTGTAGCGAGTGTGGGCACTGGGTCTGTAGCGAGTCTGGGCGCTGGGTCTGCAGCAAGTGTGGGCGCTGGGTCTGTAGCGAGAGTGGGCTCTCTGTCTGTTGCAAGTGTGGGAGCTGGGTCTGTAGCGAGTGTGGTCACTGGGTAAGTAGCGAGTGTTGTCACTGGGTCTGTAGCGGGTGTGGGCGCTGGGTCTGTAGCGAGTGTGAGCACTGGGTCTGTAGTGAGTGTGGGCGCTGGGTCACTGGCGAGTGTGGGCACTGGGTCTGTAGCAAGGCTGGGCGCTCTGTCTGTAGTGAGTGTGGGCGCTGGGTCTGTAGTGAGTGAGGGCGCTGGGTCTGTAATGAGTGTGGGTGCTGGGTCTGCAGTGAGTGGGGATTCTGGGTCTCTAGTGATTGTGGGCGCCTGGTCTGTAGTGAGTGTGGGCGCTAGGTCTGTAGCGAGTGTGGTCACTGGGTAAGTAGCGAGTGTGGTCACTGGGTCTGTAGCGAGTCTGGGCGCTGGGTCTGTAGCGAGTGCGGGCGCTGGGTCTGTAGCGAGTGTGGGCTCTCTGTCTGTTGCTAGTGTGGTCACTGGGTCTGTAGCGAGTGTGGGCTCTCATTCTGTTGCAAGTGTGGGTGCTGGGTCTGTAGTGAATGTGGGCTCTGGGTCTGTAGTGAGTGTGGGCACTGGGTCTGTAGTGAATATGGGCACTGGGTCTGTAGTGAGTGTGGTCTCGGTGTCTGTAGCGAGTGTGGGCATTGGGTCTGTACTGATTGTGGGCGCTGGGTCTGTATTGTGTGTGGGCGCTGTGTCTGTAGCGAGTGTGGGCGCTGGGTCTGTAGCGAGTGTGGGCTCTGGGTCTGTAGCGAGTGTGGGCGCTGGGTCTGTAATGTGTGTGGGCGCTGGGTCTGTAGTGAGTGTGGGCGCTGGGTCTGTAGCGAGTGTGGGCGCTTGGTCTGTACTGAGTGTGGGCCCTGGGTCTGTAGTGAGTGTGAGCGCTGGGTCTGCGGCGAGTTTGGCGCTGGGTCTGTAGCGAGTGTGTGCGCTGGGTCTGTAGCGAGTGTGGGCTCTCTGTCTGTTGCTAGAGTGGGCGCTGGGTCTGTAATGCATGTGGGCTCTGGGTCTGTAGTGAGTGTGGGCACTGGGTCTGTAGTGAGTGTGGGCACTGGGTCTGTAGTGAATGTGGGCACTGGGTCTGTAGTGAGTGTGGGCACTGGGTCTGTAGTGAGTGTGGGCACTGGGCCTGTAGTGAATGTGGGCACTGGGTCTGTAGTGAATGTGGGCACTGGGTCTGTAGTGAGTCTGGGCGCTGGGTCTGTAGCAAGTTTGGGCGCTGGGTCTGTAGCGAGTGTGGGCTCTTGGTCTGTAGTGAGTGTGGGCTGTGGGTCTGTAGCGAGTGTGGGCTATGGATCTGGAGTGAGTGTGGGCGCTGGGTCTGTAGTGAGTGTTGGCTGTGGGTATGCAGTGAATGTGGGAGCTGGGTCTGTAGCGATTGTGGTCACTGGGTCTGTAGCGAGTGTGGTCACTGGGTAAGTAGCGAGTGTGGTCACTGGGTCTGTAGCGTGTGTGGGCGTTGGGTCTGTAGCGAGTTTTAGCGCTGGGTCTGCACCGAGCTTGGGCGCCGGTTCTGTAGTGATTGTGGGCACTGGGTCTGCAGAGAGTGTGGGCTCTGGGTCTGTATTGAATGTGGGCGCTGTGTCTGTAGTGATTGTGGGCGCTGGGTCTGTATTGATTGTGGGCGCTGGGTCTGTAGCGAGTATGGGCGCAGGGTCTGTAGCGAGAGTGAGCACTGGGTCTGCATTGAGTGTGGGCGCTGGGTCACTGGAGAGTGTGGGCACTGGGTCTGTAGTGAGGGTGGGCTGTGGGTCTGTAGCGAGTGTGGGCTGTGGGTCTGTAGTGAGTGTGGGAGCTGGGTCTGTAGTGATTGTGGGCTCTGGGTCTGTAATGAGTGGGGGTGCTGTGTCTGTAGTGAGTGTGGGCACTGGGTCTGTAGCGAGTGTGGATTCTGGGTCTGTAGCGAGTCTGGGCGCTGTGTCTGTAACGAGTGTGGGCGCTGGGTCTGTAGCGAGTGTGGGCGCTGTGTCCGTTGTGAATGTTGGCGCTGGGTCTGTAGTGAGTGTGGGCGCTGGGTCTGTAGCGAGTGTGGGCTCTCTGTCTGTTGCAAGTGTGGGCCCTGGGTCTGTAGCGAGTGTGGGCACTGGGTCTGTAGCGAGGCTGGGCGCTGGGTCTGTAGCGAGTGTGGGCGCTGGGTCTGTAGCGAGTGTGGGCTCTCTGTCTGTTGCAAGTGTGGGCCCTGGGTCTGTAGCGAGTGTGGGCACTGGGTCTGTAGCGAGGCTGGGCGCTGGGTCTGTAGCGAGTGTGGGCGCTGGGTCTGTAGCGAGGCTGGGCGCGGGGTCTGTAGCGAGTGTGGGCTCTCTGTCTGTTGCCAGTGTGGACACTGGGTCTGTAGCGAGTGTGGGCTCTTGGTCTGTAGTGAGTGTGGGTGCTGGGTCTGTAGTGAATGTGGGCGCTGGGTGTGAAGTGAGAGTGAGCGCTGGGTCTGCGGCGAGTGTGTGCGCTGGGTCTGTAGTGAGTGTGGGCGCTGGGTCTGTAGTTAGTGTGGGCTCTGGGTCTCTAGCGACTGTGGATTCTGGGTCTGTAGCGAGTCTGGGCGCTGGGTCTGTAGCAAGTGTGGGCTCTGGGTCTGTATCGAGTGTGGATTCTGGGTCTGTAGCGAGTCTGGGCGCTGGGTCTGTAGCAAGTGTGGGCGCTGGGTCTGCACCGAGTGTGGGCGCTGGTTCTGTAGTGATTGAGGGCACTGGGTCTGTATTGAGTGTGGGCGCTGTGTCTGTAGTGATTGTGGGCGCTGGGTCTGTCTTGAGTGTGGGCGCTGTGTCTGTAGTGATTGTGGGCGCTGGTTCTGTATTGAGTGTGGGCGTTGGGTCTGTAGCGAGTGTGGGCGCTGGGTCTGTAGCGAGTATGGGCGCTGGGTCTGTAGCGAGTATGGGCGCTGGGTCACTGGCGAGTGTGGGCACTGGGTCTGTAGCGAGGGTGGGCGCTGGGTCTGTAGTGAGTGTGGGCTGTGGGTCTGTAGTGAGTGTGGGCACTGGATCTGTAGTGAGTGTGGGCCCTGGATCTGTAGTGAGTGTGTGCTCTGGGTATGTAGCGAGTGTGGGCTCGCTGTCTGTTGCTAGTGTGGGCGCTGGGTCTGTTGCAAGTGTGGGCCATGGGTCTGTAGCGAGTGTGGTCACTGGGTCTGTAGCGAGTGTGGGCACTGGGTCTGTAGCGAGTCTGGGTGCTGGGTCTGCAGCAAGTGTGGGCGCTGGGTCTGTAGCGAGAGTGGGCTCTCTGTCTGTTGCAAGTGTGGGAGCTGGGTCTGTAGCGAGTGTGGTCACTGGGTAAGTAGCGAGTGTTGTCACTGGGTCTGTAGCGGGTGTGGGCGCTGGGTCTGTAGCGAGTGTGAGCACTGGGTCTGTAGTGAGTGTGGGCGCTGGGTCACTGGCGAGTGTGGGCACTGGGTCTGTAGCAAGGGTGGGCGCTCTGTCTGTAGTGAGTGTGGGCGCTGGGTCTGTAGTGAGTGAGGGCGCTGGGTCTGTAATGAGTGTGGGTGCTGGGTCTGCAGTGAGTGGGGATTCTGGGTCTCTAGTGATTGTGGGCGCCTGGTCTGTAGTGAGTGTGGGCGCTGGGTCTGTAGCGAGTGTGGGCTCTCTGACTGTTGCTAGTGTGAGCGCTGGGTCTGTAGCGAGTGTGTTCACTGGGTCTGTAGCGAGTGTGGGCTCTGTGTCTGTTGCAAGTGTGGGCTCTGGGTCTGTAGCGAGTGTGGTCACTGGGTCTGTAGCGAGTGTGGGCTCTGTGTCTGTTGCAAGTGTGGGCTCTGGGTCTGTAGCGAGTCTGGGCGCTGGGTCTGTAGCAAGTGTGGGTGCTGGGTCTGCAGTGAGTGGGGATTCTGGGTCTCTAGTGATTGTGGGCGCCTGGTCTGAAGTGAGTGTGGGCGCTGGGTCTATAGCGAGTGTGGGTGCTGGGTCTGCAGTGAATGGAGATTCTGGGTCTGCAGTGATTGTGGGCGCTGGGTCTGTAGTGAGTGTGGGTGCGGGGTCTGTAGCGTGTGTGGGCGCTGGGTCTGTATCGAGTGTGGGCGCTGGGTCTGTAGTGATTGTGTGCGCTGAGTCTGTAGCGATTGTGGGCGCTGGATCTGCAGCGAGTGTGGGCGCTGGGTCTGTAGTGATTGTGTGCGCTGGGTCTGTAACGAGTGTGGGCGCTGGGTCTGTAGCGAGTGTGGGCGCTGGGTCTGTACTGAGTGTGGGCGCTGGGTCTGTAGTGAGTGTGGGCGCTGGGTCTGCGGCGAGGTTGGGCGCTGGGTCTGTAGCGAGTGGGGGTGCTGGGTCTGTAGTGAGTGTGGGCGCTGGGTCTGAACTGAGTGTGGGCGCTGGGTCTGTAGTGAATGTGAGCGCTGGGTCAGCGGCGAGTTTGGGCGCTGGGTCTGTAGCGAGTGTGGGCTCTCTGTCTGTTGCTAGAGTGGGCGCTGGGTCTGTAATGAATGTGGGCTCTGGGTCTGTAGTGAGTGTGGGCACTGGGTCTGTAGT
This sequence comes from Carcharodon carcharias, assembly GCF_017639515.1. Classification (NCBI taxonomy): domain Eukaryota; kingdom Metazoa; phylum Chordata; class Chondrichthyes; order Lamniformes; family Lamnidae; genus Carcharodon; species Carcharodon carcharias. Next base: position 167,255,399 of record NC_054474.1, on the reverse strand, counting down.
GAGTGTGGGCACTGGGTCTGTAGTGAATGTGGGCACTGGGTCTGTAGTGAGTGTGGGCACTGGGTCTGTAGTGAATGTGGGCACTGGGTCTGTAGTGAATGTGGGCACTGGGTCTGTAGTGAGTCTGGGCGCTGGGTCTGTAGTGAATGTGGGCACTGGGTCTGTAGTGAATGTGGGCACTGGGTCTGTAGTGAGTCTGGGCGCTGGGTCTGTAGTGAGTCTGGGCGCTGGGTCTGTAGCGAGCGTGGGCGCTGGGTCCGTAGCGAGTGTGGGCTCTTGGTCTGTAGTGAGTGTGGGCGCTGAGTCTGTAGAGAGTGTGGGCGCTGTGTCTGTAGTCAGTGTGGGCATGGGTCTGTAACGAGTGTGGTCTAGGTGTCTGTAGCGAGTGTGGGCCCTGGGTCTGTAGCGAGTGTGGGCGCTGGGTCTGTAGTGAGTGTGGGCTCTGGGTCTGGAGTGAATGTGGGCTGTGGGTATGTAGTGAGTGTGGGCGCTGGGTCTGTAGTGAGTGTGGGCTCTGGGTCTGGAGTGAATGTGGGCTGTGGGTATGTAGTGAGTGTGGACACTGGGTATGTACCGAGTGTGGGCACTGGGTAAGTAGCCAGTGTGGTCACTGGGTCTGTAGCGTGTGTGGGCGCTGGGTCTGTAGCGAGTTTTAGCGCTGGGTCTGCACCGAGATGGGCGCTGGTTCTGTAGTGATTGTGGGCACTGGGTCTGCAGTGATTGTGGGCGCTGGGTCTGTATTGAGTGTGGGCGCTGGGTCTGCAGCCAGTATGGGCGCAGGGTCTGTAGCGAGAGTGGGCACTGGGTCTGTAGTGAGTGTGGGCGCTGGGTCACTGGATAGTGTGGGCACTGGGTCTGTAGCGAGGGTGGGCGCTGGGTCTGTAGTGAGTGTGGGCTGTGGGTCTGTAGCGAGTGTGGGCTCTGGGTCTGTAGTGAGTGTGGGCTCTGGGTCTGTAGTGAGTGTGGATTCTGGGTCTGTAGTGAGTGTGGGTGCTTTGTCTGTAGTGAGTGTGGGCGCTGGGTCTGTAGCGTGTGTGGGCGCTGGGTCTGCAGCGAGTGTGGGCGCTGGGTCTGTAGTGATTGTGTGCGCTGGGTCTGTAACGAGTGTGGGCGCTGGGTCTGTAGCGAGTGTGGGCGCTGGGTCTGTACTGAGTGTGGGCGCTGGGTCTGTAGTGAGTGTGAGCGCTGGGTCTGCGGCGAGTTTGGGCGCTGGGTCTGTAGCGAGTGGGGGTGCTGGGTCTGTAGTGAGTGTAGGCGCTGGGTCTGAACTAAGTGTGGGCGCTGGGTCTGTAGTGAATGTGAGCGCTGGGTCAGCGGCGAGTTTGGGCGCTGGGTCTGTAGTGAGTGTGGGCGCTGGGTCTGTAGGAAGTGTGGGCTCTGGGTCTGTAGCGAGTGTGTGCTCTGGGTCTGTAGCGAGAGTGGATTCTGGGTCTGTAGCGAGTCTGGGCGCTGGGTTTGTAGCGAGTGTGTGCGCTGGGTCTGTAGCGAGTGTGGGCTCTCTGTCTGTTGCTAGAGTGGACGCTGGGTCTGTAATGAATGTGGGCTCTGGGTCTGTAGTGAGTGTGGGCACTGGGTCTGTAGTGAGTGTGTGCACTGGGTCTGTAGTGAATGTGGGTACTGGGTTTGTAGTGAGTGTGGGCACTGGGTCTGTAGTGAATGTGGGCACTGGGTCTGTAGTGAATGTGGGCACTGGGTCGGTAGTGAATGTGGGCACTGGGTCTGTAGTGAGTCTGGGCGCTGGGTCTGTAGTGAATGTGGGCACTGGTTCTGTAGTGAATGTGGGCACTGGGTCTGTAGTGAATGTGGGCACTGGGTCTGTAGTGAGTGTGGGCGCTGGATCTGTAGTGAGTCTGGGCGCTGGGTCTGTAGTGAGTCTGGGCGCTGGGTCTGTAGCGAGTGTGGGCGCTGGGTCGGTAGTGAGTGTGGGCTCTTGGTCTGTAGTGAGTGTGGGCGCTGAGACTGTAGTGAGTGTGGGCGCTGTGTCTGTAGTCAGTGTGGGCATGGGTCTGTAACGAGTGTGGTGTAGGTGTCTGTAGCGAGTGTGGGCTCTGGGTCTGTAGCGAGTGTGGGCGCTGGGTCTGTAGTGAGTGTGGGCTCTGGGTCTGGAGTGAATGTGGGCTGTGGGTATGTAGTTAGTGTGGGCGCTGGGTCTGTAGTGAGTGTGGGCTCTGGGTCTGGAGAGAATGTGGGCTGTGGGTATGTAGTGAGTGTGGGCACTGGGTCTGTACCGAGTGTGGGCACTGGGTAAGTAGCGAGTGTGGTCACTGGGTCTGTAGCGTGTGTGGGCGCTGGGTCTGTAGCGAGTTTTAGCGCTGGGTCTGCACCGAGCTTGGGCGCTGGTTCTGTAGTGATTGTGGGCACTGGGTCTGCAGTGATTGTGGGCGCTGGGTCTGTAGTGAGTGTGGGCGCTGGTTCTGTATTGAGTGTGGGCGCTGTGTCTGCAGTGATTGTGGGCGCTGGGTCTGTATTGAGTGTGGGCGCTGGGTCTGTAGCGAGTATGGGCTCAGGGTCTGTAGCGAGAGTGGGCACTGGGCCTGTAGTGAGTGTGGGCGCTGGGTCACTGGAGAGTGTGGGCACTGGGTCTGTAGCGAGGTTGGGCGCTGGGTCTGTAGTGAGTGTGGGCGCTGGGTCTGTAGTGAGTGTGGGCACTGGGTCTGTAGTGAATGTGGGCACTGGGTCTGTAGTGAATGTGGGCACTGGGTCTGTAGTGAGTCTGGGCGCTGGGTCTGTAGTGAATGTGGGTACTGGGTTTGTAGTGAGTGTGGGCACTGGGTCTGTAGTGAATGTGGGCACTGGGTCTGTAGTGAATGTGGGCACTGGGTCGGTAGTGAATGTGGGCACTGGGTCTGTAGTGAGTCTGGGCGCTGGGTCTGTAGTGAATGTGGGCACTGGTTCTGTAGTGAATGTGGGCACTGGGTCTGTAGTGAATGTGGGCACTGGGTCTGTAGTGAGTGTGGGCGCTGGATCTGTAGTGAGTCTGGGCGCTGGGTCTGTAGTGAGTCTGGGCGCTGGGTCTGTAGCGAGTGTGGGCGCTGGGTCGGTAGCGAGTGTGGGCTCTTGGTCTGTAGTGAGTGTGGGCGCTGAGACTGTAGTGAGTGTGGGCGCTGTGTCTGTAGTCAGTGTGGGCATGGGTCTGTAACGAGTGTGGTGTAGGTGTCTGTAGCGAGTGTGGGCTCTGGGTCTGTAGCGAGTGTGGGCGCTGGGTCTGTAGTGAGTGTGGGCTCTGGGTCTGGAGTGAATGTGGGCTGTGGGTATGTAGTTAGTGTGGGCGCTGGGTCTGTAGTGAGTGTGGGCTCTGGGTCTGGAGAGAATGTGGGCTGTGGGTATGTAGTGAGTGTGGGCACTGGGTCTGTACCGAGTGTGGGCACTGGGTAAGTAGCGAGTGTGGTCACTGGGTCTGTAGCGTGTGTGGGCTCTTGGTCTGTAGTGAGTGTGGGTGCTGGGTCTGTAGTGAATGTGGGCGCTGGGTGTGAAGTGAGAGTGAGCGCTGGGTCTGCGGCGAGTGTGTGCGCTGGGTCTGTAGTGAGTGTGGGCGCTGGGTCTGTAGTTAGTGTGGGCTCTGGGTCTCTAGCGACTGTGGATTCTGGGTCTGTAGCGAGTCTGGGCGCTGGGTCTGTAGCAAGTGTGGGCTCTGGGTCTGTATCGAGTGTGGATTCTGGGTCTGTAGCGAGTCTGGGCGCTGGGTCTGTAGCAAGTGTGGGCGCTGGGTCTGCACCGAGTGTGGGCGCTGGTTCTGTAGTGATTGAGGGCACTGGGTCTGTATTGAGTGTGGGCGCTGTGTCTGTAGTGATTGTGGGCGCTGGGTCTGTCTTGAGTGTGGGCGCTGTGTCTGTAGTGATTGTGGGCGCTGGTTCTGTATTGAGTGTGGGCGTTGGGTCTGTAGCGAGTGTGGGCGCTGGGTCTGTAGCGAGTATGGGCGCTGGGTCTGTAGCGAGTATGGGCGCTGGGTCACTGGCGAGTGTGGGCACTGGGTCTGTAGCGAGGGTGGGCGCTGGGTCTGTAGTGAGTGTGGGCTGTGGGTCTGTAGTGAGTGTGGGCACTGGATCTGTAGTGAGTGTGGGCCCTGGATCTGTAGTGAGTGTGTGCTCTGGGTATGTAGCGAGTGTGGGCTCGCTGTCTGTTGCTAGTGTGGGCGCTGGGTCTGTTGCAAGTGTGGGCCATGGGTCTGTAGCGAGTGTGGTCACTGGGTCTGTAGCGAGTGTGGGCACTGGGTCTGTAGCGAGTCTGGGTGCTGGGTCTGCAGCAAGTGTGGGCGCTGGGTCTGTAGCGAGAGTGGGCTCTCTGTCTGTTGCAAGTGTGGGAGCTGGGTCTGTAGCGAGTGTGGTCACTGGGTAAGTAGCGAGTGTTGTCACTGGGTCTGTAGCGGGTGTGGGCGCTGGGTCTGTAGCGAGTGTGAGCACTGGGTCTGTAGTGAGTGTGGGCGCTGGGTCACTGGCGAGTGTGGGCACTGGGTCTGTAGCAAGGGTGGGCGCTCTGTCTGTAGTGAGTGTGGGCGCTGGGTCTGTAGTGAGTGAGGGCGCTGGGTCTGTAATGAGTGTGGGTGCTGGGTCTGCAGTGAGTGGGGATTCTGGGTCTCTAGTGATTGTGGGCGCCTGGTCTGTAGTGAGTGTGGGCGCTGGGTCTGTAGCGAGTGTGGGCTCTCTGACTGTTGCTAGTGTGAGCGCTGGGTCTGTAGCGAGTGTGTTCACTGGGTCTGTAGCGAGTGTGGGCTCTGTGTCTGTTGCAAGTGTGGGCTCTGGGTCTGTAGCGAGTGTGGTCACTGGGTCTGTAGCGAGTGTGGGCTCTGTGTCTGTTGCAAGTGTGGGCTCTGGGTCTGTAGCGAGTCTGGGCGCTGGGTCTGTAGCAAGTGTGGGTGCTGGGTCTGCAGTGAGTGGGGATTCTGGGTCTCTAGTGATTGTGGGCGCCTGGTCTGAAGTGAGTGTGGGCGCTGGGTCTATAGCGAGTGTGGGTGCTGGGTCTGCAGTGAATGGAGATTCTGGGTCTGCAGTGATTGTGGGCGCTGGGTCTGTAGTGAGTGTGGGTGCGGGGTCTGTAGCGTGTGTGGGCGCTGGGTCTGTATCGAGTGTGGGCGCTGGGTCTGTAGTGATTGTGTGCGCTGAGTCTGTAGCGATTGTGGGCGCTGGATCTGCAGCGAGTGTGGGCGCTGGGTCTGTAGTGATTGTGTGCGCTGGGTCTGTAACGAGTGTGGGCGCTGGGTCTGTAGCGAGTGTGGGCGCTGGGTCTGTACTGAGTGTGGGCGCTGGGTCTGTAGTGAGTGTGGGCGCTGGGTCTGCGGCGAGGTTGGGCGCTGGGTCTGTAGCGAGTGGGGGTGCTGGGTCTGTAGTGAGTGTGGGCGCTGGGTCTGAACTGAGTGTGGGCGCTGGGTCTGTAGTGAATGTGAGCGCTGGGTCAGCGGCGAGTTTGGGCGCTGGGTCTGTAGCGAGTGTGGGCTCTCTGTCTGTTGCTAGAGTGGGCGCTGGGTCTGTAATGAATGTGGGCTCTGGGTCTGTAGTGAGTGTGGGCACTGGGTCTGTAGTGAGTGTGGGCACTGGGTCTGTAGTGAATGTGGGCACTGGGTCTGTAGTGAGTGTGGGCACTGGGTCTGTAGTGAATGTGGGCACTGGGTCTGTAGTGAATGTGGGCACTGGGTCTGTAGTGAGTCTGGGCGCTGGGTCTGTAGTGAATGTGGGCACTGGGTCTGTAGTGAATGTGGGCACTGGGTCTGTAGTGAGTCTGGGCGCTGGGTCTGTAGTGAGTCTGGGCGCTGGGTCTGTAGCGAGCGTGGGCGCTGGGTCCGTAGCGAGTGTGGGCTCTTGGTCTGTAGTGAGTGTGGGCGCTGAGTCTGTAGAGAGTGTGGGCGCTGTGTCTGTAGTCAGTGTGGGCATGGGTCTGTAACGAGTGTGGTCTAGGTGTCTGTAGCGAGTGTGGGCCCTGGGTCTGTAGCGAGTGTGGGCGCTGGGTCTGTAGTGAGTGTGGGCTCTGGGTCTGGAGTGAATGTGGGCTGTGGGTATGTAGTGAGTGTGGGCGCTGGGTCTGTAGTGAGTGTGGGCTCTGGGTCTGGAGTGAATGTGGGCTGTGGGTATGTAGTGAGTGTGGACACTGGGTATGTACCGAGTGTGGGCACTGGGTAAGTAGCCAGTGTGGTCACTGGGTCTGTAGCGTGTGTGGGCGCTGGGTCTGTAGCGAGTTTTAGCGCTGGGTCTGCACCGAGATGGGCGCTGGTTCTGTAGTGATTGTGGGCACTGGGTCTGCAGTGATTGTGGGCGCTGGGTCTGTATTGAGTGTGGGCGCTGGGTCTGCAGCCAGTATGGGCGCAGGGTCTGTAGCGAGAGTGGGCACTGGGTCTGTAGTGAGTGTGGGCGCTGGGTCACTGGAGAGTGTGGGCACTGGGTCTGTAGCGAGGGTGGGCGCTGGGTCTGTAGTGAGTGTGGGCTGTGGGTCTGTAGCGAGTGTGGGCTCTGGCTCTGTAGTGAGTGTGGGCTCTGGGTCTGTAGTGAGTGTGGATTCTGGGTCTGTAGTGAGTGTGGGTGCTTTGTCTGTAGTGAGTGTGGGCGCTGGGTCTGTAGTGTGTGTGGGCGCTGGGTCTGCAGCGAGTGTGGGCGCTGGGTCTGTAGTGATTGTGTGCGCTGGGTCTGTATCGAGTGTGGGCGCTGGGTCTGTAGCGAGTGTGGGCGCTGGGTCTGTACTGAGTGTGGGCGCTGGGTCTGTAGTGAGTGTGAGCGCTGGGTCTGCGGCGAGTTTGGGCGCTGGGTCTGTAGCGAGTGGGGGTGCTGGGTCTGTAGTGAGTGTAGGCGCTGGGTCTGAACTAAGTGTGGGCGCTGGGTCTGTAGTGAATGTGAGCGCTGGGTCAGCGGCGAGTTTGGGCGCTGGGTCTGTAGTGAGTGTGGGCGCTGGGTCTGTAGGAAGTGTGGGCTCTGGGTCTGTAGCGAGTGTGTGCTCTGGGTCTGTAGCGAGAGTGGATTCTGGGTCTGTAGCGAGTCTGGGCGCTGGGTTTGTAGCGAGTGTGTGCGCTGGGTCTGTAGCGAGTGTGGGCTCTCTGTCTGTTGCTAGAGTGGACGCTGGGTCTGTAATGAATGTGGGCTCTGGGTCTGTAGTGAGTGTGGGCACTGGGTCTGTAGTGAGTGTGTGCACTGGGTCTGTAGTGAATGTGGGTACTGGGTTTGTAGTGAGTGTGGGCACTGGGTCTGTAGTGAATGTGGGCACTGGGTCGGTAGTGAATGTGGGCACTGGGTCTGTAGTGAGTCTGGGCGCTGGGTCTGTAGTGAATGTGGGCACTGGTTCTGTAGTGAATGTGGGCACTGGGTCTGTAGTGAATGTGGGCACTGGGTCTGTAGTGAGTGTGGTCGCTGGATCTGTAGTGAGTCTGGGCGCTGGGTCTGTAGTGAGTCTGGGCGCTGGGTCTGTAGCGAGTGTGGGCGCTGGGTCGGTAGCGAGTGTGGGCTCTTGGTCTGTAGTGAGTGTGGGCGCTGAGACTGTAGTGAGTGTGGGCGCTGTGTCTGTAGTCAGTGTGGGCATGGGTCTGTAGCGAGTCTGGGTGCTGGGTCTGCAGCAAGTGTGGGCGCTGGGTCTGTAGCGAGAGTGGGCTCTCTGTCTGTTGCAAGTGTGGGAGCTGGGTCTGTAGCGAGTGTGGTCACTGGGTAAGTAGCGAGTGTTGTCACTGGGTCTGTAGCGGGTGTGGGCGCTGGGTCTGTAGCGAGTGTGAGCACTGGGTCTGTAGTGAGTGTGGGCGCTGGGTCACTGGCGAGTGTGGGCACTGGGTCTGTAGCAAGTGTGGGCGCTCTGTCTGTAGTGAGTGTGGGCGCTGGGTCTGTAGTGAGTGAGGGCGCTGGGTCTGTAATGAGTGTGGGTGCTGGGTCTGCAGTGAGTGGGGATTCTGGGTCTCTAGTGATTGTGGGCGCCTGGTCTGTAGTGAGTGTGGGCGCTGGGTCTGTAGCGAGTGTGGGCTCTCTGACTGTTGCTAGTGTGAGCGCTGGGTCTGTAGCGAGTGTGTTCACTGGGTCTGTAGCGAGTGTGGGCTCTGTGTCTGTTGCAAGTGTGGGCTCTGGGTCTGTAGCGAGTGTGGTCACTGGGTCTGTAGCGAGTGTGGGCTCTGTGTCTGTTGCAAGTGTGGGCTCTGGGTCTGTAGCGAGTCTGGGCGCTGGGTCTGTAGCAAGTGTGGGTGCTGGGTCTGCAGTGAGTGGGGATTCTGGGTCTCTAGTGATTGTGGGCGCCTGGTCTGAAGTGAGTGTGGGCGCTGGGTCTATAGCGAGTGTGGGTGCTGGGTCTGCAGTGAATGGAGATTCTGGGTCTGCAGTGATTGTGGGCGCTGGGTCTGTAGTGAGTGTGGGTGCGGGGTCTGTAGCGTGTGTGGGCTCTCTGTCTGTTGCCAGTGTGGACACTGGGTCTGTAGCGAGTGTGGGCTCTTGGTCTGTAGTGAGTGTGGGTGCTGGGTCTGTAGTGAATGTGGGCGCTGGGTGTGAAGTGAGAGTGAGCGCTGGGTCTGCGGCGAGTGTGTGCGCTGGGTCTGTAGTGAGTGTGGGCGCTGGGTCTGTAGTTAGTGTGGGCTCTGGGTCTCTAGCGACTGTGGATTCTGGGTCTGTAGCGAGTCTGGGCGCTGGGTCTGTAGCAAGTGTGGGCTCTGGGTCTGTATCGAGTGTGGATTCTGGGTCTGTAGCGAGTCTGGGCGCTGGGTCTGTAGCAAGTGTGGGCGCTGGGTCTGCACCGAGTGTGGGCGCTGGTTCTGTAGTGATTGAGGGCACTGGGTCTGTATTGAGTGTGGGCGCTGTGTCTGTAGTGATTGTGGGCGCTGGGTCTGTCTTGAGTGTGGGCGCTGTGTCTGTAGTGATTGTGGGCGCTGGTTCTGTATTGAGTGTGGGCGTTGGGTCTGTAGCGAGTGTGGGCGCTGGGTCTGTAGCGAGTATGGGCGCTGGGTCTGTAGCGAGTATGGGCGCTGGGTCACTGGCGAGTGTGGGCACTGGGTCTGTAGCGAGGGTGGGCGCTGGGTCTGTAGTGAGTGTGGGCTGTGGGTCTGTAGTGAGTGTGGGCACTGGATCTGTAGTGAGTGTGGGCCCTGGATCTGTAGTGAGTGTGTGCTCTGGGTATGTAGCGAGTGTGGGCTCGCTGTCTGTTGCTAGTGTGGGCGCTGGGTCTGTTGCAAGTGTGGGCCATGGGTCTGTAGCGAGTGTGGTCACTGGGTCTGTAGCGAGTGTGGGCACTGGGTCTGTAGCGAGTCTGGGTGCTGGGTCTGCAGCAAGTGTGGGCGCTGGGTCTGTAGCGAGAGTGGGCTCTCTGTCTGTAGCAAGTGTGGGAGCTGGGTCTGTAGCGAGTGTGGTCACTGGGTAAGTAGCGAGTGTTGTCACTGGGTCTGTAGCGGGTGTGGGCGCTGGGTCTGTAGCGAGTGTGAGCACTGGGTCTGTAGTGAGTGTGGGCGCTGGGTCACTGGCGAGTGTGGGCACTGGGTCTGTAGCAAGGGTGGGCGCTCTGTCTGTAGTGAGTGTGGGCGCTGGGTCTGTAGTGAGTGAGGGCGCTGGGTCTGTAATGAGTGTGGGTGCTGGGTCTGCAGTGAGTGGGGATTCTGGGTCTCTAGTGATTGTGGGCGCCTGGTCTGAAGTGAGTGTGGGCGCTGGGTCTATAGCGAGTGTGGGTGCTGGGTCTGCAGTGAATGGGGATTCTGGGTCTGCAGTGATTGTGGGCGCTGGGTCTGTAGTGAGTGTGGGTGCGGGGTCTGTAGCGTGTGTGGGCGCTGGGTCTGTATCGAGTGTGGGCGCTGGGTCTGTAGTGATTGTGTGCGCTGAGTCTGTAGCGATTGTGGGCGCTGGATCTGCAGCGAGTGTGGGCGCTGGGTCTGTAGTGATTGTGTGCGCTGGGTCTGTAACGAGTGTGGGCGCTGGGTCTGTAGCGAGTGTGGGCGCTGGGTCTGTAGTGAGTGTGGGCGCTGGGTCTGTAGTGAGTGTGGGCGCTGGGTCTGCGGCGAGGTTGGGCGCTGGGTCTGTAGCGAGTGGGGGTGCTGGGTCTGTAGTGAGTGTGGGCGCTGGGTCTGAACTGAGTGTGGGCGCTGGGTCTGTAGTGAATGTGAGCGCTGGGTCAGCGGCGAGTTTGGGCGCTGGGTCTGTAGCGAGTGTGGGCTCTCTGTCTGTTGCTAGAGTGGGCGCTGGGTCTGTAATGAATGTGGGCTCTGGGTCTGTAGTGAGTGTGGGCACTGGGTCTGTAGTGAGTGTGGGCACTGGGTCTGTAGTGAATGTGGGCACTGGGTCTGTAGTGAGTGTGGGCACTGGGTCTGTAGTGAATGTGGGCACTGGGTCTGTAGTGAATGTGGGCACTGGGTCTGTAGTGAGTCTGGGCGCTGGGTCTGTAGTGAATGTGGGCACTGGGTCTGTAGTGAATGTGGGCACTGGGTCTGTAGTGAGTCTGGGCGCTGGGTCTGTAGTGAGTCTGGGCGCTGGGTCTGTAGCGAGCGTGGGCGCTGGGTCCGTAGCGAGTGTGGGCTCTTGGTCTGTAGTGAGTGTGGGCGCTGTGTCTGTAGAGAGTGTGGGCGCTGTGTCTGTAGTCAGTGTGGGCATGGGTCTGTAACGAGTGTGGTCTAGGTGTCTGTAGCGAGTGTGGGCCCTGGGTCTGTAGCGAGTGTGGGCGCTGGGTCTGTAGTGAGTGTGGGCTCTGGGTCTGGAGTGAATGTGGGCTGTGGGTATGTAGTGAGTGTGGGCGCGGGGTCTGTAGTGAGTGTGGGCTCTGGGTCTGGAGTGAATGTGGGCTGTGGGTATGTAGTGAGTGTGGACACTGGGTATGTACCGAGTGTGGGCACTGGGTAAGTAGCCAGTGTGGTCACTGGGTCTGTAGCGTGTGTGGGCGCTGGGTCTGTAGCGAGTTTTAGCGCTGGGTCTGCACCGAGATGGGCGCTGGTTCTGTAGTGATTGTGGGCACTGGGTCTGCAGTGATTGTGGGCGCTGGGTCTGTATTGAGTGTGGGCGCTGGGTCTGCAGCCAGTATGGGCGCAGGGTCTGTAGCGAGAGTGGGCACTGGGTCTGTAGTGAGTGTGGGCGCTGGGTCACTGGATAGTGTGGGCACTGGGTCTGTAGCGAGGGTGGGCGCTGGGTCTGTAGTGAGTGTGGGCTGTGGGTCTGTAGCGAGTGTGGGCTCTGGCTCTGTAGTGAGTGTGGGCTCTGGGTCTGTAGTGAGTGTGGATTCTGGGTCTGTAGTGAGTGTGGGTGCTTTGTCTGTAGTGAGTGTGGGCGCTGGGTCTGTAGTGTGTGTGGGCGCTGGGTCTGCAGCGAGTGTGGGCGCTGGGTCTGTAGTGATTGTGTGCGCTGGGTCTGTAACGAGTGTGGGCGCTGGGTCTGTAGCGAGTGTGGGCGCTGGGTCTGTACTGAGTGTGGGCGCTGGGTCTGTAGTGAGTGTGAGCGCTGGGTCTGCGGCGAGTTTGGGCGCTGGGTCTGTAGCGAGTGGGGGTGCTGGGTCTGTAGTGAGTGTAGGCGCTGGGTCTGAACTAAGTGTGGGCGCTGGGTCTGTAGTGAATGTGAGCGCTGGGTCAGCGGCGAGTTTGGGCGCTGGGTCTGTAGTGAGTGTGGGCGCTGGGTCTGTAGGAAGTGTGGGCTCTGGGTCTGTAGCGAGTGTGTGCTCTGGGTCTGTAGCGAGAGTGGATTCTGGGTCTGTAGCGAGTCTGGGCGCTGGGTTTGTAGCGAGTGTGTGCGCTGGGTCTGTAGCGAGTGTGGGCTCTCTGTCTGTTGCTAGAGTGGACGCTGGGTCTGTAATGAATGTGGGCTCTGGGTCTGTAGTGAGTGTGGGCACTGGGTCTGTAGTGAGTGTGTGCACTGGGTCTGTAGTGAATGTGGGTACTGGGTTTGTAGTGAGTGTGGGCACTGGGTCTGTAGTGAATGTGGGCACTGGGTCTGTAGTGAATGTGGGCACTGGGTCGGTAGTGAATGTGGGCACTGGGTCTGTAGTGAGTCTGGGCGCTGGGTCTGTAGTGAATGTGGGCACTGGTTCTGTAGTGAATGTGGGCACTGGGTCTGTAGTGAATGTGGGCACTGGGTCTGTAGTGAGTGTGGGCGCTGGATCTGTAGTGAGTCTGGGCGCTGGGTCTGTAGTGAGTCTGGGCGCTGGGTCTGTAGCGAGTGTGGGCGCTGGGTCGGTAGCGAGTGTGGGCTCTTGGTCTGTAGTGAGTGTGGGCGCTGAGACTGTAGTGAGTGTGGGCGCTGTGTCTGTAGTCAGTGTGGGCATGGGTCTGTAACGAGTGTGGTGTAGGTGTCTGTAGCGAGTGTGGGCTCTGGGTCTGTAGCGAGTGTGGGCGCTGGGTCTGTAGTGAGTGTGGGCTCTGGGTCCGGAGTGAATGTGGGCTGTGGGTATGTAGTTAGTGTGGGCGCTGGGTCTGTAGTGAGTGTGGGCTCTGGGTCTGGAGAGAATGTGGGCTGTGGGTATGTAGTGAGTGTGGGCACTGGGTCTGTACCGAGTGTGGGCACTGGGTAAGTAGCGAGTGTGGTCACTGGGTCTGTAGCATGTGTGGGCGCTGGGTCTGTAGCGAGTTTTAGCGCTGGGTCTGCACCGAGCTTGGGCGCTGGTTCTGTAGTGATTGTGGGCACTGGGTCTGCAGTGATTGTGGGCGCTGGGTCTGTAGTGAGTGTGGGCGCTGGTTCTGTATTGAGTGTGGGCGCTGTGTCTGCAGTGATTGTGGGCGCTGGGTCTGTATTGAGTGTGGGCGCTGGGTCTGTAGCGAGTATGGGCTCAGGGTCTGTAGCGAGAGTGGGCACTGGGCCTGTAGTGAGTGTGGGCGCTGGGTCACTGGAGAGTGTGGGCACTGGGTCTGTAGCGAGGTTGGGCGCTGGGTCTGTAGTGAGTGTGGGCGCTGGGTCTGTAGTGAGTGTGGGCACTGGGTCTGTAGTGAATGTGGGCACTGGGTCTGTAGTGAGTGTGGGCACTGGGTCTGTAGTGAATGTGGGCACTGGGTCTGTAGTGAATGTGGGCACTGGGTCTGTAGTGAGTCTGGGCGCTGGGTCTGTAGTGAATGTGGGTACTGGGTTTGTAGTGAGTGTGGGCACTGGGTCTGTAGTGAATGTGGGCACTGGGTCTGTAGTGAATGTGGGCACTGGGTCGGTAGTGAATGTGGGCACTGGGTCTGTAGTGAGTCTGGGCGCTGGGTCTGTAGTGAATGTGGGCACTGGTTCTGTAGTGAATGTGGGCACTGGGTCTGTAGTGAATGTGGGCACTGGGTCTGTAGTGAGTGTGGGCGCTGGATCTGTAGTGAGTCTGGGCGCTGGGTCTGTAGTGAGTCTGGGCGCTGGGTCTGTAGCGAGTGTGGGCGCTGGGTCGGTAGCGAGTGTGGGCTCTTGGTCTGTAGTGAGTGTGGGCGCTGAGACTGTAGTGAGTGTGGGCGCTGTGTCTGTAGTCAGTGTGGGCATGGGTCTGTAACGAGTGTGGTGTAGGTGTCTGTAGCGAGTGTGGGCTCTGGGTCTGTAGCGAGTGTGGGCGCTGGGTCTGTAGTGAGTGTGGGCTCTGGGTCTGGAGTGAATGTGGGCTGTGGGTATGTAGTTAGTGTGGGCGCTGGGTCTGTAGTGAGTGTGGGCTCTGGGTCTGGAGAGAATGTGGGCTGTGGGTATGTAGTGAGTGTGGGCACTGGGTCTGTACCGAGTGTGGGCACTGGGTAAGTAGCGAGTGTGGTCACTGGATCTGTAGCGTGTGTGGGCGCTGGGTCTGCAGCGAGTTTTAGCGCTGGGTCTGCACCGAGCTTGGGCGCTGGTTCTGTAGTGATTGTGGGCACTGGGTCTGCAGTGATTGTGGGCGCTGGGTCTGTAGTGAGTGTGGGCGCTGGTTCTGTATTGAGTGTGGGCGCTGTGTCTGCAGTGATTGTGGGCGCTGGGTCTGTATTGAGTGTGGGCGCTGGGTCTGTAGCGAGTATGGGCTCAGGGTCTGTAGCGAGAGTGGGCACTGGGCCTGTAGTGAGTGTGGGCGCTGGGTCACTGGAAAGTGTGGGCACTGGGTCTGTAGCGAGGGTGGGCGCTGGGTCTGTAGTGAGTGTGGGCGCTGGGTCTGTAGTGAGTGTGGGCACTGGGTCTGTAGTGAATGTGGGCACTGGGTCTGTAGTGAGTGTGGGCACTGGGTCTGTAGTGAATGTGGGCACTGGGTCTGTAGTGAATGTGGGCACTGGGTCTGTAGTGAGTCTGGGCGCTGGGTCTGTAGTGAATGTGGGCACTGGGTCTGTAGTGAATGTGGGCACTGGGTCTGTAGTGAATGTGGGCACTGGGTCTGTAGTGAGTCTGGGCGCTGGGTCTGTAGTGAGTCTGGGCACTGGGTTTGTAGCGAGCGTGGGCGCTGGGTCCGTAGCGAGTGTGGGCTCTTGGTCTGTAGTGAGTGTGGGCGCTGAGTCTGTAGTGAGTGTAGGCGCTGTGTCTGTAGTCAGTGTGGGCATGGGTCTGTAACGAGTGTGGTCTAGGTGTCTGTAGCGAGTGTGGGCCCTGGGTCTGTAGCGAGTGTGGGCGCTGGGTCTGTAGTGAGTGTGGGCTCTGGCTCTGGAGTGAATGTGGGCTGTGGGTGTGTAGTGAGTGTGGGCGCTGGGTCTGTAGTGATTGAGGGCACTGGGTCTGTATTGAGTGTGGGCGCTGTGTCTGTAGTGATTGTGGGCGCTGGGTCTGTATTGAGTGTGGGCGCTGTGTCTGTAGCGATTGTGGGCGCTGGTTCTGTATTGAGTGTGGGCGCTGGGTCTGTAGCGAGTATGGGCGCTGGGTCTGTAGCGAGTATGGGCGCTGGGTCTGTAGCGAGTATGGGCGCTGGGTCACTGGCGAGTGTGGGCACTGGGTCTGTAGCGAGGGTGGGCGCTGGGTCTGTAGTGAGTGTGGGCTGTGGGTCTGTAGTGAGTGTGGGCACTGGATCTGTAGTGAGTGTGGGCCCTGGATCTGTAGTGAGTGTGTGCTCTGGGTATGTAGCGAGTTTTGGCTCGCTGTCTGTTGCTAGTGTGGGCGCTGGGTCTGTTGCAAGTGTGGGCCATGGGTCTGTAGCGAGTGTGGTCACTGGGTCTGTAGCGAGTGTGGGCACTGGGTCTGTAGCGAGTCTGGGCGCTGGGTCTGCAGCAAGTGTGGGCGCTGGGTCTGTAGCGAGAGTGGGCTCTCTGTCTGTTGCAAGTGTGGGAGCTGGGTCTGTAGCGAGTGTGGTCACTGGGTAAGTAGCGAGTGTTGTCACTGGGTCTGTAGCGGGTGTGGGCGCTGGGTCTGTAGCGAGTGTGAGCACTGGGTCTGTAGTGAGTGTGGGCGCTGGGTCACTGGCGAGTGTGGGCACTGGGTCTGTAGCAAGGGTGGGCGCTCTGTCTGTAGTGAGTGTGGGCGCTGGGTCTGTAGTGAGTGAGGGCGCTGGGTCTGTAATGAGTGTGGGTGCTGGGTCTGCAGTGAGTGGGGATTCTGGGTCTCTAGTGATTGTGGGCGCCTGGTCTGTAGTGAGTGTGGGCGCTGGGTCTGTAGCGAGTGTGGGCTCTCTGACTGTTGCTAGTGTGAGCGCTGGGTCTGTAGCGAGTGTGGTCACTGGGTCTGTAGCGAGTGTGGGCTCTGTGTCTGTTGCAAGTGTGGGCTCTCTGTAGCGAGTCTGGGCACTGGGTCTGTAGCAAGTGTGGGTGCTGGGTCTGCAGTGAGTGGGGATTCTGGGTCTCTAGTGATTGTGGGCGCCTGGTCTGAAGTGAGTGTGGGCGCTGGGTCTATAGCGAGTGTGGGTGCTGGGTCTGCAGTGAATGGGGATTCTGGGTCTGCAGTGTTTGTGGGCGCTGGGACTGTAGTGAGTGTGGGAGCGGGGTCTGTAGCGTGTGTGGGCGCTGGGTCTGTATCGAGTGTGGGCGCTGGGTCTGTAGTGATTGTGTGCGCTGAGTCTGTAGTGATTGTGGGCGCTGGGTCTGTAACGAGTGCGGGCGCTGGGTCTGTAGCGAGTGTGGGCGCTGGGTCTGTAGCGAGTGTGGGCGCTGGGTCTGTACTGAGTGTGGGCGCTGGGTCTGTAGTGAGTGTGGGCGCTGGGTCTGCGGCGAGGTTGGGCGCTGGGTCTGTAGCGAGTGGGGGGGCTGGGTCTGTAGTGAGTGTGGGCGCTGGGTCTGAACTGAGTGTGGGCGCTGGGTCTTTAGTGAATGTGAGCACTGGGTCAGCGGCGAGTTTGGGCGCTGGGTCTGTAGCGAGTGTGGGCTCTCTGTCTGTTGCTAGAGTGGGCGCTGGGTCTGTAATGAATGTGGGCTCTGGGTCTGTAGTGAGTGTGGGCACTGGGTCTGTAGTGACTGTGGGCACTGGGTCTGTAGTGAATGTGGGCACTGGGTCTGTAGTGAGTGTGGACGCTGGGTCTGTAGTGAATGTGGGCACTGGGTCTGTAGTGAATGTGGGCACTGGGTCTGTAGTGAGTCTGGGCGCTGGGTCTGTAGTGAATGTGGGCACTGGGTCTGTAGTGAATGTGGGCACTGGGTCTGTAGTGAATGTGGGCACTGGGTCTGTAGTGAGTCTGGGCGCTGGGTCTGTAGTGAGTCTGGGCGCTGGGTCTGTAGCGAGCGTGGGCGCTGGGTCCGTAGCGAGTGTGGGCTCTTGGTCTGTAGTGAGTGTGGGCGCTGAGTCTGTAGTCAGTGTGGGCATGGGTCTGTAACGAGTGTGGTCTAGGTGTCTGTAGCGAGTGTGGGCCCTGGGTCTGTAGCGAGTGTGGGCGCTGGGTCTGTAGTGAGTGTGGGCTCTGGGTCTGGAGTGAATGTGGGCTGTGGGTATGTAGTGAGTGTGGGCGCGGGGTCTGTAGTGAGTGTGGGCTCTGGGTCTGTAGTGAGTGTGGGCGCTGTGTCTGTAGTCAGTGTGGGCATGGGTCTGTAACGAGTGTGGTCTAGGTGTCTGTAGCGAGTGTGGGCCCTGGGTCTGTAGCGAGTGTTGGCGCTGGGTCTGTAGTGAGTGTGGGCTCTGGGTCTGGAGTGAATGTGGGCTGTGGGTATGTAGTGAGTGTGGGCGCTGGGTCTGTAGTGAGTGTGGGCACTGGGTCTGTAGTGAGTGTGGGCACTGGGTCTGTAGTGAATGTGTGCACTGGGTCTGTAGTGAGTGTGGGCACTGGGTCTGTAGTGAATGTGGGCACTGGGTCTGTAGTGAATGTGGGCACTGGGTCTGTAGTGAGTCTGGGCGCTGGGTCTGTAGTGAATGTGGGCACTGGGTCTGTAGTGAATGTGGGCACTGGGTCTGTAGTGAATGTGGGCACTGGGTCTGTAGTGAGTCTGGGCGCTGGATCTGTAGTGAGTCTGGGCACTGGGTCTGTAGCGAGCGTGGGCGCTGGGTCCGTAGCGAGTGTGGGCTCTTGGTCTGTAGTGAGTGTGGGCGCTGAGTCTGTAGTGAGTGTAGGCGCTGTGTCTGTAGTCATTGTGGGCATGGGTCTGTACCGAGTGTGGTCTAGGTGTCTGTAGCGAGTGTGGGCCCTGGGTCTGTAGCGAGTGTGGGCGCTGGGTCTGTAGTGAGTGTGGGCTCTGGCTCTGGAGTGAATGTGGGCTGTGGGTGTGTAGTGAGTGTGGGCGCTGGGTCTGTAGCGAGTATGGGCGCTGGGTCTGTAGCGAGTATGGGCGCTGGGTCTGTAGCGAGTATGGGCGCTGGGTCTGTAGCGAGTATGGGCGCTGGGTCACTGGCGAGTGTGGGCACTGGGTCTGTAGCGAGGGTGGGCGCTGGGTCTGTAGTGAGTGTGGGCGCTGGGTCTGTAGTGATTGAGGGCGCTGGGTCTGTATTGAGTGTGGGCGCTGTATCTGTAGTGATTGTGGGCGCTGGGTCTGTATTGAGTGTGGGCGCTGTGTCTGTAGTGATTGTGGGCGCTGGTTCTGTATTGAGTGTGGGCGCTGGGTCTGTAGCGAGTATGGGCGCTGGGTCTGTAGCGAGTATGGGCGCTGGGTCTGTAGCGAGTATGGGCGCTGGGTCACTGGCGAGCGTGGGCACTGGGTCTGTAGCGAGGGTGGGCGCTGGGTCTGTAGTGAGTGTGGGCTGTGGGTCTGTAGTGAGTGTGGGCACTGGATCTGTAGTGAGTGTGGGCCCTGGATCTGTAGTGAGTGTGTGCTCTGGGTATGTAGCGAGTGTGGGCTCGCTGTCTGTTGCTAGTGTGGGCGCTGGGTCTGTTGCAAGTGTGGGCCATGGGTCTGTAGCGAGTGTGGTCACTGGGTCTGTAGCGAGTGTGGGCACTGGGTCTGTAGCGAGTCTGGGCGCTGGGTCTGCAGCAAGTGTGGGCGCTGCGTCTGTAGCGAGAGTGGGCTCTCTGTCTGTTGCAAGTGTGGGAGCTGGGTCGGTAGCGAGTGTGGTCACTGGGTAAGTAGCGAGTGTTGTCACTGGGTCTGTAGCGGGTGTGGGCGCTGGGTCTGTAGCGAGTGTGAGCACTGGGTCTGTAGTGAGTGTGGGCGCTGGGTCACTGGCGAGTGTGGGCACTGGGTCTGTAGCAAGGGTGGGCGCTCTGTCTGTAGTGAGTGTGGGCGCTGGGTCTGTAGTGAGTGAGGGCGCTGGGTCTGTAATGAGTGTGGGTGCTGGGTCTGCAGTGAGTGGGGATTCTGGGTCTCTAGTGATTGTGGGCGCCTGGTCTGTAGTGAGTGTGGGCGCTGGGTCTGTAGCGAGTGTGGGCTCTCTGACTGTTGCTAGTGTGAGCGCTGGGTCTGTAGCGAGTGTGGTCACTGGGTCTGTAGCGAGTGTGGGCTCTGTGTCTGTTGCAAGTGTGGGCTCTGGGTCTGTAGCGAGTGTAGTCACTGGGTCTGTAGCGAGTGTGGGCTCTGTGTCTGTTGCAAGTGTGGGCTCTGGGTCTGTAGCGAGTCTGGGCGCTGGGTCTGTAGCAAGTGTGGGTGCTGGGTCTGCAGTGAGTGGGGATTCTGGGTCTCTAGTGATTGTGGGCGCCTGGTCTGAAGTGAGTGTGGGCGCTGGGTCTATAGCGAGTGTGGGTGCTGGGTCTGCAGTGAATGGAGATTCTGGGTCTGCAGTGATTGTGGGCGCTGGGTCTGTAGTGAGTGTGGGTGCGGGGTCTGTAGCGTGTGTGGGCGCTGGGTCTGTATCGAGTGTGGGCGCTGGGTCTGTAGTGATTGTGTGCGCTGAGTCTGTAGCGATTGTGGGCGCTGGATCTGCAGCGAGTGTGGGCGCTGGGTCTGTAGTGATTGTGTGCGCTGGGTCTGTAACGAGTGTGGGCACTGGGTCTGTAGCGAGTGTGGGCGCTGGGTCTGTACTGAGTGTGGGCGCTGGGTCTGTAGTGAGTGTGGGCGCTGGGTCTGCGGCGAGGTTGGGCGCTGGGTCTGTAGCGAGTGGGGGTGCTGGGTCTGTAGTGAGTGTGGGCGCTGGGTCTGAACTGAGTGTGGGCGCTGGGTCTGTAGTGAATGTGAGCGCTGGGTCAGCGGCGAGTTTGGGCGCTGGGTCTGTAGCGAGTGTGGGCTCTCTGTCTGTTGCTAGAGTGGGCGCTGGGTCTGTAATGAATGTGGGCTCTGGGTCTGTAGTGAGTGTGGGCACTGGGTCTGTAGTGAGTGTGGGCACTGGGTCTGTAGTGAATGTGGGCACTGGGTCTGTAGTGAGTGTGGGCACTGGGTCTGTAGTGAATGTGGGCACTGGGTCTGTAGTGAATGTGGGCACTGGGTCTGTAGTGAGTCTGGGCGCTGGGTCTGTAGTGAATGTGGGCACTGGGTCTGTAGTGAATGTGGGCACTGGGTCTGTAGTGAGTCTGGGCGCTGGGTCTGTAGTGAGTCTGGGCGCTGGGTCTGTAGCGAGCGTGGGCGCTGGGTCCGTAGCGAGTGTGGGCTCTTGGTCTGTAGTGAGTGTGGGCGCTGAGTCTGTAGAGAGTGTGGGCGCTGTGTCTGTAGTCAGTGTGGGCATGGGTCTGTAACGAGTGTGGTCTAGGTGTCTGTAGCGAGTGTGGGCCCTGGGTCTGTAGCGAGTGTGGGCGCTGGGTCTGTAGTGAGTGTGGGCTCTGGGTCTGGAGTGAATGTGGGCACTGGATCTGTAGTGAGTGTGGGCCCTGGATCTGTAGTGAGTGTGTGCTCTGGGTATGTAGCGAGTGTGGGCTCGCTGTCTGTTGCTAGTGTGGGCGCTGGGTCTGTTGCAAGTGTGGGCCATGGGTCTGTAGCGAGTGTGGTCACTGGGTCTGTAGCGAGTGTGGGCACTGGGTCTGTAGCGAGTCTGGGCGCTGGGTCTGCAGCAAGTGTGGGCGCTGCGTCTGTAGCGAGAGTGGGCTCTCTGTCTGTTGCAAGTGTGGGAGCTGGGTCTGTAGAGAGTGTGGTCACTGGGTAAGTAGCGAGTGTTGTCACTGGGTCTGTAGCGGGTGTGGGCGCTGGGTCTGTAGCGAGTGTGAGCACTGGGTCTGTAGCGAGTGTGGGCGCTGGGTCACTGGCGAGTGTGGGCACTGGGTCTGTAGCAAGGGTGGGCGCTCTGTCTGTAGTGAGTGTGGGCGCTGGGTCTGTAGTGAGTGAGGGCGCTGGGTCTGTAATGAGTGTGGGTGCTGGGTCTGCAGTGAGTGGGGATTCTGGGTCTCTAGTGATTGTGGGCGCCTGGTCTGTAGTGAGTGTGGGCGCTGGGTCTGTAGCGAGTGTGGGCTCTCTGACTGTTGCTAGTGTGGGCGCTGGGTCTGTAGCGAGTGTGGTCACTGGGTCTGTAGCGAGTGTGGGCTCTGTGTCTGTTGCAAGTGTGGGCTCTCTGTCTGTAGCGAGTCTGGGCGCTGGGTCTGTAGCAAGTGTGGGTGCTGGGTCTGCAGTGAGTGGGGATTCTGGGTCTCTAGTGATTGTGGGCGCCTGGTCTGAAGTGAGTGTGGGCGCTGGGTCTATAGCGAGTGTGGGTGCTGGGTCTGCAGTGAATGGGGATTCTGGGTCTGCAGTGTTTGTGGGCGCTGGGACTGTAGTGAGTGTGGGTGCGGGGTCTGTAGCGTGTGTGGGCGCTGGGTCTGTATCGAGTGTGGGCGCTGGGTCTGTAGTGATTGTGTGCGCTGAGTCTGTAGCGATTGTGGGCGCTGGATCTGCAGCGAGTGTGGGCGCTGGGTCTGTAGTGATTGTGTGCGCTGGGTCTGTAACGAGTGTGGGCGCTGGGTCTGTAGCGAGTGTGGGCACTGGGTCTGTAGCGAGCGTGGGCGCTGGGTCCGTAGCGAGTGTGGGCTCTTGGTCTGTAGTGAGTGTGGGCGCTGAGTCTGTAGTGAGTGTAGGCGCTGTGTCTGTAGTCAGTGTGGGCATGGGTCTGTAACGAGTGTGGTCTAGGTGTCTGTAGCGAGTGTGGGCCCTGGGTCTGTAGCGAGTGTGGGCGCTGGGTCTGTAGTGAGTGTGGGCTCTGGGTCTGGAGTGAATGTGGGCTGTGGGTGTGTAGTGAGTGTGGGCGCTGGGTCTGTAGTGATTGAGGGCGCTGGGTCTGTATTGAGTGTGGGCGCTGTATCTGTAGTGATTGTGGGCGCTGGGTCTGTATTGAGTGTGGGCGCTGTGTCTGTAGTGATTGTGGGCGCTGGTTCTGTATTGAGTGTGGGCGCTGGGTCTGTAGCGAGTATGGGCGCTGGGTCTGTAGCGAGTATGGGCGCTGGGTCACTGGCAAGCGTGGGCACTGGGTCTGTAGCGAGGGTGGGCGCTGGGTCTGTAGTGAGTGTGGGCTGTGGGTCTGTAGTGAGTGTGGGCACTGGATCTGTAGTGAGTGTGGGCCCTGGATCTGTAGTGAGTGTGTGCTCTGGGTATGTAGCGAGTGTGGGCTCGCTGTCTGTTGCTAGTGTGGGCGCTGGGTCTGTTGCAAGTGTGGGCCATGGGTCTGTAGCGAGTGTGGTCACTGGGTCTGTAGCGAGTGTGGGCACTGGGTCTGTAGCGAGTCTGGGCGCTGGGTCTGCAGCAAGTGTGGGCGCTGCGTCTGTAGCGAGAGTGGGCTCTCTGTCTGTTGCAAGTGTGGGAGCTGGGTCTGTAGCGAGTGTGGTCACTGGGTAAGTAGCGAGTGTTGTCACTGGGTCTGTAGCGGGTGTGGGCGCTGGGTCTGTAGCGAGTGTGAGCACTGGGTCTGTAGTGAGTGTGGGCGCTGGGTCACTGGCGAGTGTGGGCACTGGGTCTGTAGCAAGGGTGGGCGCTCTGTCTGTAGTGAGTGTGGGCGCTGGGTCTGTAGTGAGTGAGGGCGCTGGGTCTGTAATGAGTGTGGGTGCTGGGTCTGCAGTGAGTGGGGATTCTGGGTCTCTAGTGATTGTGGGCGCCTGGTCTGTAGTGAGTGTGGGCGCTGGGTCTGTAGCGAGTGTGGGCTCTCTGACTGTTGCTAGTGTGAGCGCTGGGTCTGTAGCGAGTGTGGTCACTGGGTCTGTAGCGAGTGTGGGCTCTGTGTCTGTTGCAAGTGTGGGCTCTGGGTCTGTAGCGAGTGTGGTCACTGGGTCTGTAGCGAGTGTGGGCTCTGTGTCTGTTGCAAGTGTGGGCTCTGGGTCTGTAGCGAGTCTGGGCGCTGGGTCTGTAGCAAGTGTGGGTGCTGGGTCTGCAGTGAGTGGGGATTCTGGGTCTCTAGTGATTGTGGGCGCCTGGTCTGAAGTGAGTGTGGGCGCTGGGTCTATAGCGAGTGTGGGTGCTGGGTCTGCAGTGAATGGAGATTCTGGGTCTGCAGTGATTGTGGGCGCTGGGTCTGTAGTGAGTGTGGGTGCGGGGTCTGTAGCGTGTGTGGGCGCTGGGTCTGTATCGAGTGTGGGCGCTGGGTCTGTAGTGATTGTGGGCGCTGGGTCTGTAACGAATGTCGGCGCTGGGTCTGTAGTGAGTGTGGGCTCTGGGTCTGTAGTGATTGTGGGCGCTGGGTCTGTAACGAGTGTGGGCGCTGGGTCTGTAGCGAGTGTGGGCGCTGGGTCTGTAGTGAGTGTGGGCGCTGGGTCTGTAGTGAGTGTGGGCGCTGGGTCTGCGGCGAGGTTGGGCGCTGGGTCTGTAGCGAGTGGGGGTGCTGGGTCTGTAGTGAGTGTGGGCGCTGGGTCTGAACTGAGTGTGGGCGCTGGGTCTGTAGTGAATGTGTGCGCTGGGTCAGCGGCGAGTTTGGGCTCTGGGTCTGTAGCGAGTGTGGGCTCTCTGTCTGTTGCTAGAGTGGGCGCTGGGTCTGTAATGAATGTGGGCTCTGGGTCTGTAGTGAGTGTGGGCACTGGGTCTGTAGTGAGTGTGGGCACTTGGTCTGTAGTGAATGTGGGCACTGGGTCTGTAGTGAGTGTGGGCACTGGGTCTGTAGTGAATGTGGGCACTGGGTCTGTAGTGAATGTGGGCACTGGGTCTGTAGTGAGTCTGGGCGCTGGCTCTGTAGTGAATGTGGGCACTGGGTCTGTAGTGAATGTGGGCACTGGGTCTGTAGTGAGTCTGGGCGCTGGGTCTGTAGTGAGTCTGGGCGCTGGGTCTGTAGCGAGCGTGGGCGCTGGGTCCGTAGCGAGTGTGGGCTCTTGGTCTGTAGTGAGTGTGGGCGCTGAGTCTGTAGAGAGTGTGGGCGCTGTGTCTGTAGTCAGTGTGGGCATGGGTCTGTAACGAGTGTGGTCTAGGTGTCTGTAGCGAGTGTGGGCCCTGGGTCTGTAGCGAGTGTGGGCGCTGGGTCTGTAGTGAGTGTGGGCTCTGGGTCTGGAGTGAATGTGGGCTGTGGGTATGTAGTGAGTGTGGGCGCTGGGTCTGTAGTGAGTGTGGTCTCTGGGTCTGGAGTGAATGTGGGCTGTGGGTATGTAGTGAGTGTGGACACTGGGTATGTACCGAGTGTGGGCACTGGGTAAGTAGCCAGTGTGGTCACTGGGTCTGTAGCGTGTGTGGGCGCTGGGTCTGTAGCGAGTTTTAGCGCTGGGTCTGCACCGAGATGGGCGCTGGTTCTGTAGTGATTGTGGGCACTGGGTCTGCAGTGATTGTGGGCGCTGGGTCTGTAGTGAGTGTGGGCGCTGGTTCTGAATTGAGTGTGGGCGCTGTGTCTGCAGTGATTGTGGGCGCTGGGTCTGTATTGAGTGTGGGCGCTGGGTCTGCAGCCAGTATGGGCGCAGGGTCTGTAGCGAGAGTGGGCACTGGGTCTGTAGTGAGTGTGGGCGCTGGGTCACTGGAGAGTGTGGGCACTGGGTCTGTAGCGAGGGTGGGCGCTGGGTCTGTAGTGAGTGTGGGCTGTGGGTCTGTAGCGAGTGTGGGCTCTGGCTCTGTAGTGAGTGTGGGAGCTGGGTATGTAGTGAGTGTGGGCTCTGGGTCTGTAATGAGTGTGGGTGCTGTGTCTGTAGTGAGTGTGGGCACTGGGTCTGTAGCGAGTGTGGATTCTGGGTCTGTAGCGAGTCTGGGCGCTGTGTCTGTAACGAGTGTGGGCGCTGGGTCTGTAGCGAGTGTGGGCGCTGTGTCCGTTGTGAATGTTGGCGCTGGGTCTGTAGTGAGTGTGGGCACTGGGTATGTAGCGAGTGTGGGCTCTCTGTTGCTAGTGTGGGCACTGGGTCTGTAGCGAGTGTGGGCTCTCTGACTGTTGCAGGTGTGGGCGGTGGTCTGTAGTGAGTGTAGGCCCTGGGTCTGTACCGAGTGTGGGCTCTCTGTCTGTTGCAAGTGTGGGCGCTGGGTCTGTAGCGAGTGTGGGCTCTCTGTCTGTTGCAAGTGTGGGCGCGGGGTCTGTAGCGAGTGTGGGCGCTGGGTCTGTAGCGAGTGTGGGCTCTCTGTCTGTTGCCAGTGTGGACACTGGGTCTGTAGCG
The DNA here is from genome assembly GCF_017639515.1 of Carcharodon carcharias. NCBI lineage: Eukaryota > Metazoa > Chordata > Chondrichthyes > Lamniformes > Lamnidae > Carcharodon > Carcharodon carcharias. The sequence goes on along the minus strand of NC_054474.1, from coordinate 167,230,874 downwards.
AGTGTGGGCTCTTGGTCTGTAGTGAGTGTGGGCACTGGGTCTGTAGTGAGTGTGGGCGCTGGGTCTGTAGTAAGTGTGGGCTCTGGGTCTGTAGCGAGAGTGGATTCTGGGTCTGTAGCGAGTCTGGGCGCTGGGTTTGTAGCGAGTGTGTGCGCTGGGTCTGTAGCGAGTGTGGGCTCTCTGCCTGTTGCTAGAGTGGACGCTGGGTCTGTAATGAATGTGGGCTCTGGGTCTGTAGTGAGTGTGGGCACTGGGTCTGTAGTGAGTGTGTGCACTGGGTCTGTAGTGAATGTGGGTACTGGGTTTGTAGTGAGTGTGGGCACTGGGTCTGTAGTGAATGTGGGCACTGGGTCTGTAGTGAATGTGGGCACTGGGTCGGTAGTGAATGTGGGCACTGGGTCTGTAGTGAGTCTGGGCGCTGGGTCTGTAGTGAATGTGGGCACTGGTTCTGTAGTGAATGTGGGCACTGGGTCTGTAGTGAATGTGGGCACTGGGTCTGTAGTGAGTGTGGGCGCTGGATCTGTAGTGAGTCTGGGCGCTGGGTCTGTAGTGAGTCTGGGCGCTGGGTCTGTAGCGAGTGTGGGCGCTGGGTCGGTAGCGAGTGTGGGCTCTTGGTCTGTAGTGAGTGTGGGCGCTGAGACTGTAGTGAGTGTGGGCGCTGTGTCTGTAGTCAGTGTGGGCATGGGTCTGTAACGAGTGTGGTGTAGGTGTCTGTAGCGAGTGTGGGCTCTGGGTCTGTAGCGAGTGTGGGCGCTGGGTCTGTAGTGAGTGTGGGCTCTGGGTCTGGAGTGAATGTGGGCTGTGGGTATGTAGTTAGTGTGGGCGCTGGGTCTGTAGTGAGTGTGGGCTCTGGGTCTGGAGAGAATGTGGGCTGTGGGTATGTAGTGAGTGTGGGCACTGGGTCTGTACCGAGTGTGGGCACTGGGTAAGTAGCGAGTGTGGTCACTGGGTCTGTAGCGTGTGTGGGCGCTGGGTCTGTAGCGAGTTTTAGCGCTGGGTCTGCACCGAGCTTGGGCGCTGGTTCTGTAGTGATTGTGGGCACTGGGTCTGTAGTGAGTGTGGGCGCTGGTTCTGTATTGAGTGTGGGCGCTGTGTCTGCAGTGATTGTGGGCGCTGGGTCTGTATTGAGTGTGGGCGCTGGGTCTGTAGCGAGTATGGGCTCAGGGTCTGTAGCGAGAGTGGGCACTGGGCCTGTAGTGAGTGTGGGCGCTGGGTCACTGGAGAGTGTGGGCACTGGGTCTGTAGCGAGGTTGGGCGCTGGGTCTGTAGTGAGTGTGGGCGCTGGGTCTGTAGTGAGTGTGGGCACTGGGTCTGTAGTGAATGTGGGCACTGGGTCTGTAGTGAGTGTGGGCACTGGGTCTGTAGTGAATGTGGGCACTGGGTCTGTAGTGAATGTGGGCACTGGGTCTGTAGTGAGTCTGGGCGCTGGGTCTGTAGTGAATGTGGGTACTGGGTTTGTAGTGAGTGTGGGCACTGGGTCTGTAGTGAATGTGGGCACTGGGTCTGTAGTGAATGTGGGCACTGGGTCGGTAGTGAATGTGGGCACTGGGTCTGTAGTGAGTCTGGGCGCTGGGTCTGTAGTGAATGTGGGCACTGGTTCTGTAGTGAATGTGGGCACTGGGTCTGTAGTGAATGTGGGCACTGGGTCTGTAGTGAGTGTGGGCGCTGGATCTGTAGTGAGTCTGGGCGCTGGGTCTGTAGTGAGTCTGGGCGCTGGGTCTGTAGCGAGTGTGGGCGCTGGGTCGGTAGCGAGTGTGGGCTCTTGGTCTGTAGTGAGTGTGGGCGCTGAGACTGTAGTGTGCGTGGGCGCTGTGTCTGTAGTCAGTGTGGGCATGGGTCTGTAACGAGTGTGGTGTAGGTGTCTGTAGCGAGTGTGGGCTCTGGGTCTGTAGCGAGTGTGGGCGCTGGGTCTGTAGTGAGTGTGGGCTCTGGGTCTGGAGTGAATGTGGGCTGTGGGTATGTAGTTAGTGTGGGCGCTGGGTCTGTAGTGAGTGTGGGCTCTGGGTCTGGAGAGAATGTGGGCTGTGGGTATGTAGTGAGTGTGGGCACTGGGTCTGTACCGAGTGTGGGCACTGGGTAAGTAGCGAGTGTGGTCACTGGGTCTGTAGCGTGTGTGGGCGCTGGGTCTGTAGCGAGTTTTAGCGCTGGGTCTGCACCGAGCTTGGGCGCTGGTTCTGTAGTGATTGTGGGCACTGGGTCTGTAGTGAGTGTGGGCGCTGGTTCTGTATTGAGTGTGGGCGCTGTGTCTGCAGTGATTGTGGGCGCTGGGTCTGTATTGAGTGTGGGCGCTGGGTCTGTAGTGAGTATGGGCTCAGGGTCTGTAGCGAGAGTGGGCACTGGGCCTGTAGTGAGTGTGGGCGCTGGGTCACTGGAGAGTGTGGGCACTGGGTCTGTAGCGAGGTTGGGCGCTGGGTCTGTAGTGAGTGTGGGCGCTGGGTCTGTAGTGAGTGTGGGCACTGGGTCTGTAGTGAATGTGGGCACTGGGTCTGTAGTGAGTGTGGGCACTGGGTCTGTAGTGAATGTGGGCACTGGGTCTGTAGTGAATGTGGGCACTGGGTCTGTAGTGAGTCTGGGCGCTGGGTCTGTAGTGAATGTGGGTACTGGGTTTGTAGTGAGTGTGGGCACTGGGTCTGTAGTGAATGTGGGCACTGGGTCTGTAGTGAATGTGGGCACTGGGTCGGTAGTGAATGTGGGCACTGGGTCTGTAGTGAGTCTGGGCGCTGGGTCTGTAGTGAATGTGGGCACTGGTTCTGTAGTGAATGTGGGCACTGGGTCTGTAGTGAATGTGGGCACTGGGTCTGTAGTGAGTGTGGGCGCTGGATCTGTAGTGAGTCTGGGCGCTGGGTCTGTAGTGAGTCTGGGCGCTGGGTCTGTAGCGAGTGTGGGCGCTGGGTCGGTAGCGAGTGTGGGCTCTTGGTCTGTAGTGAGTGTGGGCGCTGAGACTGTAGTGTGCGTGGGCGCTGTGTCTGTAGTCAGTGTGGGCATGGGTCTGTAACGAGTGTGGTGTAGGTGTCTGTAGCGAGTGTGGGCTCTGGGTCTGTAGCGAGTGTGGGCGCTGGGTCTGTAGTGAGTGTGGGCTCTGGGTCTGGAGTGAATGTGGGCTGTGGGTATGTAGTTAGTGTGGGCGCTGGGTCTGTAGTGAGTGTGGGCTCTGGGTCTGGAGAGAATGTGGGCTGTGGGTATGTAGTGAGTGTGGGCACTGGGTCTGTACCGAGTGTGGGCACTGGGTAAGTAGCGAGTGTGGTCACTGGGTCTGTAGCGTGTGTGGGCGCTGGGTCTGTAGCGAGTTTTAGCGCTGGGTCTGCACCGAGCTTGGGCGCTGGTTCTGTAGTGATTGTGGGCACTGGGTCTGCAGTGATTGTGGGCGCTGGGTCTGTAGTGAGTGTGGGCGCTGGTTCTGTATTGAGTGTGGGCGCTGTGTCTGCAGTGATTGTGGGCGTTGGGTCTGTATTGAGTGTGGGCGCTGGGTCTGTAGCGAGTATGGGCTCAGGGTCTGTAGCGAGAGTGGGCACTGGGCCTGTAGTGAGTGTGGGCGCTGGGTCACTGGAAAGTGTGGGCACTGGGTCTGTAGCGAGGTTGGGTGCTGGGTCTGTAGTGAGTGTGGGCGCTGGGTCTGTAGTGAGTGTGGGCACTGGGTCTGTAGTGAATGTGGGCACTGGGTCTGTAGTGAGTGTGGGCACTGGGTCTGTAGTGAATGTGGGCACTGGGTCTGTAGTGAATGTGGGCACTGGGTCTGTAGTGAGTCTGGGCGCTGGGTCTGTAGTGAATGTGGGCACTGGGTCTGTAGTGAATGTGGGCACTGGGTCTGTAGTGAATGTGGGCACTGGGTCTGTAGTGAGTCTGGGCGCTGGGTCTGTAGTGAGTCTGGGCACTGGGTTTGTAGCGAGCGTGGGCGCTGGGTCCGTAGCGAGTGTGGGCTCTTGGTCTGTAGTGAGTGTGGGCGCTGAGTCTGTAGTGAGTGTAGGCGCTGTGTCTGTAGTCAGTGTGGGCATGGGTCTGTAACGAGTGTGGTCTAGGTGTCTGTAGCGAGTGTGGGCCCTGGGTCTGTAGCGAGTGTGGGCGCTGGGTCTGTAGTGAGTGTGGGCTCTGGCTCTGGAGTGAATGTGGGCTGTGGGTGTGTAGTGAGTGTGGGCGCTGGGTCTGTAGTGATTGAGGGCACTGGGTCTGTATTGAGTGTGGGCGCTGTGTCTGTAGTGATTGTGGGCGCTGGGTCTGTATTGAGTGTGGGCGCTGTGTCTGTAGTGATTGTGGGCGCTGGTTCTGTATTGAGTGTGGGCGCTGGGTCTGTAGCGAGTATGGGCGCTGGGTCTGTAGCGAGTATGGGCGCTGGGTCTGTAGCGAGTATGGGCGCTGGGTCACTGGCGAGTGTGGGCACTGGGTCTGTAGCGAGGGTGGGCGCTGGGTCTGTAGTGAGTGTGGGCTGTGGGTCTGTAGTGAGTGTGGGCACTGGATCTGTAGTGAGTGTGGGCCCTGGATCTGTAGTGAGTGTGTGCTCTGGGTATGTAGAGAGTGTTGGCTCGCTGTCTGTTGCTAGTGTGGGCGCTGGGTCTGTTGCAAGTGTGGGCCATGGGTCTGTAGCGAGTGTGGTCACTGGGTCTGTAGCGAGTGTGGGCACTGGGTCTGTAGCGAGTCTGGGCGCTGGGTCTGCAGCAAGTGTGGGCGCTGGGTCTGTAGCGAGAGTGGGCTCTCTGTCTGTTGCAAGTGTGGGAGCTGGGTCTGTAGCGAGTGTGGTCACTGGGTAAGTAGCGAGTGTTGTCACTGGGTCTGTAGCGGGTGTGGGCGCTGGGTCTGTAGCGAGTGTGAGCACTGGGTCTGTAGTGAGTGTGGGCGCTGGGTCACTGGCGAGTGTGGGCACTGGGTCTGTAGCAAGGGTGGGCGCTCTGTCTGTAGTGAGTGTGGGCGCTGGGTCTGTAGTGAGTGAGGGCGCTGGGTCTGTAATGAGTGTGGGTGCTGGGTCTGCAGTGAGTGGGGATTCTGGGTCTCTAGTGATTGTGGGCGCCTGGTCTGTAGTGAGTGTGGGCGCTGGGTCTGTAGTGAGTCTGGGCGCTGGGTCTGTAGCGAGTGTGGGCGCTGGGTCGGTAGCGAGTGTGGGCTCTTGGTCTGTAGTGAGTGTGGGCGCTGAGACTGTAGTGTGTGTGGGCGCTGTGTCTGTAGTCAGTGTGGGCATGGGTCTGTAACGAGTGTGGTGTAGGTGTCTGTAGCGAGTGTGGGCTCTGGGTCTGTAGCGAGTGTGGGCGCTGGGTCTGTAGTGAGTGTGGGCTCTGGGTCTGGAGTGAATGTGGGCTGTGGGTATGTAGTTAGTGTGGGCGCTGGGTCTGTAGTGAGTGTGGGCTCTGGGTCTGGAGAGAATGTGGGCTGTGGGTATGTAGTGAGTGTGGGCACTGGGTCTGTACCGAGTGTGGGCACTGGGTAAGTAGCGAGTGTGGTCACTGGGTCTGTAGCGTGTGTGGGCGCTGGGTCTGTAGCGAGTTTTAGCGCTGGGTCTGCACCGAGCTTGGGCGCTGGTTCTGTAGTGATTGTGGGCACTGGGTCTGCAGTGATTGTGGGCGCTGGGTCTGTAGTGAGTGTGGGCGCTGGTTCTGTATTGAGTGTGGGCGCTGTGTCTGCAGTGATTGTGGGCGCTGGGTCTGTATTGAGTGTGGGCGCTGGGTCTGTAGCGAGTATGGGCTCAGGGTCTGTAGCGAGAGTGGGCACTGGGCCTGTAGTGAGTGTGGGCGCTGGGTCACTGGAAAGTGTGGGCACTGGGTCTGTAGCGAGGTTGGGCGCTGGGTCTGTAGTGAGTGTGGGCGCTGGGTCTGTAGTGAGTGTGGGCACTGGGTCTGTAGTGAATGTGGGCACTGGGTCTGTAGTGAGTGTGGGCACTGGGTCTGTAGTGAATGTGGGCACTGGGTCTGTAGTGAATGTGGGCACTGGGTCTGTAGTGAGTCTGGGCGCTGGGTCTGTAGTGAATGTGGGCACTGGGTCTGTAGTGAATGTGGGCAATGGGTCTGTAGTGAATGTGGGCACTGGGTCTGTAGTGAGTCTGGGCGCTGGGTCTGTAGTGAGTCTGGGCATTGGGTTTGTAGCGAGCGTGGGCGCTGGGTCCGTAGCGAGTGTGGGCTCTTGGTCTGTAGTGAGTGTGGGCGCTGAGTCTGTAGTGAGTGTAGGCGCTGTGTCTGTAGTCAGTGTGGGCATGGGTCTGTAACGAGTGTGGTCTAGGTGTCTGTAGCGAGTGTGGGCCCTGGGTCTGTAGCGAGTGTGGGCGCTGGGTCTGTAGTGAGTGTGGGCTCTGGGTCTGGAGTGAATGTGGGCTGTGGGTGTGTAGTGAGTGTGGGCGCTGGGTCTGTAGTGATTGAGGGCACTGGGTCTGTATTGAGTGTGGGCGCTGTGTCTGTAGTGATTGTGGGCGCTGGGTCTGTATTGAGTGTGGGCGCTGTGTCTGTAGTGATTGTGGGCGCTGGTTCTGTATTGAGTGTGGGCGCTGGGTCTGTAGCGAGTATGGGCGCTGGGTCTGTAGCGAGTATGGGCGCTGGGTCTGTAGCGAGTATGGGCGCTGGGTCACTGGCGAGTGTGGGCACTGGGTCTGTAGCGCGGGTGGGCGCTGGGTCTGTAGTGAGTGTGGGCTGTGGTTCTGTAGTGAGTGTGGGCACTGGATCTGTAGTGAGTGTGGGCCCTGGATCTGTAGTGAGTGTGTGCTCTGGGTATGTAGCGAGTGTTGGCTCGCTGTCTGTTGCTAGTGTGGGCGCTGGGTCTGTTGCAAGTGTGGGCCATGGGTCTGTAGCGAGTGTGGTCACTGGGTCTGTAGCGAGTGTGGGCACTGGGTCTGTAGCGAGTCTGGGCGCTGGGTCTGCAGCAAGTGTGGGCGCTGGGTCTGTAGCGAGAGTGGGCTCTCTGTCTGTTGCAAGTGTGGGAGCTGGGTCTGTATCGAGTGTGGTCACTGGGTAAGTAGCGAGTGTTGTCACTGGGTCTGTAGCGGGTGTGGGCGCTGGGTCTGTAGCGAGTGTGAGCACTGGGTCTGTAGTGAGTGTGGGCGCTGGGTCACTGGCGAGTGTGGGCACTGGGTCTGTAGCAAGGGTGGGCGCTCTGTCTGTAGTGAGTGTGGGCGCTGGGTCTGTAGTGAGTGAGGGCGCTGGGTCTGTAATGAGTGTGGGTGCTGGGTCTGCAGTGAGTGGGGATTCTGGGTCTCTAGTGATTGTGGGCGCCTGGTCTGTAGTGAGTGTGGGCGCTGGGTCTGTAGTGAGTCTGGGCGCTGGGTCTGTAGCGAGTGTGGGCGCTGGGTCGGTAGCGAGTGTGGGCTCTTGGTCTGTAGTGAGTGTGGGCGCTGAGACTGTAGTGTGTGTGGGCGCTGTGTCTGTAGTCAGTGTGGGCATGGGTCTGTAACGAGTGTGGTGTAGGTGTCTGTAGCGAGTGTGGGCTCTGGGTCTGTAGCGAGTGTGGGCGCTGGGTCTGTAGTGAGTGTGGGCTCTGGGTCTGGAGTGAATGTGGGCTGTGGGTATGTAGTTAGTGTGGGCGCTGGGTCTGTAGTGAGTGTGGGCTCTGGGTCTGGAGAGAATGTGGGCTGTGGGTATGTAGTGAGTGTGGGCACTGGGTCTGTACCGAGTGTGGGCACTGGGTAAGTAGCGAGTGTGGTCACTGGGTCTGTAGCGTGTGTGGGCGCTGGGTCTGTAGCGAGTTTTAGCGCTGGGTCTGCACCGAGCTTGGGCGCTGGTTCTGTAGTGATTGTGGGCACTGGGTCTGCAGTGATTGTGGGCGCTGGGTCTGTAGTGAGTGTGGGCGCTGGTTCTGTATTGAGTGTGGGCGCTGTGTCTGCAGTGATTGTGGGCGCTGGGTCTGTATTGAGTGTGGGCGCTGGGTCTGTAGCGAGTATGGGCTCAGGGTCTGTAGCGAGAGTGGGCACTGGGCCTGTAGTGAGTGTGGGCGCTGGGTCACTGGAAAGTGTGGGCACTGGGTCTGTAGCGAGGTTGGGCGCTGGATCTGTAGTGAGTGTGGGCGCTGGGTCTGTAGTGAGTGTGGGCACTGGGTCTGTAGTGAATGTGGGCACTGGGTCTGTAGTGAGTGTGGGCACTGGGTCTGTAGTGAATGTGGGCACTGGGTCTGTAGTGAATGTGGGCACTGGGTCTGTAGTGAGTCTGGGCGCTGGGTCTGTAGTGAATGTGGGCACTGGGTCTGTAGTGAATGTGGGCACTGGGTCTGTAGTGAATGTGGGCACTGGGTCTGTAGTGAGTCTGGGCGCTGGGTCTGTAGTGAGTCTGGGCACTGGGTTTGTAGCGAGCGTGGGCGCTGGGTCCGTAGCGAGTGTGGGCTCTTGGTCTGTAGTGAGTGTGGGCGCTGAGTCTGTAGTGAGTGTAGGCGCTGTGTCTGTAGTCAGTGTGGGCATGGGTCTGTAACGAGTGTGGTCTAGGTGTCTGTAGCGAGTGTGGGCCCTGGGTCTGTAGCGAGTGTGGGCGCTGGGTCTGTAGTGAGTGTGGGCTCTGGGTCTGGAGTGAATGTGGGCTGTGGGTGTGTAGTGAGTGTGGGCGCTGGGTCTGTAGTGATTGAGGGCACTGGGTCTGTATTGAGTGTGGGCGCTGTGTCTGTAGTGATTGTGGGCGCTGGGTCTGTATTGAGTGTGGGCGCTGTGTCTGTAGTGATTGTGGGCGCTGGTTCTGTATTGAGTGTGGGCGCTGGGTCTGTAGCGAGTATGGGCGCTGGGTCTGTAGCGAGTATGGGCGCTGGGTCTGTAGCGAGTATGGGCGCTGGGTCACTGGCGAGTGTGGGCACTGGGTCTGTAGCGAGGGTGGGCGCTGGGTCTGTAGTGAGTGTGGGCTGTGGTTCTGTAGTGAGTGTGGGCACTGGATCTGTAGTGAGTGTGGGCCCTGGATCTGTAGTGAGTGTGTGCTCTGGGTATGTAGCGAATGTTGGCTCGCTGTCTGTTGCTAGTGTGGGCGCTGGGTCTGTTGCAAGTGTGGGCCATGGGTCTGTAGCGAGTGTGGTCACTGGGTCTGTAGCGAGTGTGGGCACTGGGTCTGTAGCGAGTCTGGGCGCTGGGTCTGCAGCAAGTGTGGGCGCTGGGTCTGTAGCGAGAGTGGGCTCTCTGTCTGTTGCAAGTGTGGGAGCTGGGTCTGTAGCGAGTGTGGTCACTGGGTAAGTAGCGAGTGTTGTCACTGGGTCTGTAGCGGGTGTGGGCGCTGGGTCTGTAGCGAGTGTGAGCACTGGGTCTGTAGTGAGTGTGGGCGCTGGGTCACTGGCGAGTGTGGGCACTGGGTCTGTAGCAAGGGTGGGCGCTCTGTCTGTAGTGAGTGTGGGCGCTGGGTCTGTAGTGAGTGAGGGCGCTGGGTCTGTAATGAGTGTGGGTGCTGGGTCTGCAGTGAGTGGGGATTCTGGGTCTCTAGTGATTGTGGGCGCCTGGTCTGTAGTGAGTGTGGGCGCTGGGTCTGTAGCGAGTGTGGGCTCTCTGACTGTTGCTAGTGTGGGCGCTGGGTCTGTAGCGAGTGTGGTCACTGGGTCTGTAGCGAGTGTGGGCTCTGTGTCTGTTGCAAGTGTGGGCTCTCTGTAGCGAGTCTGGGCACTGGGTCTGTAGCAAGTGTGGGTGCTGGGTCTGCAGTGAGTGGGGATTCTGGGTCTCTAGTGATTGTGGGCGCCTGGTCTGAAGTGAGTGTGGGCGCTGGGTCTATAGCGAGTGTGGGTGCTGGGTCTGCAGTGAATGGGGATTCTGGGTCTGCAGTGTTTGTGGGCGCTGGGACTGTAGTGAGTGTGGGTGCGGGGTCTGTAGCGTGTGTGGGCGCTGGGTCTGTATCGAGTGTGGGCGCTGGGTCTGTAGTGATTGTGTGCGCTGGGTCTGTAACGAGTGCGGGCGCTGGGTCTGTAGCGAGTGTGGGCGCTGGGTCAGTACTGAGTGTGGGCGCTGGGTCTGTAGTGAGTGTGGGCGCTGGGTCTGCGGCGAGGTTGGGCGCTGGGTCTGTAGCGAGTGGGGGGGCTGGGTCTGTAGTGAGTGTGGGCGCTGGGTCTGAACTGAGTGTGGGTGCTGGGTCTGTAGTGAATGTGAGCACTGGGTCAGCGGCGAGTTTGGGCGCTGGGTCTGTAGCGAGTGTGGGCTCTCTGTCTGTTGCTAGAGTGGGCGCGGGGTCTGTAATGAATGTGGGCTCTGGGTCTGTAGTGAGTGTGGGCACTGGGTCTGTAGTGACTGTGGGCACTGGGTCTGTAGTGAATGTGGGCACTGGGTCTGTAGTGAGCGTGGACGCTGGGTCTGTAGTGAATGTGGGCACTGGGTCTGTAGTGAATGTGGGCACTGGGTCTGTAGTGAGTCTGGGCGCTGGGTCTGTAGTGAATGTGGGCACTGGGTCTGTAGTGAATGTGGGCACTGGGTCTGTAGTGAATGTGGGCGCTGGGTCTGTAGTGAGTCTGGGCGCTGGGTCTGTAGCGAGCGTGGGCGCTGGGTCCGTAGCGAGTGTGGGCTCTTGGTCTGTAGTGAGTGTGGGCGCTGAGTCTGTAGTGAGTGTGGGCGCTGTGTCTGTAGTCAGTGTGGGCATGGGTCTGTAACGAGTGTGGTCTAGGTGTCTGTAGCGAGTGTGGGCCCTGGGTCTGTAGCGAGTGTGGGCGCTGGGTCTGTAGTGAGTGTGGGCTCTGGGTCTGGAGTGAATGTGGGCTGTGGGTATGTAGTGAGTGTGGGCGCGGGGTCTGTAGTGAGTGTGGGCTCTGGGTCTGTAGTGAGTGTGGGCGCTGTGTCTGTAGTCAGTGTGGGCATGGGTCTGTAACGAGTGTGGTCTAGGTGTCTGTAGCGAGTGTGGGCCCTGGGTCTGTAGCGAGTGTGGGCGCTGGGTCTGTAGTGAGTGTGGGCGCTGGGTCTGTAGTGAGTGTGGGCGCCGGGTCTGTAGCGATTGTGGGCGCTGGCTCTGTATTGAGTGTGGGCACTGGTTCTGTAGTAAGTGTGGGCTCTTGGTCTGTAGTGAGTGTGGGCAATGGGTCTGTAGTGAGTGTGGGTGCTGGGTCTGTATTGAATGTGGGCACTGGGTCTGTAGTGAGTGTGGGCGCTGAGTCTGTAGTGAGTGCGGGCGCTGGGTCTGTCGTGAGTGTGGGCACTGGGTCTGTAGTGAGTGTAGGCGCTGGGTCTGTAGTGAATGTGGGCACTGGGTCTGTAGTGAGTCTGGGCGCTGGATCTGTAGTGAGTCTGGGCACTGGGTCTGTAGCGAGCGTGGGCGCTGGGTCCGTAGCGAGTGTGGGCTCTTGGTCTGTAGTGAGTGTGGGCGCTGAGTCTGTAGTGAGTGTAGGCGCTGTGTCTGTAGTCATTGTGGGCATGGGTCTGTACCGAGTGTGGTCTAGGTGTCTGTAGCGAGTGTGGGCCCTGGGTCTGTAGCGAGTGTGGGCGCTGGGTCTGTAGTGAGTGTGGACTCTGGCTCTGGAGTGAATGTGGGCTGTGGGTGTGTAGTGAGTGTGGGCGCTGGGTCTGTAGTGATTGAGGGCACTGGGTCTGTATTGAGTGTGGGCGCTGTGTCTGTAGTGATTGTGGGCGCTGGGTCTGTATTGAGTGTGGGCGCTGTGTCTGTAGTGATTGTGGGCGCTGGTTCTGTATTGAGTGTGGGCGCTGGGTCTGTAGCGAGTTTGGGCGCTGGGTCTGTAGCGAGTATGGGCGCTGGGTCTGTAGCGAGTATGGGCGCTGGGTCACTGGCGAGTGTGGGCACTGGGTCTGTAGCGAGGGTGGGCGCTGGGTCTGTAGTGAGTGTGGGCTGTGGGTCTGTAGTGAGTGTGGGCACTGGATCTGTAGTGAGTGTGTGCTCTGGGTATGTAGCGAGTGTGGGCTCGCTGTCTGTTGCTAGTGTGGGCGCTGGGTCTGTTGCAAGTGTGGGCCATGGGTCTGTAGCGAGTGTGGTCACTGGGTCTGTAGCGAGTGTGGGCACTGGGTCTGTAGCGAGTCTGGGCGCTGGGTCTGCAGCAAGTGTGGGCGCTGGGTCTGTAGCGAGAGTGGGCTCTCTGTCTGTTGCAAGTGTGGGAGCTGGGTCTGTAGCGAGTGTGGTCACTGGGTAAGTAGCGAGTGTTGTCACTGGGTCTGTAGCGGGTGTGGGCGCTGGGTCTGTAGCGAGTGTGAGCACTGGGTCTGTAGTGAGTGTGGGCGCTGGGTCACTGGCGAGTGTGGGCACTGGGTCTGTAGCAAGGGTGGGCGCTCTGTCTGTAGTGAGTGTGGGCGCTGGGTCTGTAGTGAGTGAGGGCGCTGGGTCTGTATTGAGTGTGGGCTCTGTGTCTGTAGTGATTGTGGGCGCTGGTTCTGTATTGAGTGTGGGCGCTGGGTCTGTAGCGAGTATGGGCGCTGGGTCTGTAGCGAGTATGGGCGCTGGGTCTGTAGCGAGTATGGGCGCTGGGTCACTGGCGAGTGTGGGCACTGGGTCTGTAGCGAGGGTGGGCGCTGGGTCTGTAGTGAGTGTGGGCTGTGGGTCTGTAGTGAGTGTGGGCACTGGATCTGTAGTGAGTGTGGGCCCTGGATCTGTAGTGAGTGTGTGCTCTGGGTATGTAGCGAGTGTGGGCTCGCTGTCTGTTGCTAGTGTGGGCGCTGGGTCTGTTGCAAGTGTGGGCCATGGGTCTGTAGCGAGTGTGGTCACTGGGTCTGTAGCGAGTGTGGGCACTGGGTCTGTAGCGAGTCTGGGCGCTGGGTCTGCAGCAAGTGTGGGCGCTGGGTCTGTAGCGAGAGTGGGCTCTCTGTCTGTTGCAAGTGTGGGAGCTGGGTCTGTAGCGAGTGTGGTCACTGGGTAAGTAGCGAGTGTTGTCACTGGGTCTGTAGCGGGTGTGGGCGCTGGGTCTGTAGCGAGTGTGAGCACTGGGTCTGTAGTGAGTGTGGGCGCTGGGTCACTGGCGAGTGTGGGCACTGGGTCTGTAGCAAGGGTGGGCGCTCTGTCTGTAGTGAGTGTGGGCGCTGGGTCTGTAGTGAGTGAGGGCGCTGGGTCTGTAATGAGTGTGGGTGCTGGGTCTGCAGTGAGTGGGGATTCTGGGTCTCTAGTGATTGTGGGCGCCTGGTCTGTAGTGAGTGTGGGCGCTGGGTCTGTAGCGAGTGTGGGCTCTCTGACTGTTGCTAGTGTGGGCGCTGGGTCTGTAGCGAGTGTGGTCACTGGGTCTGTAGCGAGTGTGGGCTCTGTGTCTGTTGCAAGTGTGGGCTCTCTGTAGCGAGTCTGGGCACTGGGTCTGTAGCAAGTGTGGGTGCTGGGTCTGCAGTGAGTGGGGATTCTGGGTCTCTAGTGATTGTGGGCGCCTGGTCTGAAGTGAGTGTGGGCGCTGGGTCTATAGCGAGTGTGGGTGCTGGGTCTGCAGTGAATGGGGATTCTGGGTCTGCAGTGTTTGTGGGCGCTGGGACTGTAGTGAGTGTGGGTGCGGGGTCTGTAGCGTGTGTGGGCGCTGGGTCTGTATCGAGTGTGGGCGCTGGGTCTGTAGTGATTGTGTGCGCTGGGTCTGTAACGAGTGCGGGCGCTGGGTCTGTAGCGAGTGTGGGCGCTGGGTCAGTACTGAGTGTGGGCGCTGGGTCTGTAGTGAGTGTGGGCGCTGGGTCTGCGGCGAGGTTGGGCGCTGGGTCTGTAGCGAGTGGGGGGGCTGGGTCTGTAGTGAGTGTGGGCGCTGGGTCTGAACTGAGTGTGGGTGCTGGGTCTGTAGTGAATGTGAGCACTGGGTCAGCGGCGAGTTTGGGCGCTGGGTCTGTAGCGAGTGTGGGCTCTCTGTCTGTTGCTAGAGTGGGCGCGGGGTCTGTAATGAATGTGGGCTCTGGGTCTGTAGTGAGTGTGGGCACTGGGTCTGTAGTGACTGTGGGCACTGGGTCTGTAGTGAATGTGGGCACTGGGTCTGTAGTGAGCGTGGACGCTGGGTCTGTAGTGAATGTGGGCACTGGGTCTGTAGTGAATGTGGGCACTGGGTCTGTAGTGAGTCTGGGCGCTGGGTCTGTAGTGAATGTGGGCACTGGGTCTGTAGTGAATGTGGGCACTGGGTCTGTAGTGAATGTGGGCGCTGGGTCTGTAGTGAGTCTGGGCGCTGGGTCTGTAGCGAGCATGGGCGCTGGGTCCGTAGCGAGTGTGGGCTCTTGGTCTGTAGTGAGTGTGGGCGCTGAGTCTGTAGTGAGTGTGGGCGCTGTGTCTGTAGTCAGTGTGGGCATGGGTCTGTAACGAGTGTGGTCTAGGTGTCTGTAGCGAGTGTGGGCCCTGGGTCTGTAGCGAGTGTGGGCGCTGGGTCTGTAGTGAGTGTGGGCTCTGGGTCTGGAGTGAATGTGGGCTGTGGGTATGTAGTGAGTGTGGGCGCGGGGTCTGTAGTGAGTGTGGGCTCTGGGTCTGTAGTGAGTGTGGGCGCTGTGTCTGTAGTCAGTGTGGGCATGGGTCTGTAACGAGTGTGGTCTAGGTGTCTGTAGCGAGTGTGGGCCCTGGGTCTGTAGCGAGTGTGGGCGCTGGGTCTGTAGTGAGTGTGGGCTCTGGGTCTGGAGTGAATGTGGGCTGTGGGTATGTAGTGAGTGTGGGCGCTGGGTCTGTAGTGAGTGTGGGCACTGGGTCTGTAGTGAGTGTGGGCACTGGGTCTGTAGTGAATGTGGGCACTGGGTCTGTAGTGAGTGTGGGCACTGGGTCTGTAGTGAATGTGGGCACTGGGTCTGTAGTGAATGTGGGCACTGGGTCTGTAGTGAGTCTGGGCGCTGGGTCTATAGTGAATGTGGGCACTGGGTCTGTAGTGAATGTGGGCACTGGGTCTGTAGTGAATGTGGGCACTGGGTCTGTAGTGAGTCTGGGCGCTGGATCTGTAGTGAGTCTGGGCACTGGGTCTGTAGCGAGCGTGGGCGCTGGGTCCGTAGCGAGTGTGGGCTCTTGGTCTGTAGTGAGTGTGGGCGCTGAGTCTGTAGTGAGTGTAGGCGCTGTGTCTGTAGTCATTGTGGGCATGGGTCTGTACCGAGTGTGGTCTAGGTGTCTGTAGCGAGTGTGGGCCCTGGGTCTGTAGCGAGTGTGGGCGCTGGGTCTGTAGTGAGTGTGGACTCTGGCTCTGGAGTGAATGTGGGCTGTGGGTGTGTAGTGAGTGTGGGCGCTGGGTCTGTAGTGATTGAGGGCACTGGGTCTGTATTGAGTGTGGGCGCTGTGTCTGTAGTGATTGTGGGCGCTGGGTCTGTATTGAGTGTGGGCGCTGTGTCTGTAGTGATTGTGGGCGCTTTTTCTGTATTGAGTGTGGGCGCTGGGTCTGTAGCGAGTATGGGCGCTGGGTCTGTAGCGAGTATGGGCGCTGGGTCTGTAGCGAGTATGGGCGCTGGGTCACTGGCGAGTGTGGGCACTGGGTCTGTAGCGAGGGTGGGCGCTGGGTCTGTAGTGAGTGTGGGCTGTGGGTCTGTAGTGAGTGTGGGCACTGGATCTGTAGTGAGTGTGTGCTCTGGGTATGTAGCGAGTGTGGGCTCGCTGTCTGTTGCTAGTGTGGGCGCTGGGTCTGTTGCAAGTGTGGGCCATGGGTCTGTAGCGAGTGTGGTCACTGGGTCTGTAGCGAGTGTGGGCTCTGGGTCTGTAGCGAGTCTGGGCGCTGGGTCTGTAGCTAGTGTGGGCGCTGGGTCTGTAGCGAGAGTGGGCTCTCTGTCTGTTGCAAGTGTGGGAGCTGGGTCTGTAGCGAGTGTGGTCACTGGGTAAGTAGCGAGTGTTGTCACTGGGTCTGTAGCGGGTGTGGGCGCTGGGTCTGTAGCGAGTGTGAGCACTGGGTCTGTAGTGAGTGTGGGCGCTGGGTCACTGGCGAGTGTGGGCACTGGGTCTGTAGCAAGGGTGGGCGCTCTGTCTGTAGTGAGTGTGGGCGCTGGGTCTGTAGTGAGTGAGGGCGCTGGGTCTGTATTGAGTGTGGGCTCTGTGTCTGTAGTGATTGTGGGCGCTGGTTCTGTATTGAGTGTGGGCGCTGGGTCTGTAGCGAGTATGGGCGCTGGGTCTGTAGCGAGTATGGGCGCTGGGTCTGTAGCGAGTATGGGCGCTGGGTCACTGGCGAGTGTGGGCACTGGGTCTGTAGCGAGGGTGGGCGCTGGGTCTGTAGTGAGTGTGGGCTGTGGGTCTGTAGTGAGTGTGGGCACTGGATCTGTAGTGAGTGTGGGCCCTGGATCTGTAGTGAGTGTGTGCTCTGGGTATGTAGCGAGTGTGGGCTCGCTGTCTGTTGCTAGTGTGGGCGCTGGGTCTGTTGCAAGTGTGGGCCATGGGTCTGTAGCGAGTGTGGTCACTGGGTCTGTAGCGAGTGTGGGCACTGGGTCTGTAGCGAGTCTGGGCGCTGGGTCTGCAGCAAGTGTGGGCGCTGGGTCTGTAGCGAGAGTGGGCTCTCTGTCTGTTGCAAGTGTGGGAGCTGGGTCTGTAGCGAGTGTGGTCACTGGGTAAGTAGCGAGTGTTGTCACTGGGTCTGTAGCGGGTGTGGGCGCTGGGTCTGTAGCGAGTGTGAGCACTGGGTCTGTAGTGAGTGTGGGCGCTGGGTCACTGGCGAGTGTGGGCACTGGGTCTGTAGCAAGGGTGGGCGCTCTGTCTGTAGTGAGTGTGGGCGCTGGGTCTGTAGTGAGTGAGGGCGCTGGGTCTGTAATGAGTGTGGGTGCTGGGTCTGCAGTGAGTGGGGATTCTGGGTCTCTAGTGATTGTGGGCGCCTGGTCTGTAGTGAGTGTGGGCGCTGGGTCTGTAGCGAGTGTGGGCTCTCTGACTGTTGCTAGTGTGGGCGCTGGGTCTGTAGCGAGTGTGGTCACTGGGTCTGTAGCGAGTGTGGGCTCTGTGTCTGTTGCAAGTGTGGGCTCTCTGTCTGTAGCGAGTCTGGGCGCTGGGTCTGTAGCAAGTGTGGGTGCTGGGTCTGCAGTGAGTGGGGATTCTGGGTCTCTAGTGATTGTGGGCGCCTGGTCTGAAGTGAGTGTGGGCGCTGGGTCTATAGCGAGTGTGGGTGCTGGGTCTGCAGTGAATGGGGATTCTGGGTCTGCAGTGTTTGTGGGCGCTGGGACTGTAGTGAGTGTGGGTGCAGGGTCTGTAGCGTGTGTGGGCGCTGGGTCTGTATCGAGTGTGGGCGCTGGGTCTGTAGTGATTGTGTGCGCTGAGTCTGTAGCGATTGTGGGCGCTGGATCTGCAGCGAGTGTGGGCGCTGGGTCTGTAGTGATTGTGTGCGCTGGGTCTGTAACGAGTGTGGGCGCTGGGTCTGTAGCGAGTGTGGGCGCTGGGTCTGTAGCGAGCGTGGGCGCTGGGTCCGTAGCGAGTGTGGGCTCTTGGTCTGTAGTGAGTGTGGGCGCTGAGTCTGTAGTGAGTGTAGGCGCTGTGTCTGTAGTCAGTGTGGGCATGGGTCTGTAACGAGTGTGGTCTAGGTGTCTGTAGCGAGTGTGGGCCCTGGGTCTGTAGCGAGTGTGGGCGCTGGGTCTGTAGTGAGTGTGGGCTCTGGGTCTGGAGTGAATGTGGGCTGTGGGTGTGTAGTGAGTGTGGGCGCTGGGTCTGTAGTGATTGAGGGCGCTGGGTCTGTATTGAGTGTGGGCGCTGTGTCTGTAGTGATTGTGGGCGCTGGTTCTGTATTGAGTGTGGGCGCTGGGTCTGTAGCGAGTATGGGCGCTGGGTCTGTAGCGAGTATGGGCGCTGGGTCTGTAGCGAGTATGGGCGCTGGGTCACTGGCGAGCGTGGGCACTGGGTCTGTAGCGAGGGTGGGCGCTGGGTCTGTAGTGAGTGTGGGCTGTGGGTCTGTAGTGAGTGTGGGCACTGGATCTGTAGTGAGTGTGGGCCCTGGATCTGTAGTGAGTGTGTGCTCTGGGTATGTAGCGAGTGTGGGCTCGCTGTCTGTTGCTAGTGTGGGCGCTGGGTCTGTTGCAAGTGTGGGCCATGGGTCTGTAGCGAGTGTGGTCACTGGGTCTGTAGCGAGTGTGGGCACTGGGTCTGTAGCGAGTCTGGGCGCTGGGTCTGCAGCAAGTGTGGGCGCTGGGTCTGTAGCGAGTGTGGTCACTGGGTAAGTAGCGAGTGTTGTCACTGGGTCTGTAGCGGGTGTGGGCGCTGGGTCTGTAGCGAGTGTGAGCACTGGGTCTGTTGTGAGTGTGGGCGCTGGGTCACTGGCGAGTGTGGGCACTGGGTCTGTAGCAAGGGTGGGCGCTCTGTCTGTAGTGAGTGTGGGCGCTGGGTCTGTAGTGAGTGAGGGCGCTGGGTCTGTAATGAGTGTGGGTGCTGGGTCTGCAGTGAGTGGGGATTCTGGGTCTCTAGTGATTGTGGGCGCCTGGTCTGTAGTGAGTGTGGGCGCTGGGTCTGTAGCGAGTGTGGGCTCTCTGACTGTTGCTAGTGTGGGCGCTGGGTCTGTAGCGAGTGTGGTCACTGGGTCTGTAGCGAGTGTGGGCTCTGTGTCTGTTGCAAGTGTGGGCTCTGGGTCTGTAGCGAGTGTGGTCACTGGGTCTGTAGCGAGTGTGGGCTCTGTGTCTGTTGCAAGTGTGGGCTCTGGGTCTGTAGCGAGTCTGGGCGCTGGGTCTGTAGCAAGTGTGGGTGCTGGGTCTGCAGTGAGTGGGGATTCTGGGTCTCTAGTGATTGTGGGCGCCTGGTCTGAAGTGAGTGTGGGCGCTGGGTCTATAGCGAGTGTGGGTGCTGGGTCTGCAGTGAATGGGGATTCTGGGTCTGCAGTGATTGTGGGCGCTGGGTCTGTAGTGAGTGTGGGTGCGGGGTCTGTAGCGTGTGTGGGCGCTGGGTCTGTATCGAGTGTGGGCGCTGGGTCTGTAGTGATTGTGTGCGCTGAGTCTGTAGGGATTGTGGGCGCTGGCTCTGCAGCGAGTGTGGGCGCTGGGTCTGTAGTGATTGTGTGCGCTGGGTCTGTACCGAGTGTGGGCGCTGGGTCTGTAGCGAGTGTGGGCGCTGGGTCTGTACTGAGTGTGGGCGCTGGGTCTGTAGTGAGTGTGGGCGCTGGGTCTGCGGCGAGGTTGGGCGCTGGGTCTGTAGCGAGTGGGGGTGCTGGGTCTGTAGTGAGTGTGGGCGCTGGGTCTGAACTGAGTGTGGGCGCTGGGTCTGTAGTGAATGTGAGCGCTGGGTCAGCGGCGAGTTTGGGCGCTGGGTCTGTAGCGAGTGTGGGCTCTCTGTCTGTTGCTAGAGTGGGCGCTGGGTCTGTAATGAATGTGGGCTCTGGGTCTGTAGTGAGTGTGGGCACTGGGTCTGTAGTGAGTGTGGGCACTGGGTCTGTAGTGAATGTGGGCACTGGGTCTGTAGTGAGTGTGGGCACTGGGTCTATAGTGAATGTGGGCACTGGGTCTGTAGTGAATGTGGGCACTGGGTCTGTAGTGAGTCTGGGCGCTGGGTCTGTAGTGAATGTGGGCACTGGGTCTGTAGTGAATGTGGGCACTGGGTCTGTAGTGAGTCTGGGCGCTGGGTCTGTAGTGAGTCTGGGCGCTGGGTCTGTAGCGAGCGTGGGCGCTGGGTCCGTAGCGAGTGTGGGCTCTTGGTCTGTAGTGAGTGTGGGCGCTGAGTCTGTAGAGAGTGTGGGCGCTGTGTCTGTAGTCAGTGTGGGCATGGGTCTGTAACGAGTGTGGTCTAGGTGTCTGTAGCGAGTGTGGGCCCTGGGTCTGTAGCGAGTGTGGGCGCTGGGTCTGTAGTGAGTGTGGGCTCTGGGTCTGGAGTGAATGTGGGCTGTGGGTATGTAGTGAGTGTGGGCGCTGGGTCTGTAGTGAGTGTGGGCTCTGGGTCTGGAGTGAATGTGGGCTGTGGGTATGTAGTGAGTGTGGACACTGGGTATGTACCGAGTGTGGGCACTGGGTAAGTAGCCAGTGTGGTCACTGGGTCTGTAGCGTGTGTGGGCGCTGGGTCTGTAGCGAGTTTTAGCGCTGGGTCTGCACCGAGATGGGCGCTGGTTCTGTAGTGATTGTGGGCACTGGGTCTGCAGTGATTGTGGGCGCTGGGTCTGTAGTGAGTGTGGGCGCTGGTTCTGAATTGAGTGTGGGCGCTGTGTCTGCAGTGATTGTGGGCGCTGGGTCTGTATTGAGTGTGGGCGCTGGGTCTGCAGCCAGTATGGGCGCAGGGTCTGTAGCGAGAGTGGGCACTGGGTCTGTAGTGAGTGTGGGCGCTGGGTCACTGGAGAGTGTGGGCACTGGGTCTGTAGCGAGGGTGGGCGCTGGGTCTGTAGTGAGTGTGGGCTGTGGGTCTGTAGCGAGTGTGGGCTCTGGCTCTGTAGTGAGTGTGGGAGCTGGGTATGTAGTGAGTGTGGGCTCTGGGTCTGTAATGAGTGTGGGTGCTGTGTCTGTAGTGAGTGTGGGCACTGGGTCTGTAGCGAGTGTGGATTCTGGGTCTGTAGCGAGTCTGGGCGCTGTGTCTGTAACTAGTGTGGGCGCTGGGTCTGTAGCGAGTGTGGGCGCTGTGTCCATTGTGAATGTTGGCGCTGGGTCTGTAGTGAGTGTGGGCACTGGGTATGTAGCGAGTGTGGGCTCTCTGTTGCTAGTGTGGGCACTGGGTCTGTAGCGAGTGTGGGCTCTCTGACTGTTGCAGGTGTGGGCGGTGGTCTGTAGTGAGAGTAGGCCCTGGGTCTGTACCGAGTGTGGGCTCTCGGTCTGTTGCAAGTGTGGGCTCTGGGTCAGTAGCGAGTGTGGGCTCTCTGTCTGTTGCAAGTGTGGGCGCGGGGTCTGTAGCGAGTGTGGGCGCTGGGTCTGTAGCGAGTGTGGGCTCTCTGTCTGTTGCCAGTGTGGACACTGGGTCTGTAGCGAGTGTGGGCTCTTGGTCTGTAGTGAGTGTGGGCGCTGGGTCTGTAGTGAGTGTGGGCGCTGGGTCTGTAGTAAGTGTGGGCTCTGGGTCTGTAGTGAGTGTGGATTCTGGGTCTGTAGTGAGTGTGGGTGCTTTGTCTGTAGTGAGTGTGGGCGCTGGGTCTGTAGCGTGTGTGGGCGCTGGGTCTGTATCGAGTGTGGGTGCTGGGTCTGTAGTGATTGTGTGCGCTGAGTCTGTAGCGATTGTGGGCGCTGGGTCTGCAGCGAGTGTGGGCGCTGGGTCTGTAGTGATTGTGTGCGCTGGGTCTGTAACGAGTGTGGGCGCTGGGTCTGTAGCGAGTGTGGGCGCTGGGTCTGGAGTGAATGTGGGCTGTGGGTATGTAGTGAGTGTGGGCGCTGGGTCTGTAGTGAGTGTGGGCTCTGGGTCTGTAGTGAGTGTGGGCTCTTGGTCTGTAGTGAGTGTGGGCGCTCGGTCTGTAGTGAGTGTGGGCTCTGGGTCTGTAGTGAGTGTGGGCGCTGGGTCTGTAGTAAGTGTGGGCTCTGGGTCTGTAGTGAGTGCGGATTCTGGGTCTGTAGTGAGTGTGGGTGCTTTGTCTGTAGTGAGTGTGGGCGCTGGGTCTGTAGCGTGTGTGGGCGCTGGGTCTGTATCGAGTGTGGGCGCTGGGTCTGTAGTGATTGTGTGCGCTGAGTCTGTAGCGATTGTGGGCGCTGGGTCTGCAGCGAGTGTGGGCGCTGGGTCTGTAGTGATTGTGTGCGCTGGGTCTGTAACAAGTGTGGGCGATGGGTCTGTAGCGATTGTGGGCGCTGGGTCTGTACTGAGTGTGGGCGCTGAGTCTGTAGTGAGTGTGAGCGCTGGGTCTGAGGCGAGTTTGGGCGCTGGGTCTGTAGCGAGTGGGGGTGCTGGGTCTGTAGTGAGTGTGGGCGCTGGGTCTGAACTAAGTGTGGGCGCTGGGTCTGTAGTGAATGTGAGCGCTGGGTCAGCGGCGAGTTTGGGCGCTGGGTCTGTAGTGAGTGTGGGCGCTGGGTCTGTAGGAAGTGTGGGCTCTGGGTCTGTAGCGAGTGTGTGCTCTGGGTCTGTAACGAGAGTGGATTCTGCGTCTGTAGCGAGTCTGGGCGCTGGGTTTGTAGCGAGTGTGTGCGCTGGGTCTGTAGCGAGTGTGGGCTCTCTGTCTGTTGCTAGAGTGGGCGCTGGGTCTGTAATGAATGTGGGCTCTGGGTCTGTAGTGAGTGTGGGCACTGGGTCTGTAGTGAGTGTGTGCACTATGTCTGTAGTGAATGTGGGTACTGGGTTTGTAGTGAGTGTGGGCACTGGGTCTGTAGTGTATGTGGGCACTGGGTCTGTAGTGAATGTGGGCACTGGGTCGGTAGTGAATGTGGGCACTGGGTCTGTAGTGAGTCTGGGCGCTGGGTCTGTAGTGAATGTGGGCACTGGGTCTGTAGTGAATGTGGGCAGTGGGTCTGTAGTGAATGTGGGCACTGGGTCTGTAGTGAGTGTGGGCGCTGGATCTGTAGTGAGTCTGGGCGCTGGGTCTGTAGTGAGTCTGGGCGCTGGGTCTGTAGCGAGTGTGGGCGCTGGGTCGGTAGCGAGTGTGGGCTCTTGGTCTGTAGTGAGTGTGGGCGCTGAGTCTGTAGTGAGTGTGGGCGCTGTGTCTGTAGTCAGTGTGGGCATGAGTCTGTAACGAGTGTGGTCTAGGTGTCTGTAGCGAGTGTGGGCTCTGGGTCCGTAGCGAGTGTGGGCGCTGGGTCTGTAGTGAGTGTGGGCTCTGGGTCTGGAGTGAATGTGGGCCGTGGGTATGTAGTGAGTGTGGGCGCTGGGTCTGTAGTGAGTGAGGGCTCTGGGTCTGGAGAGAATGTGGGCTGTGGGTATGTAGTGAGTGTGGGCACTGGGTCTGTACCGAGTGTGGGCACTGGGTAAGTAGCGAGTGTGGGCGCTGGGTCACTGGAGAGTGTGGGCACTGGGTCTGTAGCGAGGGTGGGCGCTGGGTCTGTAGTGAGTGTGGGCTGTGGGTCTGTAGCAAGTGTGGGCTCTTAGTCTGTAGTGAGTGTGGGCGCTGGGTCTGTAGCGAGTTTTAGCGCTGGGTCTGCACCGAGCTTGGGCGCTGGTTCTGTAGTGATTGTGGGCACTGGGTCTGCAGTGATTGTGGGCGCTGGGTCTGTAGTGAGTGTGGGCGCTGGTTCTGTATTGAGTGTGGGCGCTGTGTCTGCAGTGATTGTGGGCGCTGGGTCTGTATTGAGTGTGGGCGCTGGGTCTGTAGCGAGTATGGGCTCAGGGTCTGTAGCGAGAGTGGGCACTGGGTCTGTAGTGAGTGTGGGCGCTGGGTCACTGGAGAGTGTGGGCACTGGGTCTGTAGCGAGGGTGGGCGCTGGGTCTGTAGTGAGTGTGGGCTGTGGGTCTGTAGCAAGTGTGGGCTCTTAGTCTGTAGTGAGTGTGGGAGCTGGGTCTGTAGTGAGTGTGGGCTCTGGGTCTGTAGTGAGTGTGGGTGCTGTGTCTGTAGTGAGTGTGGGCACTGGGTCTGTAGCGAGTGTGGATTCTGGGTCTGTAGCGAGTCTGGGCGCTGGGTCTGTAACGAGTGTGGGCGCTGGGTCTGTAGCGAGTGTGGGCGCTGGGTATGTAGTGAGTTTGGGCGCTGTGTCTGTAGCGAGTGTGGGCGATGGGTCTGTAGCGAGCGAGGGCGCTGTGTCCGTTGTGAATGTTGGCGCTGGGTCTGTAGTGAGTGTGGGCACTGGGTCTGTAGCGAGTGTGGGCGCTGGGTCTGTAGTGAGTGTGGGCACTGGGTCTGTAGCGAGTGTGGGCACTGGGTCTGTAGCGAGGCTGGGCGCTGGGTCTGTAGCGAGTGTGGGCGTTGGGTCTGTAGCGAGTGTGGGCTCTCTGTCTGTTGCAAGTGTGGGCCCTGGGTCTGTAGCGAGTGTGGGCACTGGGTCTGTAGCGAGGCTGGGTAATGGGTCTGTAGCGAGTGTGGGCGCTGGGTCTGTAGCGAGTGTGGGCGCTGGGTCTGTAGCGAGTGTGGGCGCTGTGTCTGTTGCAAGTGTGGGCCTTGGGTCTGTAGCGAGTGTGGGCACTGGGTCTGTAGCGAGGCTGGGCGCTGGGTCTGTAGTGAGTGTGGGCTCTGTGTCTGTTGCAAGTGTGGGCTCTGGCTCTGTAGCGAGTCTGGGCACTGGGTCTGCAGTGAGTGGGGATTCTGGGTCTCTAGTGATTGTGGGCGCCTGGTCTGTAGTGAGTGTGGGCGATGGGTATGTAGTGAGTGTGGGCGCAGGGTCTGTGATGTGTGTGGTTACTGGGTCTGCAGTGAGTGTGGGCGATGGGTATGTAGTGATGTAGGTGCAGGGTCTGTAGTGAGTGTGGGCTCTGGGTCTGTATGAGTATGGGTGCTGGGTCTGTAATGTGTGTGGTTACTGGGTCTGTAGTGAGTGTGGGCACAGGGTCTGTAGCGTCTGTGGTTACTGGGTCTGCAGTGAGTGTGGGCGTTCGGTCTGTAGTGAGTGTGGGCCTTGGGTCTGTAGCGTGTGTGGGCGCTGTGTCTGCAGTGAGTGTGGGCGCTGGGTCTGTAGCGAGCTGGGGCGCTGGGTCTGTAGCGAGTGTGGGCACTTGGCCAATAGCGAGTGTGGGCGCTGGGTCTGTAGTGAGTGTGGGCACTGGGTTTGTTGTGATTGTGTGCACTGGGTCTGCAGCGAGTGTGCTTGCTGGGTCTGTAGTGAGTGTGGGCGCTGGGTCTGTAGTGATTGTGGGTGTTGGGTCTGTATTGAGTGTGGGTGCTGTGTGTGTTGTGAGGGTGGGCGCTGGGTCTGTAGCGAGTGTAGGTGCTGGGTCTGTAGTGAGTGTGGGTGCTGGGTCTGTAGCAAGTGTGAGCGCTGGGAATTGGCGAGTGTGGGCTCTGGGTCTGTAACGAGTGGGGGTGCTGGGTCTGTAGTGAGTGTGGGCGCTGGGTCTGTAGTGAGTGTGGGTGCTGTGTCTGTAGTGAGTGTGGGCCCTGGGTCTGTAGCGAGTGTGTGCTCTGTGTCTGTTGCAAGTGTGGGCACTGGGTCTGTGCGAGTGTGGGCTCTGTGACTGTTGTAAGTATGGGCACTGGGTCTGTAGCGAGTGTGGGTGCTGGGTCTGTAGCGAGTGTGAGCGCTGGGAATCGGCGAGTGTGGGCTCTGGGTCTGTAGTGAGTGTGGGCGCTGGGTCTGTAGTGTGTGTGGGCATGGGTCTGTTGTGAGTGTGAGCGCTGGGTCTGCGGCGAGTTTTGGCGCTGGGTCTGTAGTGAGTGTGGGCGCTGGGTCTGTAGTAAGTGTGGGCTCTGGGTCTGTAGCGAGTGTGTGCTCTGGGATGTAGCGAGTCTGGGCGCTGGGTCTGTAGCGAGTGTGGGCACTGTGTCTGTAGCGAGTGTGGGCTCTCTGTCTGTTGTGAGTGTGGGCACTGGGTCTGTAGTGAATATGGGCACTGGGTCTGTAGTGAATGTGGGCACTGGGTCTGTAGTGAATGTGGGCACTGGGTCTGTAGTGAGTCTGGGCGCTGGGTCTGTAGTGAGTCTGGGCGCTGGATCTGTAGCGAGCGTGGGCGCTGGGTCCGTAGCGAGTGTGGGCTCTTGGTCTGTAGTGAGTGTGTGCGCTGAGTCTTTAGTGAGTGTGGGCGCTGTGTCTGTAGTCAGTTTGGGCATGGGTCTGTAACGAGTGTGGTCTAGGTGTCTGTAGCGAGTGTGGGCCCTGGGTCTGTAGCGAGTGTGGGCGCTGGGTCTGTAGTGAGTGTGGGCTCTGGGTCTGGAGTGAATGTGGGCTGTGGGTATTTAGTGAGTGTGGGCGCGGGGTCTGTAGTGAGTGTGGGCTCTGGGTCTGTAGTGAGTGTGGGCGCTGTGTCTGTAGTCAGTGTGGGCATGGGTCTGTAACGAGTGTGGTCTAGGTGTCTGTAGTGAGTGTGGGCCCTGGGTCTGTAGCGAGTGTGGGCGCTGGGTCTGTAGTGAGTGTGGGCTCTGGGTCTGGAGTGAATGTGGGCTGTGGGTATGTAGTGAGTGTGGGCGCTGGGTCTGTAGTGAGTGTGGGCGCTGGGTCTGTAGTGAGTGTGGGCTCTTGGTCTGTAGTGAGTGTGGGCGCTCGGTCTGTAGTGAGTGTGGGCTCTGGGTCTGTAGTGAGTGTGGGCTCTTGGTCTGTAGTGAGTGTGGGCGCTGGGTCTGTAGTGAGTGTGGGCGCTGGGTCTGTAGTAAGTGTGGGCTCTGGGTCTGTAGTGAGTGCGGATTCTGGGTCTGTAGTGAGTGTGGGTGCTTTGTCTGTAGTGAGTGTGGGCGCTGGGTCTGTAGCGTGTGTGGGCGCTGGGTCTGTATCGAGTGTGGGCGCTGGGTCTGTAGTGATTGTGTGCGCTGAGTCTGTAGCGATTGTGGGCGCTGGGTCTGCAGCGAGTGTGGGCGCTGGGTCTGTAGTGATTGTGTGCGCTGGGTCTGTAACAAGTGTGGGCGCTGGGTCTGTAGCGATTGTGGGCGCTGGGTGTGTACTGAGTGTGGGCGCTGAGTCTGTAGTGAGTGTGAGCGCTGGGTCTGAGGCGAGTTTGGGCGCTGGGTCTGTAGCGAGTGGGGGTGCTGGGTCTGTAGTGAGTGTGGGCGCTGGGTCTGAACTAAGTGTGGGCGCTGGGTCTGTAGTGAATGTGAGCGCTGGGTCAGCGGCGAGTTTGGGCGCTGGGTCTGTAGTGAGTGTGGGCGCTGGGTCTGTAGGAAGTGTGGGCTCTGGGTCTGTAGCGAGTGTGTGCTCTGGGTCTGTAACGAGAGTGGATTCTGCGTCTGTAGCGAGTCTGGGCGCTGGGTTTGTAGCGAGTGTGTGCGCTGGGTCTGTAGCGAGTGTGGGCTCTCTGTCTGTTGCTAGAGTGGGCGCTGGGTCTGTAATGAATGTGGGCTCTGGGTCTGTAGTGAGTGTGGGCACTGGGTCTGTAGTGAGTGTGTGCACTATGTCTGTAGTGAATGTGGGTACTGGGTTTGTAGTGAGTGTGGGCACTGGGTCTGTAGTGTATGTGGGCACTGGGTCTGTAGTGAATGTGGGCACTGGGTCGGTAGTGAATGTGGGCACTGGGTCTGTAGTGAGTCTGGGCGCTGGGTCTGTAGTGAATGTGGGCACTGGGTCTGTAGTGAATGTGGGCAGTGGGTCTGTAGTGAATGTGGGCACTGGGTCTGTAGTGAGTGTGGGCGCTGGATCTGTAGTGAGTCTGGGCGCTGGGTCTGTAGTGAGTCTGGGCGCTGGGTCTGTAGCGAGTGTGGGCGCTGGGTCGGTAGCGAGTGTGGGCTCTTGGTCTGTAGTGAGTGTGGGCGCTGAGTCTGTAGTGAGTGTGGGCGCTGTGTCTGTAGTCAGTGTGGGCATGAGTCTGTAACGAGTGTGGTCTAGGTGTCTGTAGCGAGTGTGGGCTCTGGGTCCGTAGCGAGTGTGGGCGCTGGGTCTGTAGTGAGTGTGGGCTCTGGGTCTGGAGTGAATGTGGGCCGTGGGTATGTAGTGAGTGTGGGCGCTGGGTCTGTAGTGAGTGAGGGCTCTGGGTCTGGAGAGAATGTGGGCTGTGGGTATGTAGTGAGTGTGGGCACTGGGTCTGTACCGAGTGTGGGCACTGGGTAAGTAGCGAGTGTGGGCGCTGGGTCACTGGAGAGTGTGGGCACTGGGTCTGTAGCGAGGGTGGGCGCTGGGTCTGTAGTGAGTGTGGGCTGTGGGTCTGTAGCAAGTGTGGGCTCTTAGTCTGTAGTGAGTGTGGGCGCTGGGTCTGTAGCGAGTTTTAGCGCTGGGTCTGCACCGAGCTTGGGCGCTGGTTCTGTAGTGATTGTGGGCACTGGGTCTGCAGTGATTGTGGGCGCTGGGTCTGTAGTGAGTGTGGGCGCTGGTTCTGTATTGAGTGTGGGCGCTGTGTCTGCAGTGATTGTGGGCGCTGGGTCTGTATTGAGTGTGGGCGCTGGGTCTGTAGCGAGTATGGGCTCAGGGTCTGTAGCGAGAGTGGGCACTGGGTCTGTAGTGAGTGTGGGCGCTGGGTCACTGGAGAGTGTGGGCACTGGGTCTGTAGCGAGGGTGGGCGCTGGGTCTGTAGTGAGTGTGGGCTGTGGGTCTGTAGCAAGTGTGGGCTCTTAGTCTGTAGTGAGTGTGGGAGCTGGGTCTGTAGTGAGTGTGGGCTCTGGGTCTGTAATGAGTGTGGGTGCTGTGTCTGTAGTGAGTGTGGGCACTGGGTCTGTAGCGAGTGTGGATTCTGGGTCTGTAGCGAGTCTGGGCGCTGGGTCTGTAACGAGTGTGGGCGCTGGGTCTGTAGCGAGTGTGGGCGCTGGGTATGTAGTGAGTTTGGGCGCTGTGTCTGTAGCGAGTGTGGGCGATGGGTCTGTAGCGAGCGAGGGCGCTGTGTCCGTTGTGAATGTTGGCGCTGGGTCTGTAGTGAGTGTGGGCACTGGGTCTGTAGCGAGTGTGGGCGCTGGGTCTGTAGTGAGTGTCGGCACTGGGTCTGTAGCGAGTGTGGGCACTGGGTCTGTAGCGAGGCTGGGCGCTAGGTCTGTAGCGAGTGTGGGCGTTGGGTCTGTAGCGAGTGTGGGCTCTCTGTCTGTTGCAAGTGTGGGCCCTGGGTCTGTAGCG
The DNA here is from genome assembly GCF_017639515.1 of Carcharodon carcharias. Classification (NCBI taxonomy): domain Eukaryota; kingdom Metazoa; phylum Chordata; class Chondrichthyes; order Lamniformes; family Lamnidae; genus Carcharodon; species Carcharodon carcharias. The sequence goes on along the minus strand of NC_054474.1, from coordinate 167,202,739 downwards.
AGTGTGGGCACTGGGTCTGTAGCGAGGCTGGGTAATGGGTCTGTAGCGAGTGTGGGCGCTGGGTCTGTAGCGAGTGTGGGCGCTGGGTCTGTAGCGAGTGTGGGCGCTGTGTCTGTTGCAAGTGTGGGCCTTGGGTCTGTAGCGAGTGTGGGCACTGGGTCTGTAGCGAGGCTGGGCGCTGGGTCTGTAGTGAGTGTGGGCTCTGTGTCTGTTGCAAGTGTGGGCTCTGGCTCTGTAGCGAGTCTGGGCACTGGGTCTGCAGTGAGTGGGGATTCTGGGTCTCTAGTGATTGTGGGCGCCTGGTCTGTAGTGAGTGTGGGCGATGGGTATGTAGTGAGTGTGGGCGCAGGGTCTGTGATGTGTGTGGTTACTGGGTCTGCAGTGAGTGTGGGCGATGGGTATGTAGTGATGTAGGTGCAGGGTCTGTAGTGAGTGTGGGCTCTGGGTCTGTAGTGAGTATGGGTGCTGGGTCTGTAATGTGTGTGGTTACTGGGTCTGTAGTGAGTGTGGGCACAGGGTCTGTAGCGTCTGTGGTTACTGGGTCTGCAGTGAGTGTGGGCGTTCGGTCTGTAGTGAGTGTGGGCCTTGGGTCTGTAGCGTGTGTGGGCGCTGTGTCTGCAGTGAGTGTGGGCGCTGGGTCTGTAGCGAGCTGGGGCGCTGGGTCTGTAGCGAGTGTGGGCACTTGGCCAATAGCGAGTGTGGGCGCTGGGTCTGTAGTGAGTGTGGGCACTGGGTTTGTTGTGATTGTGTGCACTGGGTCTGCAGCGAGTGTGCTTGCTGGGTCTGTAGTGAGTGTGGGCGCTGGGTCTGTAGTGATTGTGGGTGTTGGGTCTGTATTGAGTGTGGGTGCTGTGTGTGTTGTGAGGGTGGGCGCTGGGTCTGTAGCGAGTGTAGGTGCTGGGTCTGTAGTGAGTGTGGGTGCTGGGTCTGTAGCAAGTGTGAGCGCTGGGAATTGGCGAGTGTGGGCTCTGGGTCTGTAACGAGTGGGGGTGCTGGGTCTGTAGTGAGTGTGGGCGCTGGGTCTGTAGTGAGTGTGGGTGCTGTGTCTGTAGTGAGTGTGGGCCCTGGGTCTGTAGCGAGTGTGTGCTCTGTGTCTGTTGCAAGTGTGGGCACTGGGTCTGTGCGAGTGTGGGCTCTGTGACTGTTGTAAGTATGGGCACTGGGTCTGTAGCGAGTGTGGGTGCTGGGTCTGTAGCGAGTGTGAGCGCTGGGAATCGGCGAGTGTGGGCTCTGGGTCTGTAGTGAGTGTGGGCGCTGGGTCTGTAGTGTGTGTGGGCATGGGTCTGTTGTGAGTGTGAGCGCTGGGTCTGCGGCGAGTTTTGGCGCTGGGTCTGTAGTGAGTGTGGGCGCTGGGTCTGTAGTAAGTGTGGGCTCTGGGTCTGTAGCGAGTGTGTGCTCTGGGATGTAGCGAGTCTGGGCGCTGGGTCTGTAGCGAGTGTGGGCACTGTGTCTGTAGCGAGTGTGGGCTCTCTGTCTGTTGTGAGTGTGGGCACTGGGTCTGTAGTGAATATGGGCACTGGGTCTGTAGTGAATGTGGGCACTGGGTCTGTAGTGAATGTGGGCACTGGGTCTGTAGTGAGTCTGGGCGCTGGGTCTGTAGTGAGTCTGGGCGCTGGATCTGTAGCGAGCGTGGGCGCTGGGTCCGTAGCGAGTGTGGGCTCTTGGTCTGTAGTGAGTGTGTGCGCTGAGTCTTTAGTGAGTGTGGGCGCTGTGTCTGTAGTCAGTTTGGGCATGGGTCTGTAACGAGTGTGGTCTAGGTGTCTGTAGCGAGTGTGGGCCCTGGGTCTGTAGCGAGTGTGGGCGCTGGGTCTGTAGTGAGTGTGGGCTCTGGGTCTGGAGTGAATGTGGGCTGTGGGTATTTAGTGAGTGTGGGCGCGGGGTCTGTAGTGAGTGTGGGCTCTGGGTCTGTAGTGAGTGTGGGCGCTGTGTCTGTAGTCAGTGTGGGCATGGGTCTGTAACGAGTGTGGTCTAGGTGTCTGTAGTGAGTGTGGGCCCTGGGTCTGTAGCGAGTGTGGGCGCTGGGTCTGTAGTGAGTGTGGGCTCTGGGTCTGGAGTGAATGTGGGCTGTGGGTATGTAGTGAGTGTGGGCGCTGGGTCTGTAGTGAGTGTGGGCGCTGGGTCTGTAGTGAGTGTGGGCTCTTGGTCTGTAGTGAGTGTGGGCGCTCGGTCTGTAGTGAGTGTGGGCTCTGGGTCTGTAGTGAGTGTGGGCTCTTGGTCTGTAATGAGTGTGGGCGCTGGGTCTGTAGTGAGTGTGGGCGCTGGGTCTGTAGTAAGTGTGGGCTCTGGGTCTGTAGTGAGTGCGGATTCTGGGTCTGTAGTGAGTGTGGGTGCTTTGTCTGTAGTGAGTGTGGGCGCTGGGTCTGTAGCGTGTGTGGGCGCTGGGTCTGTATCGAGTGTGGGCGCTGGGTCTGTAGTGATTGTGTGCGCTGAGTCTGTAGCGATTGTGGGCGCTGGGTCTGCAGCGAGTGTGGGCGCTGGGTCTGTAGTGATTGTGTGCGCTGGGTCTGTAACAAGTGTGGGCGCTGGGTCTGTAGCGATTGTGGGCGCTGGGTGTGTACTGAGTGTGGGCGCTGAGTCTGTAGTGAGTGTGAGCGCTGGGTCTGAGGCGAGTTTGGGCGCTGGGTCTGTAGCGAGTGGGGGTGCTGGGTCTGTAGTGAGTGTGGGCGCTGGGTCTGAACTAAGTGTGGGCGCTGGGTCTGTAGTGAATGTGAGCGCTGGGTCAGCGGCGAGTTTGGGCGCTGGGTCTGTAGTGAGTGTGGGCGCTGGGTCTGTAGGAAGTGTGGGCTCTGGGTCTGTAGCGAGTGTGTGCTCTGGGTCTGTAACGAGAGTGGATTCTGCGTCTGTAGCGAGTCTGGGCGCTGGGTTTGTAGCGAGTGTGTGCGCTGGGTCTGTAGCGAGTGTGGGCTCTCTGTCTGTTGCTAGAGTGGGCGCTGGGTCTGTAATGAATGTGGGCTCTGGGTCTGTAGTGAGTGTGGGCACTGGGTCTGTAGTGAGTGTGTGCACTATGTCTGTAGTGAATGTGGGTACTGGGTTTGTAGTGAGTGTGGGCACTGGGTCTGTAGTGTATGTGGGCACTGGGTCTGTAGTGAATGTGGGCACTGGGTCGGTAGTGAATGTGGGCACTGGGTCTGTAGTGAGTCTGGGCGCTGGGTCTGTAGTGAATGTGGGCACTGGGTCTGTAGTGAATGTGGGCAGTGGGTCTGTAGTGAATGTGGGCACTGGGTCTGTAGTGAGTGTGGGCGCTGGATCTGTAGTGAGTCTGGGCGCTGGGTCTGTAGTGAGTCTGGGCGCTGGGTCTGTAGCGAGTGTGGGCGCTGGGTCGGTAGCGAGTGTGGGCTCTTGGTCTGTAGTGAGTGTGGGCGCTGAGTCTGTAGTGAGTGTGGGCGCTGTGTCTGTAGTCAGTGTGGGCATGAGTCTGTAACGAGTGTGGTCTAGGTGTCTGTAGCGAGTGTGGGCTCTGGGTCCGTAGCGAGTGTGGGCGCTGGGTCTGTAGTGAGTGTGGGCTCTGGGTCTGGAGTGAATGTGGGCCGTGGGTATGTAGTGAGTGTGGGCGCTGGGTCTGTAGTGAGTGAGGGCTCTGGGTCTGGAGAGAATGTGGGCTGTGGGTATGTAGTGAGTGTGGGCACTGGGTCTGTACCGAGTGTGGGCACTGGGTAAGTAGCGAGTGTGGGCGCTGGGTCACTGGAGAGTGTGGGCACTGGGTCTGTAGCGAGGGTGGGCGCTGGGTCTGTAGTGAGTGTGGGCTGTGGGTCTGTAGCAAGTGTGGGCTCTTAGTCTGTAGTGAGTGTGGGCGCTGGGTCTGTAGCGAGTTTTAGCGCTGGGTCTGCACCGAGCTTGGGCGCTGGTTCTGTAGTGATTGTGGGCACTGGGTCTGCAGTGATTGTGGGCGCTGGGTCTGTAGTGAGTGTGGGCGCTGGTTCTGTATTGAGTGTGGGCGCTGTGTCTGCAGTGATTGTGGGCGCTGGGTCTGTATTGAGTGTGGGCGCTGGGTCTGTAGCGAGTATGGGCTCAGGGTCTGTAGCGAGAGTGGGCACTGGGTCTGTAGTGAGTGTGGGCGCTGGGTCACTGGAGAGTGTGGGCACTGGGTCTGTAGCGAGGTTGGGCGCTGGGTCTGTAGTGAGTGTGAGCGCTGGGAATCGGCGAGTGTGGGCTCTGGGTCTGTAGCGAGTGGGGGTGCTGGGTCTGTAGTGAGTGTGAGCGCTGGGAATCGGCGAGTGTGGGCTCTGGGTCTGTAGTGAGTGTAGGCGCTGGGTCTGTAGTGTGTGTGGGCATGGGTCTGTTGTGAGTGTGAGCGCTGGGTCTGCGGCGAGTTTTGGCGCTGGGTCTGTAGTGAGTGTGGGCGCTGGGTCTGTAGTAAGTGTGGGCTCTGGGTCTGTAGCGAGTGTGTGCTCTGGGATGTAGCGAGTCTGGGCGCTGGGTCTGTAGCGAGTGTGGGCGCTGTGTCTGTAGCGAGTGTGGGCTCTCTGTCTGTTGTGAGTGTGGGCACTGGGTCTGTAGTGAATATGGGCACTGGGTCTGTAGTGAATGTGGGCACTGGGTCTGTAGTGAATGTGGGCACTGGGTCTGTAGTGAGTCTGGGCGCTGGGTCTGTAGTGAGTCTGGGCGCTGGATCTGTAGCGAGCGTGGGCGCTGGGTCCGTAGCGAGTGTGGGCTCTTGGTCTGTAGTGAGTGTGTGCGCTGAGTCTTTAGTGAGTGTGGGCGCTGTGTCTGTAGTCAGTTTGGGCATGGGTCTGTAACGAGTGTGGTCTAGGTGTCTGTAGCGAGTGTGGGCCCTGGGTCTGTAGCGAGTGTGGGCGCTGGGTCTGTAGTGAGTGTGGGCTCTGGGTCTGGAGTGAATGTGGGCTGTGGGTATGTAGTGAGTGTGGGCGCGGGGTCTGTAGTGAGTGTGGGCTCTGGGTCTGTAGTGAGTGTGGGCGCTGTGTCTGTAGTCAGTGTGGGCATGGGTCTGTAACGAGTGTGGTCTAGGTGTCTGTAGCGAGTGTGGGCTCTGGGTCTGTAGCGAGTGTGGGCGCTGGGTCTGTAGTGAGTGTGGGCTCTGGGTCTGGAGTGAATGTGGGCTGTGGGTATGTAGTGAGTGTGGGCGCTGGGTCTGTAGTGAGTGTCGGCTCTGGGTCTGTAGTGAGTGTGGGCTCTTGGTCTGTAGTGAGTGTGGGCGCTGGGTCTGTAGTGAGTGTGGGCTCTGGGTCTGTAGTGAGTGTGGGCTCTTGGTCTGTAGTGAGTGTGGGCGCTGGGTCTGTAGTGAGTGTGGGCGCTGGGTCTGTAGTAAGTGTGGGCTCTGGGTCTGTAGTGAGTGTGGATTCTGGGTCTGTAGTGAGTGTGGGTGCTTTGTCTGTAGTGAATGTGGGCGCTGGGTCTGTAGCGTGTGTGGGCGCTGGGTCTGTATCGAGTGTGGGCGCTGGGTCTGTAGTGATTGTGTGCGCTGAGTCTGTAGCGATTGTGGGCGCTGGGTCTGCAGCGAGTGTGGGCGCTGGGTCTGTAGTGATTGTGTGCGCTGGGTCTGTAACGAGTGTGGGCGCTGGGTCTGTAGCGATTGTGGGCGCTGGGTGTGTACTGAGTGTGGGCGCTGGGTCTGTAGTGAGTGTGAGCGCTGGGTCTGCGGCGAGTTTGGGCGCTGGGTCTGAAGCGAGTGGGGGTGCTGGGTCTGTAGTGAGTGTGGGCGCTGGGTCTGAACTAAGTGTGGGCGCTGGGTCTGTAGTGAATGTGAGCGCTGGGTCAGCGGCGAGTTTGGGCGCTGGGTCTGTAGTGAGTGTGGGCGCTGGGTCTGTAGGAAGTATGGGCTCTGGGTGTGTAGCGAGCGTGTGCTCTGGGTCTGTAACGAGAGTGGATTCTGCGTCTGTAGCGAGTCTGGGCGCTGGGTTTGTAGCGAGTGTGTGCGCTGGGACTGTAGCGAGTGTGGGGTCTCTGTCTGTTGCTAGAGTGGGCGCTGGGTCTGTAATGAATGTGGGCTCTGGGTCTGTAGTGAGTGTGGGCACTGGGTCTGTAGTGAGTGTGTGCACTGGGTCGGTAGTGAATGTGGGCACTGGGTCTGTAGTGAGTCTGGGCGCTGGGTCTGTAGTGAATGTGGGCACTGGGTCTGTAGTGAATGTGGGCAGTGGGTCTGTAGTGAATGTGGGCACTGGGTCTGTAGTGAGTGTGGGCGCTGGATCTGTAGTGAGTCTGGGCGCTGGGTCTGTAGTGAGTCTGGGCGCTGGGTCTGTAGCGAGTGTGGGCGCTGGGTCGGTAGCGAGTGTGGGCTCTTGGTCTGTAGTGAGTGTGGGCGCTGAGTCTGTAGTGAGTGTGGGCGCTGTGTCTGTAGTCAGTGTGGGCATGGGTCTGTAACGAGTGTGGTCTAGGTGTCTGTAGCGAGTGTGGGCTCTGGGTCCGTAGCGAGTGTGGGCGCTGTGTCTGTAGTGAGTGTGGGCTCTGGGTCTGGAGTGAATGTGGGCTGTGGGTATGTAGTGAGTGTGGGCGCTGGGTCTGTAGTGAGTGTGGGCTCTGGGTCTGGAGAGAATGTGGGCTGTGGGTATGTAGTGAGTGTGGGCACTGGGTCTGTACCGAGTGTGGCCACTGGGTAAGTAGCGAGTGTGGTCACTGGGTCTGTGGCGTGTGTGGGCGCTAGGTCTGTAGCGGGTTTTAGCGCTGGGTCTGCACCGAGCTTGGGCGCTGGTTCTGTAGTGATTGTGGGCACTGGGTCTGCAGTGATTGTGGGCGCTGGGTCTGTAGTGAGTGTGGGCGCTGGTTCTGTATTGAGTGTGGGCGCTGTGTCTGCAGTGATTGTGGGCGCTGGGTCTGTATTTAGTGTGGGCGCTGGGTCTGTAGCGAGTATGGGCTCAGGGTCTGTAGCGAGAGTGGGCACTGGGTCTGTAGTGAGTGTGGGCGCTGGCTCACTGGAGAGTGTGGGCACTGGGTCTGTAGCGAGGGTGGGCGCTGGGTCTGTAGTGAGTGTGGGCTGTGGGTCTGTAGCAAGTGTGGGCTCTTAGTCTGTAGTGAGTGTGGGAGCTGGGTCTGTAGTGAGTGTGGGCTCTGGGTCTGTAATGAGTGTGGGTGCTGTGTCTGTAGTGAGTGTGGGCACTGGGTCTGTAGCGAGTGTGGATTCTGGGTCTGTAGCGAGTCTGGGCGCTGGGTCTGTAACGAGTGTGGGCGCTGGGTCTGTAGCGAGTGTGGGCGCTGGGTATGTAGTGAGTTTGGGCGCTGTGTCTGTAGCAAGTGTGGGCTCTTAGTCTGTAGTGAGTGTGGGAGCTGGGTCTGTAGTGAGTGTGGGCTCTGGGTCTGTAATGAGTGTGGGTGCTGTGTCTGTAGTGAGTGTGGGCACTGGGTCTGTAGCGAGTGTGGATTCTGGGTCTGTAGCGAGTCTGGGCGCTGGGTCTGTAACGAGTGTGGGCGCTGGGTCTGTAGCGAGTGTGGGCGCTGGGTATGTAGTGAGTTTGGGCGCTGTGTCTGTAGCGAGTGTGGGCGCTGGGTCTGTAGCGAGCGAGGGCGCTGTGTCCGTTGTGAATGTTGGCGCTGGGTCTGTAGTGAGTGTGGGCACTGGGTCTGTAGTGAGTGTGGGCGCTGGGTCTGTAGTGAGTGTGGGCACTGGGTCTGTAGCGAGTGTGGGCACTGGGTCTGTAGCGAGGCTGGGCGCTGGGTCTGTAGCGAGTGTGGGCGCTGGGTCTGTAGCGAGTGTGGGCTCTCTGTCTGTTGCAAGTGTGGGCCCTGGGTCTGTAGCGAGTGTGGGCACTGGGTCTGTAGCGAGGCTGGGCGCTGAGTCTGTAGCGAGTGTGGGCGCTGGGTCTGTAGCGAGTGTGGGCGCTGGGTCTGTAGCGATTGTGGGCGCTGGGTCTGTAGTCAGTGTGGGCATGGGTCTGTAACGAGTGTGGTCTAGGTGTCTGTAGCGAGTGTGGGCTCTGGGTCCGTAGCGAGTGTGGGCGCTGGGTCTGTAGTGAGTGTGGGCTCTGGGTCTGGAGTGAATGTGGGCTGTGGGTATGTAGTGAGTGTGGGCGCTGGGTCTGTAGTGAGTGTGGGCTCTGGGTCTGGAGAGAATGTGGGCTGTGGATATGTAGTGAGTGTGGGCACTGGGTCTGTACCGAGTGTGGGCACTGGGTAAGTAGCGAGTGTGGTCACTGGGTCTGTAGCGTGTGTGGGCGCTGGTTCTGTAGCGAGCTGGGGCGCTGGGTCTGTAGCGAGTGTGGGCGCTTGGCCAATAGCGAGTGTGGGCGCTGGGTCTGTAGTGAGTGTGGGCACTGGGTTTGTTGTGATTGTGTGCACTGGGTCTGCAGCGAGTGTGCTTGCTGGGTCTGTAGTGAGTGTGGGCGCTGGGTCTGTAGTGATTGTGGGTGTTGGGTCTGTATTGAGTGTGGGTGCTGTGTGTGTTGTGAGGGTGGGCGCTGGGTCTGTAGCGAGTGTAGGTACTGGGTCTGTAGTGAGTGTGGGTGCTGGGTCTGTAGCAAGTGTGAGCGCTGGGAATTGGCGAGTGTGGGCTCTGGGTCTGTAACGAGTGGGGGTGCTGGGTCTGTAGTGAGTGTGGGCGCTGGGTCTGTAGTGAGTGTGGGTGCTGTGTCTGTAGTGAGTGTGGGCCCTGGGTCTGTAGCGAGTGTGTGCTCTGTGTCTGTTGCAAGTGTTGGCACTGGGTCTGTGCGAGTGTGGGCTCTGTGACTGTTGTAAATATGGGCACTGGGTCTGTAGCGAGTGTGGGTGCTGGGTCTGTAGCGAGTGTGAGCGCTGGGAATCGGCGAGTGTGGGCTCTGGGTCTGTAGCGAGTGGGGGTGCTGGGTCTGTAGTGAGTGTGATCGCTGGGAATCGGCGAGTGTGGGCTCTGGGTCTGTAGTGAGTGTGGGCGCTGGGTCTGTAGTGAGTGTGGGCTCTGGGTCTGGAGTGAATGTGGGCTGTGGGTATGTAGTGAGTGTGGGCGCTGGGTCTGTAGTGAGTGTGGGCTCTGGGTCTGGAGAGAATGTGGGCTGTGGGTATGTAGTGAGTGTGGGCACTGGGTCTGTACCGAGTGTGGGCACTGGGTAAGTAGCGAGTGTGGTCACTGGGTCTGTAGCGTGTGTGGGCGCTGGGTCTGTAGCGAGCTGGGGCGCTGGGTCTGTAGCGAGTGTGGGCGCTTGGCCAATAGCGAGTGTGGGCTCTGGGTCTGTAACGAGTGGGGGTGCTGGGTCTGTAGTGAGTGTGGGCGCTTGGTCTGTAGTGAGTGTGGGTGCTGTGTCTGTAGTGAGTGTGGGCGCTGGGTCTGTAGCGAGTGTGTTCTCTGTGTCTGTTGCAAGTGTTGGCACTGGGTCTGTGCGAGTGTGGGCTCTGTGACTGTTGTAAGTATGGGCACTGGGTCTGTAGCGAGTGTGGGTGCTGGGTCTGTAGCGAGTGTGAGCGCTGGGAATCGGCGAGTGTGGGCTCTGGGTCTGTAGCGAGTGGGGGTGCTGGGTCTGTAGTGAGTGTGATCGCTGGGAATCGGCGAGTGTGGGCTCTGGGTCTGTAGTGAGTGTGGGCGCTGGGTCTGTAGTGTGTGTGGGCATGGGTCTGTTGTGAGTGTGAGCGCTGGGTCTGCGGCGAGTTTTGGCGCTGGGTCTGTAGTGAGTGTGGGCGCTGGGTCTGTAGTAAGTGTGGGCTCTGGGTCTGTAGCTAGTGTGTGCTCTGGGTCTGTAGCGAGTCTGGGCGCTGGGTCTGTAGCGAGTGTGGGCGCTGTGTCTGTAGCGAGTGTGGGCTCTCTGTCTGTTGTGAGTGTGGGCACTGGGTCTGTAGTGAATGTGGGCACTGGGTCTGTAGTGAGTCTGGGCGCTGGGTCTGTAGTGAGTGTGGGCGCTGGGTCTGTAGCGAGCGTGGGCGCTGGGTCCGTAGCGAGTGTGGGCTCTTGGTCTGTAGTGAGTGTGTGCGCTGAGTCTGTAGTGAGTGTGGGCGCTGTGTCTGTAGTCAGTGTGGGCATGGGTCTGTAACGAGTGTGGTGTAGGTGTCTGTAGCGAGTGTGGGCCCTGGGTCTGTAGCGAGTGTGGGCGCTGGGTCTGTAGTGAGTGTGGGCTCTGGGTCTGTAGTGAATGTGGGCTGTGGGTCTGTAGTGAGTGTGGGCGCGGGGTCTGTAGTGAGTGTGGGCTCTGGGTCTGTAGTGAGTGCGGGCGCTGTGTCTGTAGTCAGTGTGGGCATGGGTCTGTAACGAGTGTGGTCTAGGTGTCTGTAGCGAGTGTGGGCCCTGGGTCTGTAGCGAGTGTGGGCGCTGGGTCTGTAGTGAGTGTGGGCTCTGGGTCTGGAGTGAATGTGGGCTGTGGGTATGTAGTGAGTGTGGGCGCTGGGTCTGTAGTGAGTGTGGGCTCTGGGTCTGTAGTGAGTGTGGGCTCTTGGTCTGTAGTGAGTGTGGGCGCTGGGTCTGTAGTGAGTGTGGGTGTTGGGTCTGTATTGAGTGTGGGTGCTGTGTGTGTTGTGAGGGTGGGCGCTGGGTCTGTAGCGAGTGTAGGTACTGGGTCTGTAGTGAGTGTGGGTGCTGGGTCTGTAGCAAGTGTGAGCGCTGGGAATTGGCGAGTGTGGGCTCTGGGTCTGTAACGAGTGGGGGTGCTGGGTCTGTAGTGAGTGTGGGCGCTGGGTCTGTTTTGAGTGTGGGTGCTGTGTCTGTAGTGAGTGTGGGCCCTGGGTCTGTAGCGAGTGTGTGCTCTGTGTCTGTTGCAAGTGTTGGCACTGGGTCTGTGCGAGTGTGGGCTCTGTGACTGTTGTAAATATGGGCACTGGGTCTGTAGCGAGTGTGGGTGCTGGGTCTGTAGCGAGTGTGAGCGCTGGGAATCGGCGAGTGTGGGCTCTGGGTCTGTAGCGAGTGGGGGTGCTGGGTCTGTAGTGAGTGTGATCGCTGGGAATCGGCGAGTGTGGGCTCTGGGTCTGTAGTGAGTGTGGGCGCTGGGTCTGTAGTGAGTGTGGGCTCTGGGTCTGGAGAGAATGTGGGCTCTGGGTATGTAGAGAGTGTGGGCGCTGGGTCTGTAGTGAGTGTGGGCTCTGGGTCTGGAGAGAATGTGGGCTGTGGGTATGTAGTGAGTGTGGGCACTGGGTCTGTACCGAGTGTGGGCACTGGGTAAGTAGCGAGTGTGGTCACTGGGTCTGTAGCGTGTGTGGGCGCTGGGTCTGTAGCGAGCTGGGGCGCTGGGTCTGTAGCGAGTGTGGGCGCTTGGCCAATAGCGAGTGTGGGCTCTGGGTCTGTAACGAGTGGGGGTGCTGGGTCTGTAGTGAGTGTGGGCGCTGGGTCTGAACTAAGTGTGGGCGCTGGGTCTGTAGTGAATGTGAGCGCTGGGTCAGCGGCGAGTTTGGGCGCTGGGTCTGTAGTGAGTGTGGGCGCTGGGTCTGTAGGAAGTGTGGGCTCTGGGTCTGTAGCGAGTGTGTGCTCTGGGTCTGTAACGAGAGTGGATTCTGCGTCTGTAGCGAGTCTGGGCGCTGGGTTTGTAGCGAGTGTGTGCGCTGGGTCTGTAGCGAGTGTGGGCTCTCTGTCTGTTGCTAGAGTGGGCGCTGGGTCTGTAATGAATGTGGGCTCTGGGTCTGTAGTGAGTGTGGGCACTGGGTCTGTAGTGAGTGTGGGCATGGGTCTGTTGTGAGTGTGAGCGCTGGGTCTGCGGCGAGTTTTGGCGCTGGGTCTGTAGTGAGTGTGGGCGCTGGGTCTGTAGTAAGTGTGGGCTCTGGGTCTGTAGCGAGTGTGTGCTCTGGGTCTGTAGTGAATGTGGGCAGTGGGTCTGTAGTGAATGTGGGCACTGGGTCTGTAGTGAGTGTGGGCGCTGGATCTGTAGTGAGTCTGGGCGCTGGATCTGTAGCGAGTGTGGGCGCTGGGTCGGTAGCGAGTGTGGGCTCTTGGTCTGTAGTGAGTGTGGGCGCTGAGTCTGTAGTGAGTGTGGGCGCTGTGTCTGTAGTCAGTGTGGGCATGGGTCTGTAACGAGTGTGGTCTAGGTGTCTGTAGCGAGTGTGGGCTCTGGGTCCGTAGCGAGTGTGGGCGCTGTGTCTGTAGTGAGTGTGGGCTCTGGGTCTGGAGTGAATGTGGGCTGTGGGTATGTAGTGAGTGTGGGCGCTGGGTCTGTAGTGAGTGTGGGCTCTGGGTCTGGAGAGAATGTGGGCTGTGGGTATGTAGTGAGTGTGGGCACTGGGTCTGTACCGAGTGTGGGCACTGGGTAAGTAGCGAGTGTGGTCACTGGGTCTGTGGCGTGTGTGGGCGCTGGGTCTGTAGCGGGTTTTAGCGCTGGGTCTGCACCGAGCTTGGGCGCTGGTTCTGTAGTGATTGTGGGCACTGGGTCTGCAGTGATTGTGGGCGCTGGGTCTGTAGTGAGTGTGGGCGCTGGTTCTGTATTGAGTGTGGGCGCTGTGTCTGCAGTGATTGTGGGCGCTGGGTCTGTATTGAGTGTGGGCGCTGGGTCTGTAGCGAGTATGGGCTCAGGGTCTGTAGCGAGAGTGGGCACTGGGTCTGTAGTGAGTGTGGGCGCTGGGTCACTGGAGAGTGTGGGCACTGGGTCTGTAGCGAGGGTGGGCGCTGGGTCTGTAGTGAGTGTGGGCTGTGGGTCTGTAGCAAGTGTGGGCTCTTAGTCTGTAGTGAGTGTGGGAGCTGGGTCTGTAGTGAGTGTGGGCTCTGGGTCTGTAATGAGTGTGGGTGCTGTGTCTGTAGTGAGTGTGGGCACTGGGTCTGTAGCGAGTGTGGATTCTGGGTCTGTAGCGAGTCTGGGCGCTGGGTCTGTAACGAGTGTGGGCGCTGGGTCTGTAGCGAGTGTGGGCGCTGGGTATGTAGTGAGTTTGGGCGCTGTGTCTGTAGCGAGTGTGGGCGCTGGGTCTGTAGCGAGCGAGGGCGCTGTGTCCGTTGTGAATGTTGGCGCTGGGTCTGTAGTGAGTGTGGGCACTGGGTCTGTAGTGAGTGTGGACGCTGGGTCTGTAGTGAGTGTGGGCACTGGGTCTGTAGCGAGTGTGGGCACTGGGTCTGTAGCGAGGCTGGGCGCTGGGTCTGTAGCGAGTGTGGGCGCTGGGTCTGTAGCGAGTGTGGGCTCTCTGTCTGTTGCAAGTGTGGGCCCTGGGTCTGTAGCGAGTGTGGGCACTGGGTCTGTAGCGAGGCTGGGCGCTGGGTCTGTAGCGAGTGTGGGCGCTGGGTCTGTAGCGAGTGTGGGCGCTGGGTCTGTATCGATTGTGGGCGCTGGGTCTGTAGTCAGTGTGGGCATGGGTCTGTAACGAGTGTGGTCTAGGTGTCTGTAGCGAGTGTGGGCTCTGGGTCCGTAGCGAGTGTGGGCGCTGGGTCTGTAGTGAGTGTGGGCTCTGGGTCTGGAGTGAATGTGGGCTGTGGGTTTGTAGTGAGTGTGGGCGCTGGGTCTGTAGTGAGTGTGGGCTCTGGGTCTGGAGAGAATGTGGGCTGTGGATATGTAGTGAGTGTGGGCACTGGGTCTGTACCGAGTGTGGGCACTGGGTAAGTAGCGAGTGTGGTCACTGGGTCTGTAGCGTGTGTGGGCGCTTGGCCAATAGCGAGTGTGGGCGCTGGGTCTGTAGTGAGTGTGGGCACTGGGTTTGTTGTGATTGTGTGCACTGGGTCTGCAGCGAGTGTGCTTGCTGGGTCTGTAGTGAGTGTGGGCGCTGGGTCTGTAGTGATTGTGGGTGTTGGGTCTGTATTGAGTGTGGGTGCTGTGTGTGTTGTGAGGGTGGGCGCTGGGTCTGTAGCGAGTGTAGGTACTGGGTCTGTAGTGAGTGTGGGTGCTGGGTCTGTAGCAAGTGTGAGCGCTGGGAATTGGCGAGTGTGGGCTCTGGGTCTGTAACGAGTGGGGGTGCTGGGTCTGTAGTGAGTGTGGGCGCTGGGTCTGTAGTGAGTGTGGGTGCTGTGTCCGTAGTGAGTGTGGGCCCTGGGTCTGTAGCGAGTGTGTGCTCTGTGTCTGTTGCAAGTGTTGGCACTGGGTCTGTGCGAGTGTGGGCTCTGTGACTGTTGTAAATATGGGCACTGGGTCTGTAGCGAGTGTGGGTGCTGGGTCTGTAGCGAGTGTGAGCGCTGGGAATCGGCGAGTGTGGGCTCTGGGTCTGTAGCGAGTGGGGGTGCTGGGTCTGTAGTGAGTGTGATCGCTGGGAATCGGCGAGTGTGGGCTCTGGGTCTGTAGTGAGTGTGGGCGCTGGGTCTGTAGTGAGTGTGGGCTCTGGGTCTGGAGTGAATGTGGGCTGTGGGTATGTAGTGAGTGTGGGCGCTGGGTCTGTAGTGAGTGTGGGCTCTGGGTCTGGAGAGAATGTGGGCTGTGGGTATGTAGTGAGTGTGGGCACTGGGTCTGTACCGAGTGTGGGCACTGGGTAAGTAGCGAGTGTGGTCACTGGGTCTGTAGCGTGTGTGGGCGCTGGGTCTGTAGCGAGCTGGGGCGCTGGGTCTGTAGCGAGTGTGGGCGCTTGGCCAATAGCGAGTGTGGGCTC